>NW_005202428.1:1801249-1899403 GCF_000372725.1 Emiliania huxleyi CCMP1516 | reverse complement strand
CTCGCATCCCCGCGGCTCCGCCCTCGGTCTGCAGCAGCGACTGGCGGCCCGTCTTCGCCGAGAGGCTGACGCACGAGAAGCGGACAGCCGTGCAGACGAGCGCGTACGCCTGCAGGGCCGCGAGCATCCTCCGAGTGAGTGAGTGAGTGAGTGGTAGAGGGAGGGAGGGAGGGAGGGAGGGAGGGAGGGAGGGAGGGAGGGAGGGAGGGAGGGAGGGAGGGAGGGAGGCCTGCAGTGCCGCGAGCATCTTCCGCATCTCGAGCTGCGCCGTCCGCACGAGCTGTGAATGCAAAACAGGAGGGGTGTGAACAAGCAGCCGTCCCACGAGAAGTGTGTGTGGTGTGGGGAGGGGCGAGTACGTCGTTGTCTGCGCGCGTCTGCGCGTGCGTGTCCGTGCGTGTAGGTCTCTCTGTGCGCGTGGCAGGTCCCCGCTCGCCTCGCGCCGCCGGACAGCAAAGGGCTCAAAGAGGCGGGCGACGCAGACCGTCGTGCCGACGTCGCGCGCCACCTTCGACCTCGCGCTGATCTCGCCGTCCCGACCAAACGAGAGCGAGGTGCCGACCGCGTCGTCTTCGGTCCGCGTGGCGACGGAGAGGCTCGAGAGCGCCGCGAGCGACGAGAGGGCCTCGCCGCGAAAGCCAAAGGATCGCAGGCGGCCGAGGTCGTCAAACTCGCGCAGCTTGGAGGTGTGGTGGCGGCGGGCCACCCCGTCCAGGTTCTCGCACGAGATGCCGCGCCCGTTGTCGGTCACCTCCAGCATCTCGGCGCCGTGCTCCTTGAGGCGCACCTCCAGCTTTGTCGCCCCCGCATCGAGGGCGTTCTCAACGAGCTCCTTGAGCGCCGAGCGCAGGTCGACGACCACCTGGTCGGAGCAGATCCGCAGCGCGGCGTTCCCGCCCATTTGGCGGATCTTCGAGGCGCCATCGGCCGCGGGCGCGGCTGCAGTCGCAGCGGCGGCTGCGGCGGCGGGGGCGGTGGCGACGGCGGCGGCGGCGGGGGCGGCCTCGCGGCGAGGCGACGGCAGCGAGGCGGCGGGCGGCACCGCCGCCGTGCGCGCCGCTCGCGACCTGCCGCCGTCGAATGCGAACGCCTCCATCGGCAACGGCGGGTGCCTTTGGAGTTCGCGCCCCAGGGCAGGGAGAGCAGGGGCCCGGCGTTTTTCTTTCTTCTTGCACGCTCTCAAACTCGAGTACTTAGCTGTACGAAAGTGTGGACAGGTTGGAGCAGCAGCTCCTGAGCACGGTGCCGCAGGCGCCTGTTGATAGGTGGATAGACAATGCATACGCCTGTTGGGCCTCGCCCTCGGATCGCCCGACCGCGTCCCGGTTGCTCTGTGCACTGTGGTCGGATTTGTGACGCCGCCGCACCGCGCCGCGGCCGGGGGCCCTCCGGAGGCCGAGGATGGCCGTGACGGACCGGGACGAGCTCTGGGAGGTTCAGTGTCAGTGTATATATTGTAGAGACCAACCATGTGCACAATATCTCTCAGTCAGTCTAGCTAAGCCTGGGAAGGCGATGCCGGGGCCGTCGTACAGCAGCTTGATTCGGGTCCTCCCCCGGCTTCATCGCTAGCATCGCAATCCAGTCATTCCATTCCCGCGGATACGCTTCTGTGTCTGTCAGCAGGCGCCAGTAGTCTTTTTGAATGTCCTCCGTTGCTATGCGCCTATGCGCAGGAAGTATCCGTCGAGTAGGTCCGAGCCGACCGCCTCCCACACCCTTCTCTTTTTTGCGCGGATCGGGAGGGCGGCAACCTCTGCCCTCGTCCACGCTTCGCGCCCCCTCGGCGCTGCCGCTGGGCGCCGCCTCCCGCGTTTTCTTTTTCGGGCGCGCTGCCTGGCTTTTTCGCTCCTTCTCTCTCTGCGGAGGGGGTCCTCCGGTTTTGCGCGACCGGGGCTGTTAGGCGCCTCTGCGGCTGGTGCTGCTCCTGTCACTATGTCACCGTGTCGTGGGGTTTCCAATTTTGACCGCGCAAAAAAAAGGCAAAAGGGTGGGCTCTGCCCGCAAGGCGCCCGCGTTGCACGCAGACGCGGTACATGTACAACATACATGGACATGTGCATGTGCATGTGCATGTGCCATTGACAAATCTCGGATAAACCCCCACACGAGCAAATAGAAAATCCGAATACCGTGCGCAAATCCGACGATGTCGGCCGTGGACGGGTGCAAGCCTTCACGCTTCAGCTGGTGAACAGACATCCGTAAAATTGAAACCAAGAACGTCCGCCAAATCCGCGCTTTCGGCGCAACTGAGGGAAAGCCGCTGATCGAGCCCAGCGTGCTCGCGGCCGCCTCCCGCGCAGCACCGCCGCTGGGGACCGACACGCTGCGGAATCGGATCGAGCCCATGCACCGGGCAAAGAAGGACGCTGCAGAAGCGGTTGGAGAGGCAGCCGGCGTCTGCCGTCACAACGAGTCCCAGCGCTGGTTGGACATGCGCGTCGGCTCGCCCGAGGACTGCTGTCGCGACCCTCCCGTCGTGCCGCAGCCTCCGACGAGCTCTGCGACCGAGGAGAGTGAGGGTGCGCCTCCCCTCACTGCTGGCCTGGCTGCGCACCGCCCCACAAAGCACCCCCTCGAGCATCTCTACAAGTACAAGTGCAAGGGCGACCTTCTCCAAGCGTCAACCCGGCGGCTCCGGCAAGACTTTAGCCTTGGCCACCCTCCTTGCGATGCAGGAGGAGATCCGCTCTCGGTCGGGGCAACGTGGCAGCTACGAGCTAGTCGAGGGACTCGGTAGTTGTGACCCCCTGAGTGAGGACAGGAGAGAGAGAGCTTTTGTGGTGTTGGTGTACGCAATAACGGGACAGGGTAGTCGTTCTGTCTAGCTCCCCTATTTGGCTCTTAGCATGAGCTGCGCCCTGTGTCCGACCCCTTTTGCGCAGCAACACCTTAAACTTTTAGGCCCTCCAAATTCGGGTCGGAGCGTATATACATACATACAGCGGACGGAGTGAGTGGGCCCCGAGTTTGATTGAAAAGGGCGACGGGCGCTTGCGTCCTAGCCTCCAACAACGCCTCCCCGGCGCAGAGGGGCCCCCGGAGGGATGCTCAACCGCTCCACGCCACGCCGCTTGCGGCGGTCCTATTCCCAGCTCCGCTGAGGAGCACTTGGAGCGCAAAGCGTTATTTTACCAGGACGCACGAAGAAGTAGTTTGCCCTCGCAGCACTCGTTCGTGCCGGTGCTGCAGGTCGCGATCCCTCTCCCACCAGCCGTGTGAAAGACCCGATATGATCCCGATGGAGAGCTGGGCTACCCGAGGTCGAGGGCCAGTACATGAGTATCCAAGCCTGCCGCTTGTGAATGCCACACCCTTCTCACGCCACGTGTCGGCTATGATCAACCTCGATTACCCGGGATTGCAGCTGGTCCACCTGTCAAAATCGGGCGGGTGCGCTACACACGGCGTACTATTGCCAGGCGCCCCGAAAGCACAGGCCCAACGCGTGCACGTGTAGGCCTCTCTTTGTGGTCCGCGATTTCCTTTCGCCCGACGAGTGCTCCAAACTGATGGCCAAGGCATGCTGCAACCCCGCAGGCGGCACGCACTGGCACGCCTCCCAGCACCCTTCATCTCTTCTTCAGGCGAAGCGCGAGCTGCGCGCCTCGCGGTCCGGCTTTGCGAGGCCAACGTTTGGGCGCCAATCGCAGCACGTGCGAGTCAGCAAGGTTGGACCTCCGCCCCTCTCGTGCAGCCCTGCCTCTTCTGCAAGACCTCAAGCCAACCGTGCATTAGGTGGAGACGCGGCCGCTCCAGGCGCAGCGCCAGGGTCGTGGTTCACTCAGTGACTTGTAGCGCGGAGCGGCGCCTTTGAATGGTAGGAGAAGATGGCACGACTCACTCACCATCGCGTTGAAAACATGGAATCGATCAAGATCATCCGGTATCGAAAAGGAGACTACTTTGCTCCACACAACGACTACCAGGCACAGCCTTGCCTGCCCCCCCGGCGACGTCGTGCACCGATCCAACACGCAAGAGTCCTAGGCGATGTACGGGGCAAAGGCCGAGCACGTCGTCACGTTTAGCGGCAAGCAACCATCAGCTCCCAATCGCGAGCTGACGGCGCCCATAGCAATTTCCCATCTCCCCGACCCGTTTCTTGTATCTGTGGCGCGAATCGGACGTGCTCGAGCAGGTGTTTGTCTACCTCAACAACGTTGGCGATGGCGGGGGCACCGCCTTCTACAAGCACAGGCCCATGAACACGAACAGGAGCCGATGGGGATCATCCCTCAAGAATCCAACAGGTGGACACGGCCCTCCGATCGTGGCCGGAGGCTGCCGCGCCAATGGACGCCTCCCCGCGCGTAGGCGAGTACGTGCGCTTTCAGCCGCGTTCGGGCATGGCCGTGGTCTTCTTCCCTACGATCCGCCCCCCGGCCGATGGCCAGCCGGTTTGGAGAGGCTTTCCGCGGCGCGACGCCCGCCAGACCTTCCTTTGCGACGAGATGACGCACGCGTCGATCCCGGCAGTGGACGAGAAGTTCATCTTGACGCAGTGGATCTGGCCCACTGACGTGGACAAGGACCGCAGCGTACTGACCTCGGGGGCCAACACAGAGACGGTGACCACGGATGGCGTGGTGGTCCGCTGAAGAGCGCTCCTCCCACGCCAGGGCGGGCGCGCAATGCCATTTGCGTGGCAACTAACTAGCGAGGTACGGAAGTAAGTAAGTAGGAAGGCGAAAAGAACAGCCAGGCTCGGACTGGACACCAATCGGGGGGCACTTGGAGCACTTGGAGTGCACAGTCAGTAGCCGCACATTTAGGGCCGGGGAGCTAAGTCCTAGCGCACCCAGCGGGCCAGATGGTTGCAGGCACATCTGTTTGTTCAGGTGTGTCCGGAGCGCCTCTTGAACCAAGATGCCTCGGCCCTCGCTCTGCAAGCACCGATGGTCCGTTGCAGGAGCCCTAGCCCTGGGGGGTGCCTTGGAAAGGGCCAAAAATTAAACACGGTTCTTTCCGAAAAAAAGTTCTTTCCCAGTTTTTTTAAATAAATAGAGCAGTCATCTCCAGGGAGAGATGGGCGACGCACACGAACACAGAGGGATGACAGTGCGCACCCCGCCCCGCTCGCAGGGCGTGCATCACACAGGTGGACTGTGTGACTCCTCGGGTTTCTGGGACTCGACAGAGGTGTGCTAGTCGCTATTCTCCGACAATTCCGACATAAGAAAGAAAGAAAGAAAACAGACACGCCAAACGAGGGATGGGACGAGGACAGGGTCCCCACCTGCACGAGCAGGATTTTGGAAGAACGATCAGGGGGACAGGTGGGGCTCTCCTGCTCCTGACAAGGGACACGACAGGCTCGCAGCGCGGTGCGCGGTGGACTCCCACATCCACTGGCGGTCTCATCTCAGTCTAGCGACCTGCCTCCAGCTTGTCGCTGGCAGTCTGAGGGCCCAACTTCAGAATCGTGCTTTTTTGGTTAGGGACCAAAGCGCGAAGGACCACTTTTGGGTTAGGGACCGCGGGCGACAGGTTAGGGACCGATCGCCGCCGCATACGCCGGCGAACGGCCACCATCGGTGTTTTTGGCTTCGCCACCGTTCAAAGCGTGCGCAATGCGCTCGCCGACATCAAGCGAGCACGCCTGTCCGACGAGCGGCTTGCTGTGCGGACGCCTTCTTGTGGCTCTCGTCGAGAGCGTTTTGCGACCCGGCGGGTGGGAGAATATGTGTCGTCTGATGTGTCACTGTGTACGTCACATCGGTCTTGATAACAAGCACGGTCGATCGATCCGTCGAAGCGATACACTCGTTCCTATCACGTTGGACGGCTGGCACGGAGCTCTGTGCCGGCAACAGGAAGAGCCGTACGGCAAGAAGAGCTCGATGGGGAGCGAGAACCGTCAGAGGAGCTTCAAGGGTAACCTGAAGTCCTCCGTGACGCGCTCAATCGCTCCCAAGCGGGTGGCTCTCGAAAATCGTCGATATCTTCCGGAAAGACTGCTCTTGCCGAGCAGCCGATATGCCCAGACGGAGGCGCAGAAAGGCTGCGAGTACTCAACGAGTTCCGCGACCTACGCAGTCAAACCTGGGGGAACTGACCGCATCATGGCGGAGTTCCGAAACCTCCGTGAGCACCTCTGACGGTTCTCGCTCCCCATCGAGCTCTTCTTGCCGTACGGCGGTCTTCCTGATGCGTGCCGGCACAGAGCTCTGTGCAAGCCGTCCAACGTGATCGTGACGAGTGTATCGCTTTGACGGATCGAACGTACTTGTTATCCAGACTGATATGACGTACACAGTGACACATCAGACGACACATGCTCTCCCACCCGCCGGGCCGCAAAACGCTCTCGACGAGAGCCACAAGAAGGCGTCCGCACAGCAAGCCGCTCGGTCGAACACGTTGCTCGCTCGATGCCGGCGAGCGCATCGCGCACGAGGTAGACGGTGGCGTAGCTAACATCACTGACGACGACCGTCCGCTGGCGTGAGCGGCGGCGATCGGTCCCTAACCTGCGGTCCTTCACCGCAATCGGTCCTTCGCGCTCGTCCCTAACCCAAAAAAGCTCGCTTCTGAAGTTGGGCCCTCAGTCTCTCCTACCACAGGCTTTCTACCTACCTACCTACCTACAGGCACACTGACACAGTGGTGGCAGGGGCGGCGGCACGAGTCTCCCACATACTATGCGGGCCTCACTAGAGGTGCGGCCTGTGCGTGTCCTCGCCCTTGACATGTCTGACTGTCATCGGCATGTCAAATTCTTTTGGGTGTGGGTTCCGATCCGCGCTTTTTGTCGTCCAGTGTCTTCGCAGCCCTGTCGCAGCCCGGGCGGCCGGGCGGCAGAAGTGTGTGTGATCGCCCCCACACGGGTGTGTACACATGGTGCTGCAGTGCGTAATCGCCCTCCACGCACCCACGCGCACATACGAGTGTGCGGCGGCTCGTGGCTCTCGGCGGCCGTACACCGCCGGACTCATTGTGCCGACCGGCGTGGGCGCCGCGATCGGTGGCTATGCTGGCGATGCGATGCCGGTGGCGCGCGCCCTCACAGCTGTCGCCGACACGGTGGTGACGCACCCGAACGTGCTCAATGGCGCGCAGATGTACTGGTCGCACGACGCGTTCCAGTACGTCGAGGGCTTTGCACTCGACGAGTTTGCCGCCGGCCGCTGGGGCCTCCGGCCAGCGAGCGCACAAAAGGTGGGGCTGTTGCTCGACGCGGCCATCGAGCCAGAGCTGCGCCTGCGCCACCTGCAGGCGGCGGACGCGGCCCGGGCGACACTCGGCCTCTGCGTGGCGGCGCACGCCACGACAGACGCACCGCTCGGGGTGGAGCTGCAGATGTCACCGTCTGGAGCTTCGTGGGGGGCGCTGCGGCGGCCAGACTAGAGGACGGCCTCGTCTGGCGGTGGCAGTGCCTGCTCACGGGACGCATCGCCGTACAATAGGCGGCCGGACGCGCTGCTCGCGGCGGCGCGGCGGCTGCAGGCGGCGGGGTGCACCGCGATCGCCGTCGTCGCGCGCTTCCCGGACGACGAGGACGAGGTCCGGCCTCCTCTCTTTCTCTCCCTCCCTCCCTCCCTCCCTCTCTCCCTCTCCCTCTCCCTCCCTCCCTCCCTACCTTCCTCCCTCCCTCCCTCCCCTCGTCGCTGCGCGCGGGACGCGCCCCTCTCTCGCAGCTCACTTGCGCGCCGCCCCTGCCCCGCATCTCCTGCCCTGCCCCGCATCTCCTGCCCTGCCTCGCATCTCCTGCCCTGCCCTGCCCGCCGCAGGAGATGCTTGCCGCCTACCGCGCAGGCGATGGCGTCGACGCGATCGGAGGCGCCGAGGCGATCATCTCCCACCTTATCACCAAGGAGCTGAGGCTGCCGTGCGCGCACGCGCCTGCGCTTCCGGCGCTCGGTCTCGAGCCTGGCCTCGCGCCGCGGGCGTGCGCCGAGGAGCTCGGCCACACCTTCTTGCCGTGTGTCCTCGCCAACCTCGCGCGCGCACCGAGCTTGCTCGACGGCTCCGAGAGGCCTCTCCCGGGCGACTTGTGGCGCGACGCCCCCGATGCAAAACACATCTCCCCGAGCAGACACGTAGTCGGCCCACTGTACTCGTCGCCCCCCCCCTCCTTCACGCGAAGCTGCGAATACATCGCACGACGCCGCACTCCCTCCCCGACTCTGGTGTACTCACTCTGGTGTACTCAGGCGCGACTCCCTCGACGCCCTCGTCGTGCCCGCGGACGCGTGCGGCGGCGCCGCCGTCCTCGCGCTCGCCGCCTCGGACACGCTCGTCGTCGGCGTCGAGGAGAACACGTGCGCCATGGCTGTGTCCCCCGAGCGGCTGGGCGGCGGCGTGGTGCGCGTGCGCTCGTACATGGAGGCCATTGGGCTCCTCGCAGCGCACAAGGCGGGCGTCAACCCCGCCTGCCTCACGCCGACCGTCGCGCCCATTGCGGACCTTGAGGTGCCCGCTGAGCCCGGCCACGGCCGCAGTGGGCGCGTGAGCGAGGAGCCAGGAGAGCGAAGCGAGCTTGGCGCGGCTGCTAACTGAGGTGTAGGTTTTGACATGCACGTTTTGATGACCCCACGCACATGTGATACTCGAGAGCTGCTCGGTCGCAGCTTGCTTGAGCGCAGCGGGCATCGGCGCGAAGCCACCTGGCGCCTCCGTAAAAAAGAAAACACGTAAAGCCAGGGAAGGATGGGAGAACAAGTCACCCAAGCAGCCACCACGAGGGATTTAGGCGTGCGGGGAGTCCTACGTAGGCGTACCTAGGTGGCGCGAGAATTCACTCTTCGGGCGGGGCCGAGCGAGCGAGGGTTGCGCGCTCGTCGCGACGCAGCGGGGGTGGGGGCACTTGTCGCGATCGATGAGCGGACCCGTCTTCCTGGGACTCAACGTGCCATGGAACCGCTTCGGCTACGACATTGGTGGTGGGGAATGGGATGCTGGCTGGTTCGACAATGTGTTCAGCCTTGCGTCAAACGCATCGGCCAATGCCGTCCGTGTCTTCCTCCACGCCGACGCTCGGGCGACTCCGTCCTACGATAACGCAACGCACCAAGTGACTGGCTTGCCGGGAGCTTTCCTCCCTGAGCTGTGCGCGCCCCTCCACCCCCCCTCCCGCCGCCCGAAGAACCCAGCAAGCCACCACACATTGCCCACGGCGACCCGTGCAGGTTGGAGCTGGTCGTGCTGGCGCGGTCCCACCGGCTGGTTCTGCAGCTCGTACTCTGGTCATTCGACTTGTGCAAGCGCTCCTTCGGCGCAGATCTGATCAGCAACTCGACCCTGGTCGAGGGCTACATTGCCCGCGCTCTCGAGCCAATGCTTGCCGCGCTGGCTGGCGCGCCAGGTGGCAGTGACCACGTCGTGTTGGAGCTGATCAACGAGCCCGAGTGGTGTGTTGTCGACTCCTGCACGACCGAGTGGTGCATCCCGCTTGCGGCCATGCAGCGCTTTGTCGGGCTGCTGGCGGCGGGCGTGCACGCTGCCTCCCCGCTGCCAGTCACTGTCGGCTCTGCTTCGCTAAAGTGGAGTGGCTCAGACAACAGCTCGGCAGAGGGCAACTGGTGGTCGGACAGAGCTCTGTTTGATGCGGCGGCCGGCGGTAAGGACCCTCCGGCACTCGCGCGTCTCGACCTGGTCAATGTTCACTTGTGGGAATGGATGGTGGATCCTGTGTGGGGCTACGACCCCTGCCGGGCGCCAGCTGCCTACTGGGGCGCCGAGAAGCCAATCGTGGTGAGCGCCGCACCGAACCCACTGGCCCACGTTGCGAGACCGCCGCTCTCTTACCACCCTCCACCTCCTTAGGTGGCTGAGATGCCAGACTCGCTCGCTAACCGCTCCGCAGATGGCCTCCTCGGCTGCGCAGTTGGCCAAGGCTTCCGCGGCGGCTTGTTTTGGGCTGTGAATGACCCGGCGCACCCGCTCCGCGACGCCTACCAAGCGCTCCATCTGCGAGTAGCTAAGGACAACTCGTTCGAGAGTCTCGTGGCTTGGTTACATCGCTTGCCCACGGGCAATGCCGAGCCCACGCTACCCCCACCGCATGAATCGGCAACGGCGCGGGCTGCTGCAGAGAAAACAGGGATTCAGGCGGCGTTCTTCGCAGTGGCGATCGCCCTCGCTACCGCCCTGTGCGCTCTATTACTATGCAGAGCGCCACCGCCGGCCGCCAAGCGCAAGCGGTCCGGTCGTCGGACTAGACGGCAGCAGCTTCAGGATGCGGATGCGCCGTCAAAACTTCTCACTGACGAGTCGATATCGACGCCTGGCCCTAGTCAGCCCAATTCGGCGGGCGCACCGCACACGACAGTGGAACTCGGAAGCTCCGATGCGTGAAGTGAATTTTATCTTTTGATGTCTGGTATTTTGCTGTGCGTGCCTATAGCTGTATGTGTGATTTCCCACGCCTTGCTCGTTATGTGTTATTGAGAAGAAAATACCTATTTTACCGACACCCACACCAATCTTGTTGAACAGAGTGGACAGACAGAGCTAAGTGACTATAACCGAGCTCAGAGAGCGGACACGCGATGACACCAGGGTCCCCAGGCTCCCGCGCGACTATCGTGCCAGCCGAGCGCTCTCACGGAGCCGTCAAAGAGTGCGGTTGGCGGCTGCCGGATGCTCGGATCGGCGGAGTCCTACTGCTACTTTGAGTGCGGACAAGTGGGCGTCGGGCTCTCCCTGCCAGCCAGCTTTGCATCCCACACACACGTGACACGAGCCCGAGAGCGAGCAGCGGCCGGAGGAAGATGTGGAAGGGCAGGTCGATGCCCGGGCGGTGTGCGAGACTACCAAACGCGTGGTGGTGCGCGTGTGTGCCCTCGCCGCACAGGACGCCCACCCAAAGCAAGAAGTGGTTGAGGCACTCGAAGAAGAGGGTTGGGGCTGAGAGTCACACGGACAGCTCCTCACGTTGTGATCATCATGGGGCTGTGATGATGCCGCCGATGTAAGCACTGTGCCACCAACCCCAGGACGTGAAGCCACCGAGCAGTTCGAGCATGGAGCTGTATGAGTATGTGCACCACGACAAGGATTGAGGCCATGGGAAGGCTCCATTATGTGCAATCCGCCGCGGCTGTACCAAGGGAGGGACATGACCCGATACGTGCACGTGCGAATGTGCGTGCGCGGAGTTCGCGCTTGTTTAAAATTTTCTTTGGGGGCCATCGATTTATCTTTGGTTGGGGGCCATCGATACGAGAATCCCGAACGAAACGGATCCACCCAACTGTTGTCCTGGCCCGGTGTGCCTATCGCCAGTCCCGTGCCCCCCCCAGTGTTGATCCTGTTTATGCATGAATTTAAAAACCAAGATGAAGAAATTCCCGTTCCCTTAGAGTACCGATTATCCTGCTGCAGTCGTGCGTCCGGATCGTTGCGCGGCCTACCCCCACCCCCAGGAGCTCATGTCTTACGCGGCAGCATTGTCGCTGACAGAATGGGTCCCTAGCGACGCATTCTTCCTCAATCTCTCCTTCATCATCCTGCCGGGCTACGTCATTTTCCGCGTCTTTGGCGCAATGCGCATGCCCGGCGCAGTCGGCGTCCTGCTGGCCGGCTGCCTTGCCCGTCAGTTTGCGGGTGAGACGATGAAGACGGCTCTGCCGTCGCTGCAGACGCTGGCCTTTGTGCTCGTGCTCTGTCGTGCCGGGTGCGAGATCCATGTCGACGACCTCACCCTCACGGTCTTGCTGCTCGCGACGGTGCCAATACTCACCGAGACGTGCTGCATCGGCCTCGTCCTGTCCTGGTCGCTCGAGGTAACCTTCCAGCAGGGGTTGCTCGCTGGCTCGATGCTCTCCGCGCTGGGCGACGGCCTCGTCATCCCAATCATGCAGCAGCTCCGCGCGAGCGACTTGGGGCCGCTGCCTCGGATAATGGCCTGTGTCGCTCCTCTCGAGGCCACGTTTGCGCTCTTCATGTACGCATTCCTCGCCTCCTCCGGTGCGCAGTCGCCTGCACCGCTGTGGGCGCGGCTGGCCTTCGGCGTCGTCCTCAAGCTGGCCGCCTCCATCGGCCTGGGCTTAGTTGTCGGGTTTGGGATCAGTGCATTTTGCAACAACGCAGAATGGTTCCACATAGCCGACCGGCGGGTCTTCTCGTCCACCGAGGTGGAGGAGTTCCTCGTGCTACTCGGCGCGTCCCTCTTCGTCTTTGGCCTCGCTGGGGAAGACGCCGCGGGTGAGCCAATCGTGTCAAACGGCATGCCACTTGTTGTGCCCACGCCGCCGGGCCACAAGCCCGAAGGGCTCATGCTTCCAGAGCTCGCGCTCATCTGCACCACCTTCTTCTGTGCCTACTTCTCGCCGCGCGTAGCCCACTACGCCGAGACGCTCTTCGAGGGCCTGTGGGTCTTTGGTGCCCTGTTTCTCTTTGCGGCCATCGGCGCCGGCATCACAGACGTGCCCCGAAAAATCGAGCTGCTCCCCAAGCTTCTCCCTGCGCTGGCGTGCGGCCTCGCTGGCCGCTTCGTCGCCTGCCTCGTCGTTTGCGGCGCAACGGCCCGTAAGCGCTTGGTGCGAGGCCCGCTGAGCGTGAGGCACGTGGTCATCGAGGCGACCTTCTGCGTGGCCGCGTCGCTGCCGCGTGCAACCATCCAGGGTGTGCTAGCCGCGCGGCCTGCGGCCGAGGGCCTGTATCCCGGCGTGATGGTGGGGAGCTACGAGTTCGCGGGGAAGGACGGGCTACTGCAGACACTCGCGCAGGCAACCCTCGCTCTTATGGCGCCATGCGGCCAGTTGCTGCTCACGATGGTGGCCAAGCCCCTACTCACGCAGCTCTCCTATGCGCCTTCGGTGCTCGAGCAGGAGCGAAAGGTGGAGACGTCGCTCGACCTCGACATTGCCCCTCCGCCTGCCACGCTAACATTTCACCGACGCAGCACGGGCGGGGTCTTTGCGAGCACCCAACATCTTGGCAGTGCGCGCCTCGACGATACGTCACGATCACGAGACGCCCCGCCACAGGACAGCGACCAACCCTTCTCGCTGTACAGCCCCCGCCGCCGGATTAATGTTTTCCGCTGGCCGACGGTGGATGAGCTGAAGAGGGTCGCGCGTGGCAAACAGGACTTCCGCGCGGGGCGGTGGAATGCAGAGCGGTGGCCGGTCGAGTGCGAGACAAACACGCCGCAGACGCCGTCGCAAGGGGGCACTTCCTCGGGCGGCGACTACAAGCCACCGACTCCACGAAGGTGAGCCGAGACGGGCGCGCGAGGGTGGTGCTTGCTGCCTGTGAGGGCGGTTGCCCGTCCTCTCCAGCTGGATTGCGTGTGTCGCGGCTCGCGCCCGGGCCGCATCTACGATCAGGGCCGCATCTTCACTCTCTTGGCGTGTTGCCTAGCGCTTGAGTACTTTAGGTGGAGTGGGGGGGAATGGCGCAGATTCCAGATAAAACTGTCCACTCTGATAGTAGACACAAAAGCACAGCCCCGGGCCCAAGATCACCCTAGGAAGGTCACACGCGTGGACAGTCAGAGTCGAGAACGGACAGAGTTCACAGACTTTACTCTGAGACCGCGCCTCGGTCGACCCCGCCACGCGACAGCTGCCTGCCCCGGGCATGGGCGAGCCAGGCGCATGAGCACCCCACACTACCCCACCTCTCCCCAGCGGCGGCAATGTCGGACGCGGCGAACTCTTCAGCCGCCGCGCCGCCCGCATCGATCCCCCCCCCCCTCCCCCCCCGCGCGCCCGCCCTTCCGACCCCGTGCACCCCCGCCGTCGCCCGCTCGTTCGACACGCGCGCGCACCACGCTGTCGCACCGCCGGGGGCCGTGGAAGGCCGGCTAGCTCGTCGGGAGGCGTGCACGACGAAGGGATCGACTCCATCTCGCTCGCGCCGGGGGTCGCCTCGCCGAGCGATGCCCGCCGCGACGTCGGCCGCGGCATCAGCGCCACAGCTCGGGCAAAGTGGAACGTGGTGGTGGTGGCGCGCTCCGCGCCGACACCTGTTCACAGCTGTCGACTGTGAAGACGCGTCGACGGTCCTTTGTGGGAGGTTGGTTGACACTCGCCTCCTCGTCGACGGGCTGGCGGGCGGCGCTCGCGGGCGGCGCGCGGGCGGCGCCTGGGTCGAGGCCAAGGTGCCTTGCCACCTCGGCGCGCGAGCGGAAGCGCTTCCCGGCGGGCGAGAAGAAGTAGGTGTCGTAGGTGCCGGCGGTGCTGCCGGCATGTCGCACCTCTGTCCGCGTGTACCAGCCGTCGATCAAGCCCTCCGTGCCGCCGCAAGAAACCAGGTACTCGGAGAGGCCGCGGACGGCCATGCTGGCTCCCGCCGGAGGGGCCGGAGGGGCCGGAGGGGCCGGAGGGGCCGGAGGGGCCTCTGCCGCGACCGGCGCAGCCGCGGCCTTCAGCACATCCCGCGCATCGGACAGCCAGAGCCGCACCGTCTCGTCCACCAGCGCACCGGGCCGGCCGCTGATCCAGTTGGAGACGAGGTCCCCGCGGTTTGCCGAGAAGCCCAGCTGCGCAGCCATCTGGCCACGTGAGAGCAGCCCGGCGTACCGGCCTGTCTGCTGGAGCAGCACGAGGTGCTCGTCGGTGACGAGGGACACGAGCTGCGCGTGCGTCGCCACAGCCGCCTCCGAGAGCCGGCGCGTCGGGTCGCGACGCGGCGCGGTCAGCCAGCGGCGGACGACGCCGTCGAGGTCGAGAAGAGTCGAGTATGGCAGCATCTGTGCAGCGTCGGCACCGCCGTGGTTGAGCCACCGGCTGAACTCGTGGTCGAGAAGGCTGAGACGCGAGGCGAACACGGAGATGGTCACGTAGCCCGCCGCCGCCTGCTCCTCGGCGTTCGGCACGAGCCACTCTTTGAGCTCCGCCGCCAGCGCGCCATGCGTCGCCGTCACGAGGTCCGGGTGGTTGAGTCGCAGCCTTGCTTCGCGCTCGTCCGCCGCGGCCTGCTCCGCCTCCTCGCGCTTGCGCCGCTTCGCCGCCTTCTCCTCCTGCAGCGCGAGCTTCCGCTTCGCCTCCGCCTCCGCCTCCGCCGCCGCCGCGGCGAGCAGCTCGACCACGTCAGGGGTCCGCGGCACGGTGAAACCCTTGAGCGAGCTCCACTCACACGGCGGAGCGGCGGCGGGGGCGGCGGCGGCGAGGGCGGCGGCGACCGCGGAGCTCGACGACGAGAAGGGAGGCAGCGCGCCGAGAGTGCGCGCCTCTGCGATCTCGCCCTCGCGCGTGACGGCCGAGAGCGAGCCTACGTGATGAATACACCAACGTCAGGGCGGGAAGACGGTCTGGTGCAGAGTCTTCAGAGCACCGCGTGAAGACGAGGGAGGCAAATGAAGTGCGCACATTGGAATACATTGGAATACGGCCATATACAGTTGAATACGCGTCCTCTCGAGCGCCAGTTGGGATACGGGATACGTATTCAGGCTTCTAGGAGAGCGATCCCTCATTGTAGAGGTGGGCGACGACGTCGGCGGCCATCGCGCGCTCCTATGGGGAGATCTGGGGAGATATGGGGAGATCTGGGGGAGATCTGGGGGAGATATGCGGCCATCGCGCGCTCCTCGCTCGAGGGGAAGAGGAAGCAGATGTGGCCGCCGCCCTTTGCAGAGCAGTCGTACCCCTGTGGGCAGCACATGGCGCTGCGCCAGTCGGTGGCTCGCGCGAGGGACAGCGACATCTCGGGCAGCTTCAGCTGGCGCTGGGCCCCATTCTCGCGCTTCAGCTGGCGGCGCAGGGTCTTGACGAGGGGTGCGCGCGTCCGCTCGACGAGGCGGCGGAAGGCCTCGGCCTCCGCTGCGGCCTCCGCGGCGGCGGCTGCGCGCAGCTCGGCGCCAAACGCCTCCGAGGCCACGTAGAGTGGGTCCACGTCGGCGGCCGTGCCGCAGGCGGCGCGTGCGGCGGCGAGGCGCACGAGGAGCTCCTCGACACTGGCGCCGTCGTCCGCCTCGTCCTCCTCTTCCTCCGCCGCCGCCGTCTTGCGCTCGATGGACTCGGCCGCCGCCGGCTTCGCCGCCGAGGCCTGCTTGCCCTTGATGAGCTCCGCCAGCCGTGAGCCGTCGCACAACAACGACGCCACCCGAGCATCGATCGACTTCTGCATCTCGGCGGACTGCGCGCCTTTTTTGAGCCAAACGTAGAACGAGCCACACGACTTCAAGCCGAGCACGTCCGCCAGCTTGGTCTTCGACAGTGCGTACGTCTTGACCAGCGCAGAGAGGAGCGACACGAGAGTGGCGTGGTCGGTCGGCGCGCCCAGCGCGAGGGGCAGGCCGGGAGGCAGCGTCCCCTCCTCGCGCATGTCCACGTCGACCACTTCTGCTGCGGGCTCGGCCTCGCGCTCGGCCGCCGCCCCAACGGCCGCAGGAGGTGGGGCGGGCTCGGCGGACCCTGCAGCGGGCTCTGCGGCGGAAGCCTCGCTGGCGGCAGGCTCGCCGGCGGACAGCTCGGCGGCGGACGGCTCGGCGGCTGGCGGCGTTGGCAGCGTCACGCGCTGCAGCAGCCCGTCGGCAATCGCCTTCTGCAGCAGCGCCTCCGTCTGTTCGGGCCGGAGCTTACGCGCCTTGCCCGCCTTGACAAGCGCCTTGACGAGCGGCGTTCCGGAGGCAGATGGCGCCTCCTTGCCGAACAGCAGTCGTTTGCCGCTCTTCTGCTGGCGCAGCGGCGCCGAGTAGTAGCGCCCGTCCGTCTCCTCGCCCACGCTGAGCAAATACGCACCGAGGTCCGCGCGGAAGGACTTGACTCCCACCTCGTCCACGGCGAGCGACGCAGCGGCGGCGCCCTCAAAGATGCGGGCGAACACGCCGCCGCCGCCGCCGCCGCCGCCGCCGCCAGACGCCGCCGTAGACGAAGAAGCGGCAGAGGCCGCGCCGCCGTCGCCGTCGGCCGCCGCCTCCTCCCCCGGCTCTTCCGCAGAGATCGGCTCGAGGTCGAGCGGCGCGTACGACTGCGGCGCCTCCTCCTCGGACGCCGACTTGGCCATGGCGGCGACGCAGCGCGCCGAGCAGCGCACGTAGCAGCCCTGGTTGGGCATGCGGATTCCCCGCGCCTCCAAGCGAGGGCAGTTGCCGACGATCTCCGCCTCGACCGGAAGGCAGTCCTGGAGGGTTCAGAGACGGCTCAGAGACGGCTCAGAGACGGCTCCGCGCCTCGGCCGGCAGGAGATCCTCGCAGTAGCAGCTCGGGCACGCCTCGCATCTGAACAGCATGCCGCCCGCCGCGCCCGCCTTTCGCCCGCAGCCGCCGCACGCGTGGTGGGGGCATGTGAACGCGTTGAAGCCGCTGCCGTGCGTCGTGCAGCCGAGGGCGTGCGCACAGCCCACGTGGAGCGCCATCGGGCAGCCCTTGCAGCCGAGCAGCTGAAACCTGCCGCTGCCCGAGCAAGCTGCCTTCGGGCCGCCTTCCGCGCCGTCGCGGAAGCAAGCGAGGCACGTCGCCTGCAGGCGGGTTCAGAGACGGTTCAGAGACGGCTCAGAGACGGTCCCGCGCGCGTCCGTCCGACCAGAGGCGGCGCGGGTCGCCTCGTGCGCGTAGTCACGGCCGGCGACGAGCAGCTTGCGCTTCTCCACCTTGAACGCCTCGCGGTCGGCCCGCCCGCCGAGCTCGCGCTCGAACACCGACTGTGTCTTGCCGAGGTCGTAGTCGTTCTGCGCGAGCACGGGCACGAGCTTGGAGCCGTAGCCCGAGCCGGCGGCGGCGACCATCTTGATGCGGTCCTTCTTCTCGCGCTTGCCCTGCACCTGAAGACGCGCGGGGAGGGACGAGGCACTGTGTGGGTGGGTGCAGCGGGCGGGGCTCGAGGCGGTCGAGGGGAGGGGGGGGGGTTGGTTTGGGGGGGGGGGGGGGGGAGGAGGCGGCGCCTGCTGCCTCCACGCGGACGCGATGTCGCGCTCGCTCTTTGGCATCTCGAAGCTCTGGCCGAAGATTGAGCGCGTCGAGACGGGCGCGGCGGTGGCGTCGAAGGTTGCGGCGTCGAGCGCCGCGCCGCCGCGGAGCGCGCCGCCCTCGCCGCCTCCGTCCGCCTCGGTGCGGCTGCGATCGATCAGCTGCTCGAGCTCCGCGTCGGTCGGCTCGCGGTTGCCGCCGGCGAAGACCGCCTCGGCTCCGAAGCGAATCATTGCGAGCACCTCCTTGCCCGAGAGCTTATCGAGGTCGTCGTCCGTCGACTGAGCGCCTCGGTTGACCGTCTCGGACAGGTAGAGCTTCTTTTGCGCGCGCTGCACCACGCGCTCCTCGGCCGTGCCGCCCGACACCAGCCGGTACACGTGCACGGGCTTCTGTTGGCCGAGCCGGTGCACGCGCGCCATCGCCTGCCGGTCACGGAGTCAGGAAGTGTCGAGGAAGTGTCGAGGAAGTGTCGAGGAAGTGTCTAGGAAGTGTCTAGGAAGTGCCCGTCCCATCGCCTGCAGGTCCTGCTGCGGGTTCCAGTCGCTGTCGAAGAGGATGCACGTGTCGGCGGTCTGCAGGTTGATGCCGAGGCCGCCCGCGCGCGTCGTCATGAGGAAGAGGAAGACCTTGGAGCCGGGCGCGTTGAAGGACTGCAGGTTGACCATTCGCTGCACCCGGTTCGTCGAGCCTACGTGCTGAACGCACTCGAATACAATCGCTGAATACGGCGGAATACCGTTGAATACGTGTCCTCTCGAGCGCTAGTTGGAACACAAGAATGCGTATTCAGCTTCTAGGTCGTCGAGCCGGTGAGGCGGACGAAGTTCCAGCCGCGCTGCCGGCAGAAGGAGGGGGGTGGGGGGGGGGTTACGTCTTCGGTCCCCGCGGGAAGCCCCGCGCATAGGACAACAACGTCTGTCCCACACACGCACAGACGCACACATGCATGGCTCGGACACCCCCCACAGTGTAGTGGTGTGAGCACACACGTACTAGCAGGGTGCACACCTGCCGGCAGTAGTCGTCCAGCAAGTCGACCATCGACGAGAACTGCGAGAAGAGGACGACGCGGTGGTCCTTGGCGTGCAGCTTGACGAGCATCCGATCGAGCACGCGCAGCTTGCCCGACGCGCCAACGAGCTCCTCGAGCGGTGTCTCGTCGGGGTCCTCCTCTGCTCCCGGGAACAGGAACGGGTGGTCGCAGCACCTAGCGATGAAGTGCGGGGTCAAGGGGGAGCGAGAGAGGCGGAGGTGAGGGCGGCGGAGGAGACGGCGGCGGAGGCGACGGGGGAGGAGGAGAGGGCGGTGGAGGCGAGGGCGGTGGAGGTGAGGGCGGTGGAGGGGAGGGAGCGGGGGCGAGGGAGGCGGCACTTGCGCAGCTACATCAAGAGGTATGGGGAGATATGGGGAGATATGGGGAGATATGGCACTTGCGCAGCTGCATCAGGAGGTTCATCAGCGTCTTGTACTTTGCGCCGCTGCCCGCCTCCGCCTCCGCGCCCGCCTCAACGGTGCGGAGCACGCTCGAGTCCTAAGGTGAGGTAAGGTGAGGTAAACTTCTGCGCGCACACACACAAGATGGTGGGGCAAGGGCCGGGCAACCCTCGCGACTCAACGTCCACAGATAGGAGCCCCACGGCATTCAAAGAGCAAGGCCCGGTTCGCGTGGGTGAGCGGTGTGTGAGGGGAGGGGAAGGGGGGGGGGGGGAGGCTATAGTCCTTGAGGAGCAGCCGGCGGTACCAGAAGAGCTGCGCCTCGGCGAGCGGGCACCTACGGACATGTCTCGGACATGTCGTGGACGTGTCCCGGACTCGTCCATCGCCCCGGCGAGCGGGCACGTGACGAGCGTCTCGAGCTTGGGCGGGAGCCCGGCTGCGACGCTCTCCTAGGTAAGGTACGGTAAACTTCTCCACACACACGAGGTAACAAGGTCTGTGAAGGGATTGCGAGTTGGTGCTGTCCGCTGAGTCGGTGTGTCTGATGTAAGCTCGGCTCTAAGATAAACGCTCTCCTTGAGCCGCCGGAGCATCAGCAGCTGCAGCAGCTCGTGCGCGTGCTGCAGCGTGGCCGCGTTGACCTTGCCTGCGAGAGGGTTCAGAGGCGCGGTTCAGAGGCGGTTCAGAGGCGGTTCCGAGCCTCCGCGTTGTCCGTGCCTTGCCCGAGGTTGAAGCCTTCGTCAAAGACGGCCGCCTCCGGGAAAGTGTCCGGGTAGAGCAGGTTGAGGAGCGCCCACAATTCGGTCAGGTTGTTTTGCAGCGGCGTCCCGGTGAGCAGCAGCGCGGAGACAAAGTGCCTGCAGGGCGGCGGCGCGGGGCGACCGGTGAGCTGCGACGCGCAAGTGCGCGGTGGCTGCGGGGAGAAGCACGCCCCCCACGCCGCCGCCACCACCGTCACCGCCCTCGGCGCCGCCGCCCTCGCCGCCCCCCACGCCGCCGCCACCACCGTCACCGGCGCCGCCGCCCTCGCCGCACCCCACGCCGCCGCCACCACCGTCACCGGCGCCGCCGCCCTCGCCGCACCCCACGCCGCCCCCGCCCTCAGCCCCACCCCCGCCGCCTCCACCGTCGCAGCCGCCCTCCCCACCGTGCCCCTCGCCACCCTCGCGTCCGCCGCCCTGAGGGGCTCGCTGCGCACATCTTGCGCACGGTCTGCGCGATCTCCGTCTCGACGTTCTTGAGGACGTGCCCCTCGTCGAGCACCAGCAGCCGCCAGTGCACCTACGCGAACGGAGGAGGAGAGGTCATGGAGCCCGCCACGAGACAGCGGCCTGAAGACGGCGCGTCGCACCTTCTGCACGAGCGTCGAGCGCAGCGCGGCCGCCTTGACCTGGAGAGAGTGGTCACGGATCGGGGCTGGCTCGGCGATGCTGGTGGCGAGGGCGGCGGGCTCGGGGGCGGCAGTGACGGAGGCGGGGGCGACGGCGGGGGCGGGCTGACCATCTCATACGTGGTGACGACAACGTCGTACTCGCCAATCGTCTCGCCGATCTGCGTCTTGAGCCGCTCTCGCTCGGCGACGTCGCTCGAGTGCAGCTTGATGGTGCGGAGCGACGGGCACCACCGCTTGAGCTCGGCGCACCAGGTGGAGAGGACCGAGAGCGGGCACACCACCAGGCTAGCGCCCGGCTGCTTCAGCCCAAACTTGAGGTGCGCGATGACGGCGATCGTCTGCAGCGTCTTGCCGAGGCCCATCTCGTCGCCCAAGATGGGCGACAGGCCGCGCCGGTCGATCTGGTCGACCATCCAGTCGAGGCCGACCAGCTGGTAGTCTCGAAGTTCGCCCCCGCTCACCGCCTCCGGCTGGGAGAGGAGCGGCCGCTTCGCCGGCAGCGCCGCCGCCGCCGCCGCCGCCGCGGCCGTCGCCGAGATCACCGACCCGCTCACGAAGGGCGCGATCGCGCCGCGGTGCTCGTCGAAGAAGCGTGCGCGCCGCGCCGCGAGGACGACCGCCTCGGCCCGCAGCGCCTCGTTGTTCTCCTTGCGGCGCACCTCGGCGTCCGACGGCGGCCGCGCCGGCTTCTTGGGCGCAGCCTTCGGCGCCGCCGCCGCTCTGGCGGCGTCGTACACTGGCCGGTCGCGGGGCGCAAAGGCGGCGTCGCGCGTGCCGTCAAACTCCGAGTCGAAGACGGAGCGCTCGCCGCTCTCCATGTCGTACATGTTCTGGCGCTTCACCCACTGGTTGCCGATCTGCACCATCGTCGGCACCACCTTGCGCTTCCCAAGGGCGGCGGCCGTGGAGGAGGGCGTGGCCGTGGAGGCGCCGGGGTTCGCTGCGGGAGGTGCGACTGGCGCTTGTGCCACCGGCGGCTGTGCGGCCGGAGCCTTGATAAACTTTGGCTGCACCCTCAATTCTGCGTCGCCATCGTCGTATGCGACGTCGACAGAACCATCGGCGTGCACAGCGGTCGCCACGCCCGAGTACCACTTTGTGCCAAAGGATCCCCGCGAGGAGGCGAGGTATCGAGCTCGAAGCGGCGCGCCGAGTGCGACAGCCCAGGGCTGGGACGCGGCTGCGGAGGAGCTACCGGCAAAGGCGACCGGCGAGCCTAGTGCGGCCGGCGGAGCGATCTTGGAGCACAGCTCGAGCGTCTCGCGTCGCTGGACGCTCTTACTCGCGGCAGCCTCCATCGGTGCTGCAACGGCGTTGTTGGTTGCGCACCGTTTTAGGCGCGAAATGCCCGTATTATTTCTTTCTTTTTAGGTTAGAAAAAAGATGTAAGACCAAACTCCCTCGCACGATACGCGGACAGTACTCGTGACTCCTCACCCCGTTTGCAACCGCTCTTGGTGCCCGTCGAGGTCCACCACGTAGTAGCCCACCTTGGCGGGCGCCGCAAAGGGCTCGGTGCCCTTGAACTCGGCCCACTTAGCATAGTGCGGTGTCTTTGCGTGCTGGGCAAAGCCCTCGCGGCCGCCAGAGTATGCCTCAAACATGTGGAAGACGTTGGGCCTCTCGTTGTCCAAAGAGGTACGAGACCGCCAGCGGCTCGGAGGAGAGCGCGCCGCTCTGATCGGCCCGGAGTGCCTCGAGGAAGCCCTCGCGGGCCTCTGGCTTGACGGCCATCTCGACGTCGAGGCAGAAGAGCTTGGTCCAGTCACCAGCGGCCAGGACGGCGCGCACGGCCGCGGCGCCGCTGCACACGGTTGACGCCGAGTCCTCGACGAAGAACTTGACCTCCGGCGGTGCGCTGAACGGATCGGATGCGGCAAACGCCTCCCACGCCGCAAAGTGCGGCGTCTGGGTGTGTGCCTCGAAGCCTTCGCGGCCGACGTACTGCTCGAAAAAGTGCCAGGTGTCTGGCGTCGTTTCGTCCTCACCGTAGGCGTACGTGACGGCCAGCGGCTCGCTTGACAGCGTGCCCTTCTGATTCTGCCGGATGCACTCAAGGAACTCTTCGCGGCAGGACGGCTTGATGCGGAGGCATACGTTGAGACAAAAGAGCGGCGTGTCGGGGCGTTCAAGGATGCTCAGCCGTGGGCTTGGCGCTCGCACCCGCACTGCCGCAGCGGCGGATCTGACGCTGAGGGGACTCAGAGTCGCACCCGCACGGTCGCGGTGGGTCCGACGCTGAGGGCCTGGCAGATGTCGAGCAAGAGGATCGACAACAGGAGGATCGACAACAGGACTCTCGCCATTCACATAAACGCACAACTCCGGACCCAAGACGCACAAGCACAGACAGTCGAGAAGGGGGAAAGACAGCAACTCGCCATTCACGTGAAGGGACTGGCACGCACTGGCACAAACACAGGACCACGGCAGCCGCCCTAGGAAGAATTCCTCATCCTTACTCCGTGGAGGGCGGCGAGGCACTTTTAGCTCCGTCCGTGCACCGCCCGCAGCTCCGCTGAAGTTATTCACACAAAATACGGGTATGTTCGTAAGAGCTACAGTACGTACACTGAAAATCAGCGTCGGCCGTCCACATCTCTGCGACCGCCTTACTCCTGGTGCCATCGGCGCCGCGCCGCAGGCTCATCGAGACGGACGAACCCTCATCAAAATCAGCGACGGCCGTCCCCTCCTCGTTGTACCTACCCAACACGGCCAAAGGATATCCACCTCGAGAACCTCGAGAACCTCGTTGTGCCATCGCCATGCTTGCCTTTACAGTTTTGGAGTTGGGCGGCATCTGTACCGACAGGCACCCTGACTGCTCGAACTGGGGTGACGCGGGCGAGTGCTCCTCCAACGCCGAATTCATGGCCATCCATTGCCCTCTGACATGCCGGGTGTGTGAGTTTGAGTGCACGGAGACCAACGAGCACTGTGCTGGCTGGGCTCGACAGAACGAATGCGAGAAGAATGTCCTTTCGATGATGCGAGAGTGCCCGATCCACTGCGGGATCTGTACGCCCGAGTGCCGGGACACCAAGTATCAGTGTGCCGGATGGGCTGACGCAGGCAAGTGCCGCGAGAATCCAGTCTTCATGACGCTGTACTGCCCAAGGTCGTGTGGCACGTGCATGCACGCGTGCCGCGACAAGGACTGGCAATGCGGCCACTGGGTTCGCACCGGAGAGTGCGGCAGGAACTCGCAGTTCATGTTCGAGGTGCCTCTCCTCGCTGCCCACAGTTCTGCAGCCTGCGCATGCCTCACTAGCTCTAGCTTCATCTCTAGACGCCTATTGCATCCACCAACCGCGTCCCGCCTCGCGCGCCGCAGCGCTGTCCTGCGTCCTGTGGCGTCTGTGGCGACGGGCTCAACCATAACCTCAAGTGCGAGGACAGCAATAGTACGCAGTGCCATGTGTGGCATGACAGTGGCGAATGCGAGCACAACCCTGCAGCGGTCATCAAGAGCTGCCCGTACTCATGTGGCGCGTGCACCCTGATCTGCATGGACCAGCACGAGAGCTGCGCGGCATGGGCGGAGGCGGGCCACTGCGCCCCCGACGCGGAGGTGCATCATTCCTTCATGCTGAGCAAATGCCCGGCCTCGTGTGGCGTTTGCTCGCAACTTGATTCCAACTTTGGTGTGGCACACATGCGCGAGGCGCCTGTGCTCCACAAGTAGCCACCTCCATCGACCTCGTATACGATTACGACTATCTGCGGCAGAGCTCTCCGCCCTCCGCAATGTGCGCGCCGCGCAATGGCTGACCGTGTTTGAGTTTTGGGAAATCAGAGGGGGGGGGGGGAAGACCGCCGTGTTCGCGGCCAACCAATAGCGGCCGGTGGTGGCGAGGTGGGGTGTGGACCGGGCGGAGCTTTTAGGATGGGAAGTTAGATCTAGGCGCCCGCAAAGAGCCCCCTCGCAAGCTATATGTACGTTTGTAAACGACTAGGCGCGCATCATGCTGGGCGGTACTCCGCGGACCGGCGCCCCCCCCCCCCCCTTTCGGCTCAAATATGTGCGCAACGCGGGCGCCTCGTCACCGGCCTCTAGGGCAGCCATCCGCCGCTCTCACGGCGCGGAGAGCGCGGGCGCCGCTTCCCCAGCGGCCGTGCCGTACCGTGTCAGGCCGCGCCCAGCTGCAGCAGGGACTGCGGGTTGACTTGCTGCTGCTGCCACCCCGTCACCTGCTCGTAGAGCGTCTGGACGATGTCGGTGATGAGGAGGCGGTCGCCAATCTTCTCGATGCCCATCTCCTTGAGGTTCTCCTCGGTCAGGTTGAACAGCACGTCGCCCTGGATCCGGTGCTCGACGAACAGCTCAACGTACTCCTGCGCCGCGGCGGCGTGGCGCGGATGTCGAGGGCTCGGGGTGGCTTGGGCGGTGGGATGGCTTGGGCGGTGGGATGGCTTGGGCGGTGGGGTGGCGGACGTGCGGGCGGGCGGCGCTCGCCTCGAGCCCCACAGCCTTGAGCACCTTGCACACGTCCTTGACGCTCCACGTCGTCGGCTGCAGCGTGAGGCCGATCTGCCGAAGCGGCGGCACCGGGTGCGTCGCGAGCTGCACGCCGATCTTGCTCGACCACGCGACGATGTCGTCGTACCTGTGCCATGTGCACCGCCGTCACGCGGAGAGGCGGGCTCGCTCATCTCGTCTCCGGCTCGTCTCGGCCCGTGGCGGGGCGTCTCGGCTATCCCGCACAGCTGGGTGAGCAGCTCGATAAAGTAGAGCCGGTCGCCGACGACGCTGAAGCCGAGGTCGCGCAAGTGTTCCTCGGTCAGCAAGAAGACGGTGCCGCCGTTGACGTTGTGGTGGAGGAAGGAGGGGGCGAGGTCGCCCAACCCGAGCGCCTCTAGCCACGCGCCGAGCTGCTCCCCGTCCCACACCAGCACCTGGGAAGCGGCGTCGGGGCGGCACTCATGCACACCGCCGCGCGCCAGCGTGAGTGTCAAGGACTGCGTGTGCGCAAACGCCCCTCCCCCCGCCCCCGAACGCCCCGCCCTCGCAGCGGCCTCCCCCCGCCGCTAACGTGGCGCGATGGATGCCGGCTGAGCCGCGCGACCTTTCCGGCGCTGCGGCCCCCGCTGGTCCCCGGTATGGTCGCTGGCCGCTGCCGCAGGCAGGCTGGCATGTGGCGGTGGCGGAGCGGAGCTGCAGGTGGGAGCGCACGTTTCGCTGCAGCCCCAGCATCTTGAGATCGGGCAGGCCGCGGATCGACGCCAAGTTGGCCGCGATCGACTTGCAGTTGAGCTCGAACTGGCGGGGGCGGGGGGGGGGGGGGTTGAGGTGAGGCGGGCAAGGCACGCGAGGGGCGCGTCGGCGGCAGCAGAGGCAGCGAGCGAGCGCCGGGTACTGGCTAGGCAAGTGTGTGTGCGTGTGCGGTGTGTGTGTGGGGGGGGGGGTCTCGGAAGTCACCTCGTACAGGTCCTTGTCGCCCCAGTCGACAAAGCCGCGAAACACCTATGGGCGAGGACCGCACACGGACACAGTGGGCGTGCAGGGCGTGTTGAGGGGTGGAGCAGTGCGCGGGAGGTGTGTGTGAGTGAGGGAGGCGAATAGCGCCGTGGAGGGGTGTCCTTGGGGGGGGGGGGGGGGAGCCAGTGTCGGCGGGTCGGTAAGGGAGCTCCGCAGTGCAGGGGCGGAGGTCGCCAGCTAACCCGCGGGCAGTGGTGTGCCAGAGAGTACAGTTCGCTTTTGACCGGACGGCCATCGGTGCGGCCGCCCGGCATTGGAGCGCTGGCGTGAGGTGAGGGGCAGAGGCAGGCAGTGGGGGCGGAGGAGAGGGCGGCCGCGGCGAGGGCGGCGGCGGCGGCGGCGGCGGCGAGGGTGGCGGCGGCGAGGGCGGCGGCGAGGGCGGCGGCGAGGGCGGCGGTGGCGTGGGCGGTGAAGGCGGCGGCGAGGCGGGTGCGTCGCCGGAAGGTGGTGGTGTCGGGTTGCCCACTGCTGGGTCTCTCCGCCTGGAGGGGCGTTTCGGCCGCCCACTCGCCGCCTCTCTCCTCTCTAGAAGCATCACCTTGAGCCCCGAGGTGCCCTCGCCGCTGGGGCACTCGGTGCCCGCCTGCTCCTGCTGCCCCCCGAACTTCATGCCCATGAAGTCCTGCCACACGCCCGAGCACTGCAGCTTGAAGTCGTACGTGTCCTTGTCGCCCCACTCACGCCGCCCCCGCTTGACCTGTGCAGCAGCCAAGCCGGCGGACTCAAAGACTCAATGCTAGCGGCTTTTGGTGTGGTGTGTCGGTGTCCCGACCAACCGAGCGACTAGCAGCGGCGGCACGCGACGGCGGCGGGCAGCGACGACGGCCGAGCCGGGGCGAAGCCTTGAGCGGCGGCGGCCGCAGGGCATCTCACAGCTAGCACACCTCGATCCCCGTGACGTACATCTTTGCCGGGCACTCGTACGTCTTGTCCTCCAACTCGTTCTTGAACCACAGCCCCGACCAGCTCGTCCAGCGCTGGCCGCACTTGAGCTTGAAGTCGTACAAGTCCCTATCTTCGTCCCTCGTGCGGCCGTACTTGACGCGGATGCCAGTGATGAAGCCGCTCGGGCAGAAGAGCGACTTGGCCTCGACGGGCTTGTTCGACTCGAACGTCAAGCCGAGGGCTCCCGTCCACCCAGCGCTGGCGTACCCGAGCAGAGACGCCACGCAGAGCAACCTCACCATCTGCTCGGCCGCGGAGCCGCAGAGACGCCACGAGACAAGAGCGAAGGTCAAGGCTCGTCTCGTTGGGAAAGGCTTTGGACAACGTGAAGGCAAGGAGTACCACGAGTGTTTTGCGCGCACTCTGAGCGCAACAGCCTTCCGCCTATGGTGTGCCATAGTCGCTGACGAAGACCTCGAGACTGACACGGCCGACGGCGTCAAGGCGTTTACTCAGGCTGACGTCGATGCCGAGATCTACACCCAGATGCCACCCGGGTTCGTCAAGAAGGGCTTTGTGCTCATGCTTCTCAAAGCGCTCGAGGGCATCAAACAGGGCTCCTACCTTTGGTTCAAACTCAACCAGGACGCCCTCGTCAAGCTTGGCTGCGTCGCCTCGCTCACCGAGCCAAACTTCTACAGCCACCCAGCCTTTCGCCTAATCATCGTTGTTTTTGCAGACGACGTCGCAAACGGCTTTGCCGCTTCCGCCACCGACCAGTACGTCCGGTTCAAAGAGGAATATGGAACGTACATCAAGATTGCGACGCTCGATATCGTCCCCATCTCCGTCTTCACCGGAATCGAGGTACTCCGCGACCGAGCCAACCGCACGCTCACTATTCGGCAGACCCGGTACATCGAGCGGATTGCCGCCCTCTACGGCAACGAGATTGGCGCTCGTGCTCAGTCCACCCCAGCCGGCTCGACCGACGTCCAGCGCGCCCTCTTCGATAAGCTCGAGCCTGCTGCCGAGTGCGACCGCATCCCCGTCACCGAGTTCCTGAAGCCGCTAGGAACCATCGGGTGGCCTGCCGAGATGACGCGCCCCGACATCAAGTACTTCTTCTCGAAGCTCGGCTCTTTCTCTCAGGCTTGCGGCGCCGTCCATCGTGACGCCATCATGACCGTCATCAACTATCTCAACGCCACAAAGCACCTCGGCATCACCTACGGCGGAAAGCTCAAGATCCCCTACGGACTCGACACTTTCCCGCCAGGCTTCATCGAGTCTCGTGGCCTCCACGCCTACCATGACGCCTCCTTCGGCAAGGCGCCACACTACGGCGGATGCGTCGTGATGTTCAACAACGGCGCCATCGACTGGAGCGCCAACAAGTCCAAGATCGAGGCTCTCAGCGTCGCCGAAGAGGAGACCGCCACCGCCTCCGTCGCCGCCAAGAAAGTCGTCTCCTGCCGGCTCATGCTCGAGGACGCTGGCCGAGCTGTCGCAGGACCCACGCCCCAGCTCGGTGACTGCAAAGCCGTCTTTGACATCATCGTCAAGCCCGGCTCTACTGCTCGCACGCGCTACTACGAACGTGCCACCATGTTTGTCAAGCGCCTCTTCATGCTCCGCCACGTCGCGCCGTACCTCGTCGGCACTGCTTATATGATCGCCGACGTCTTCACCAAGACGCAGGCGACGCGAGCTATGTTCTTCACCTGTCGCGACTACATGCTCAACGCCAGCAACGGCCCCGGCTTTGCTGTGACGCTCCAGGGGCAGGCTGCCCGGCTGTGGAGCAAGCTCGTCGCGACCGTCGGCAAGGCGTGAGTCATCACCCCTTCGCCGAAGACGCGCGAGTCGTCCGAGATAGTTGCCGATGCAACTAGGGGGGAGCGGGGTTAGAGACGACTCTCTCTCTCCCAACTGTGAACAGTCGTTATCTGTATATGCGCAGCTATTCATAGCCGCGCCTGTTGTTTGTGTGTGTATCCGCGCTCTTGGCGCGATTACGAGACTGACTAGTGTGTCGCACTAGTTGTACTTTTCGTAATAGTATTCCGCATTCATTGCGAGGGCGGACCACTCCTAGCGTGCAGACCGCGGGAGCTGGTGCCGCGGCCAGTGTAGACCTGGCCTGCGCTGTGACGCGCGCGCTCATCTTCAACGGCTCACATGCTCGAAGAAATTTCGCTGGCGCGTGAAGTAGGTGACAAAGCTGCATCCCTCGTTTGGGTTGTCTGTTTTCTTTCTTTCTTTCTTTAGCTGCACCCGCTGCTACTCTCACACCGCTGCTGGCACGTGGCGAGGTCGGGCGCGAAGCCGGCAGCAAGGGCCGCGGCACCGCCGTCGCCACAGTATTGTCGTCCCGCCTCAATGCTCGGGTATGAGCAAATTTTGGGCGGCGGCGGCGAGGGCCGAGGGAGGCGCGAGCGGGGATGGTGGCGGGCCCGGAGGCAGCGGCGGCAGCTGCGGCGGCAGCGGCGGAGCCGGAGGCGGCACTGGCGGCGGCGGTGGAGTAGATTAGAATGGCGCCGCAGGCTCCCCGGGCCGTCCGCGAACCAGTAACCTTTTTATCAAAAAAAAAAGGTCACGACAGCGGCGTCATCTCCAATCTTCCAGCGTCGACACATCTCCGATCTCCTCCTCCAATCTCCAATCTCCTGCCGCCGCCAGCTGCGATCTCCAATCTCCAATCTCGATCTCCAATCTCCGCTCCAGCGGTGGATGCCCGGCGCGAGGATCTACGATCTGTGTTCTCCATCTCCAATCTCCACCTTTGACCCGGCGAAATCGATCCGTATCACGGTCTCGACCAGCACTTTTCTCACTACGCTGGTGTCCAGTCCGAGCCTGACTGTTCCTCCTCACCTTGCCGGCGATCTTGGGGCTGCGAAATAAAAAATACGAGCTTTTTGTGTGAAAATTTTCCTGGGCCCCTTGCATGTCTAACTGTCCCTCTGCGATTTCGGGCAGAATTGTGATTCTCCCCCCATCCCCAGGGCTTCCAGGGCTCACCAACTCACAGACCAGCGCACAGCCCAGGACGGTACAGTGTGGTTCGTATTTCTTCTCAATAACAATGTGAAGGCCGTGAAGGCTGTCTGGATAGCCCCAGCCACTCCGCTGTGAACACCGAGGGGCCTCGGTCTTGCGGGCTGAACTCCGTTCATACCGAGCCTGCCTGAAGCTTCCACGCACTCTCGTCTTGACCCCCTAAACAAGACAAGGTACCGCTCGCCGGTACCGCACGAAGTACCGCCCAAAACAGTGCTGCTTTTCGGCCGAATGGCCTCTTGACGTCCCGCTCTGGGCTTTCCAGGATGACAGAATTGGCCTTCGCCAGACTGAGGACTATTGTGCGCCTCGGCGAGGCGGTTCCGGACATCCCGATTGCGAGCGCGGTGGACTTCATCTTGCCGGTCAACTGCCGGCGGACGACAGCTGCTCCGCCTACCACTCGTCGACAGCCGCTCACTGCCGACTCAACCACCTCGTGTGCGCGTGGAGGCTCCGGCGGCGGCACTGCGGGCAAGCGTGCCCTAGGCGTCGGAAGGCGAGGCGACGATAGCTGCAGCTACCCGTATAGGCAGCTACCCGCCTCCGAAGGGCTCTGACTACATCGACCGACTCTGCCGCGGTGCCAACGGCCTCTTCGCACGGACAAACTTCATCCCGGCCGTGGCCGAGTATGTCCGCCTTCGCGAGGAGGACGGTCCACAACCACTTCTTCCGTGCGCCTCCGATGCGCTGCAGAGCGCCGAAGTGCGGCGAGCGCTGTGGGAGCGGCTGACCTCTCCACCGTGCACGCCCGGGCTGTCCCGGCCAGTGTGGCTCGTCATCGCAGCGTCCGTGCCGACAGCGCTGGGCTGGTATGGGTACTACAAGTTTTCCGTCGAGGAGGCGAGTGGCACTTGCGAGACACGCGCGTCCTCTGCCGCTCGCCTCGCTCACCAGAGACCTCCTCCTGCGTCGTGCACAGGAGCTCTTCCACGACGAGCTCCGCCGCTCCGGCCGCGCCACTGGCTGCGGTGGCTACGGCACGCTCTTCCCGTTCGTTGGGCCGCCTAGATGCGTCTGCACACTCTGCGAGTATTCGCCGGCGGCGGTGGGAGGCGGCTCATGCCGCTCGGACGTCGCATGGCAATCACAGCCAGGCGCCTCCATGTCACTAGGTATGGAGCTTCCTGATCGGCGGCGTAGGGCTGCTCGCCGGCCTGCCGGGCGCCGACTTGCTGGTCGACGCCGGTGCGCTCTGGATCCTGCTGGGGCAGGTGCCGCGCTGTATCTCCTGCTGTGGCATTTGCCGCGCCATATACACCATGTGCTGGATCCTGCTTTGACAGCGCTTAAGCCGCTCGGTGCTTTGACAGCGCTTTGACGGCGCGTCCGCGACACAGGTCAACCTCTACCGCCGCGTGAACGAGCTGCACGGGGAGAGCGGGCCGCTCTGGACGAAGGACGAGGCGCTGCTCGAGCCGCCAGGTCAGATCTCCCGACAGCAGTGGGACCTAGCCCCTCGGAGGGGCTAGGTCCCACTGCTACCTCTGCCTCCCTCCTCCGCCCCCGCCGCCTCTCTCCACTGCTTACGCCCCCATCGCCGCGTCGTCTCCACCGCTGCCTCCCTCCCACCCTCCCAGTCTACGCGTGGTGGGCGCTGCTGCCGCCGCCGCTCGACGTGGTCGTCGGGCTGCGGCAGGCATTTCGGCCAGCTCTCTCGGCCGCGCTCTCTCGGCTCTCTCGGCCGCGTCCCACCGTGCTGGCTGCGGCAGGTGCACTTCTTGGCGAGGCATTGGGCGGCGGTGCGGGGTGAGCCGTGGCAGGGCGACCCGGTCGCCGAGGAGTTCTTCCCCTTCATTTCCGTGAGGCCGTAGTCGAGAGGCGGGGCGAGATGATGCGGCCGAGGTGCGGCCGAGGTGCGGCCCGAAGTGCGGCCGAGAGGCGGCCGCGGTGCCGCCTCACCTCTGCTCGCCTTGCCTCACGCGCCACCACGCGTCTCGCAGGCTCCTCGCTTTACGCTGCGCCAGTTCGCCCGCACGCCCGCCCTCTGGTTCCAGTTCACCGCCGACTGGGAGGAGCTCGACTGGCCGCTGCTGCAGGACCCGAGCGAGGGAGCGCCGTGGCGCAGCCCGTTCGAGTGGGGCTTCCTCTGGGGCGGCGCACCCGCCGATCCCGCGCCCAAGAGCATCGGGCTCGCACCCGCCGACCTCGCCGCCGCCCTGGCGCGCGACGGAGAGGAGACGCGGGGCAGGGCGACGAAACCCCGGAGCCTTCTCGGAATCTTCCAATAGGCGCGCGACCTCTCCGAGGGGAGGTACATTTTGACGGGCAACCTGACGTCGAGCCTCTTCGCGGACGATTGCCGCTTTGTCGACCCAAACAACGCGGTCGACGGCCTTTCGAGATACCGCCAGGCGCTGGGCTTCCTCTTTGAGCCCACGCGGTCGCAACTCGACAACGTGCACGTGCGTGTGGTGGCCGCGGGCAGTGGGAGGGCGACCATCGAGGCAACTTACGTGGCGTCGGGCGAGCTCAAGCTACCGTGGAGGCCAAAGATCTCTCCGTGGTCGGGCAAGATCTCGTACGACGTCTCACCAGTGACGGGGCTCGTGGTCGCGCAGACCGACGTCTGGAATATCACGCGGTTCGACGCGATTCGGCAAACCTTCACGCCCGGCAGCACGAGCAGGCGATGATTTTGCGTGCGGCGATCCTACACAGAGAGACATCTCGAGGGAGAGCGAGCGAGGTGTACGCCCCCACACCACACCCCCGCGCCAAAGCCATAGGCCACACGGACGCACACCGCTCGACACCGCGCGAGAGAGCTGCGCGTGCGCCGGAGCGTTCGACACTGGGACACATTGGGACACATCCGCTCGCGGTCGCGCTCGCTCGTGCATATTGTACCAGAGTTTTTCATTTCAACACACTGTCGTACGCGGTTAGTGTTTGAAAAAGATGTCGTCGAGACCCGTCGGAAGCGGGTAATAATCCCGCGCATGCCTCCACAGATATGACTATAGACTTTAGTATAGTACAGCGAGTCCACAGCGTGTGCGGGGATGCGGATGGGTGACACGGGTGCGGGGATTGCAGTGTTGAAATCTCTCTCAGTGGTATGGTGCCGAAGCCGATGCACTCTGACTTCAACGGTGCTGGGCTCGCTCACCACTAAGGGCAAGGGCACGCGTGCAACCGCTCAGACGGTGCGTCGACTGTCTTGCGCACTCCTGCTAGTCCAGGGCAGTGGGGAACGCCACGTTGCATCCACCCACTTAGGTGGACGCTCACCGAGGCATGCAGCCACACCCCGCAGTTGAGGGAGACAGCCGCAAGAGCGGAAGCCATCAGCAGGAGCACTGGAGAAGGGCCACCCACGCTGCGCACATGCACGACAGTGCTAGCACCAAGGATGCTCACGGTCACGAAGAGCGCCGACCAGCTAGCGCCAACGGTGCCGAGGTGAGACATCATGAGGTTGCCCCGAGCAAAGAAGTAGGCAGCCGACCTCAGCGAAATCAAGTTCCGGGCAATGCATACGCCTAGTTGGGCCTTAGATCGCCCGACCGCGTCCCGGTGCTCTGTGGTCGGATTTGTGACGCCGCCGCACCGCGCCGCGGCCGGGGGCCCTCCGGAGGCCGAGGATGGCCGTGACGGACCGGGACGAGCTCTGGGAGGTTCAGTGTCAGTGTATATATTGTAGAGACTAACCATGTGCACAATACCTCTCAGTCTAACTAAGCCTGGGAAGGCGATGCCGGGGCCGTACAGCAGCTTGATGGTGCTTCGCCGGCGTGCGTCCCGGAGCGGTGCCGGACGGGCGGTCCGGGGGAGAAAACTCAGGACAACGCCGACACCGCTCTGATTCGACTTTTGACTTCAAACAAAGACAGTCGCACGCGCCACAGCACGGCGCGTGCGACTGTCAGGAGCGGATCCGTCAGTTAGTTGTGTTCACGGCGCGATCGTGTCCTGAGTAACCTGGGCAACCAACCATTCAGGGCGACGAGTACATTTTCCCCTTATGCGCGGACCCCGACCCTCCGCCGCTCCCAGGCGCTGCCGCCGCCACGCGTTCACGCTAGCCGGCACTGCGGACGTGAGCGGCGTCGGGCTCCACAGCGGCCGCTTCGTGCGCGTGAGGCTCGGACCGGGCTTTCCTGGAGGCGGCGTCACGTTTGTGCGGACGGATCTGCCCGGGACGAGAGTGCGCGCCTCGCCGGCGGACGTCTCTGGGACCGAGCTGAGCACCGAGCTCGGCGGCGGCGGCGGCGGCGGCGGCGGCGTTCGCACCGTCGAGCACCTGCTCGCCGCGCTTTGCGGCGCCGGCGTCTCCTCCTGCACTGTCGCACTCGATGCGCAAGAGCTGCCCATCCTCGACGGCTCGTCGGCGCCGTGGCTAAAACTGATCCGCGCGGCGGGACTCGCGCCGACCGCGTCGGCGCCAGAGGCGCTCGCGCCGCGCGCGCCCGTCTGGGCCGCCCACGGCGACGCGTGGGTCGTCGCCATGCCCGCCGCCGCGCCACGGCTGACGTACACGATCGACTTTGGCGCCTTCGCGCCCATCGGGCGGCAGAGCTTCTCCTTCTGCGTGCACGGGCCGCCCCCGACGGGCCGGTCGGTCGGCGCGGCGCACACCGACAGCCGAGCGGGGGTAGGACCCGCGGCAGACGCGCTGATTTAGCGGCGGCACGTCGAGGGGGGCGCGCGCCTCGGGACACACCGGGACACGCCCCGTAGGGCGCGCTGCCTGCGCGGCGCTCGACTGCGGCGATCGACCGTTTCGAGGCGGAGCTCGCTCCCGCTCGCACGTTTGCGACGACGCAGGGCGTGCACGCGGCGCGGCCGGCCGGGCCTGGGGCCTCAGCTGGCCAGACGCGTCCCCGACACGTCCGCGGCGCGGCCCGTAGGCGCGTGCGGCCGGCTTGGCCCTCGGGGGCTCGCTCGAGAACGCCCTCGTGTGCGACGAGCGGCGGTGGCTCAACGCGGAGGGGCTCCGCTTCCCGGACGAGCCCGCGCGCCACAAGACGCTCGACCTGCTCGGAGATCTGGCGCTGCTCGGCGAGCTGCCGCTCGCGCACGTGGTGGCGCACAAGGCGTCGCACCGCCTGCACGTGGCGCTGGCGCGCGCGCTCGCCGCCGGCACCGAGGGCGCGGCTCGAGCGGAGCACTACGTATGAGGGGACCTGCAAGCTTTGCAGCAGTTCGGCCGAGTAGGCCAATTTCTGTTCTCTAACAATAAGAATATTAGCGGCCTGCTGTTAGTGCCATGCGCGCCCGCTCTTCGGAATTTTCCACCCACCCCAGGTGTGTGTACTTCTTGCTTGGGCGGCACTCTCCACTCATTGATGAAATTCTGGAACCAAAACCTGACCGGCGCGCCCTCCCTCAATCAAGATGACGCACTACTCAACTCAACCCCTACGCCCACATCGATGTGGGAGGCAAGGCCACCCGTCGATGCTACCTGCTACCAAGCGGTGGGGCAGGAGATTGGAGGGGCCCCTTGCAGAGGCAGTCCTAGAGCCTCACAGCAGCTCAGCGGAACCTGATTCAGCTCTCCAGCAGGTTTTGGGCGGTGCGGTTCGAAAAACCACTTTGGCTCAGCCGTGTCCTGGATGGGCGATCTCGCGCAGGACCAGGAGGAGGCGGCTCGCCGGCTGATCGCGCTCGTCGAGTACACCAAGGAGCTCAACGAGGTCTCGCGCCGCGACCTCGAGCCGCGCCTGGCCTTGCGCGGCCCTGCTGATGCCGCAAAGGCTGCTGGTGACGACATCGGAGTGATGCTGCACGAGGGCTTCCTGGACAAGCTGAAGGAGGCGAAGCGGACCGTCGCATCGCGCGACCCCACCACCGGCAAGCAGCTCAAGGCGCAGCGGCCTGTCGTCGCGATGATGGCGGATGAGGATGACGTGCCCGCGGCTGCCGAGCCGTCCCGGCATGGCTGGGTGTCGCTGCATCGGCCGGACCACGACGACCGCTCGCCGGCCGCCCAGGCGGCGTGTGCGGCCTACGCCTCCCTCTTCTCCTCCCACCAGGAGGCGTTGCGCGAGGGGCGAGGCGCGCAGCTCACCGTCGGCGTCGGCCTCGTGCGCTGGCGTGTGGACGCGTCGACCGTGATTGACCACCCGCTGGTGATGATGCCGGCGGAGCTGCAACTCGACGCCACCGGCGCGTATTGCGTCCGCATGGCCGACGCCTCCGCCCCCGCCCTGTGGACATTCCCAGGGGTGCGGCCGCGCGTCGCAAGAGGTGCTCCGGTTCACAGCCTCCGCTCCCTAGGGGCGCACGCCCTTCCTGTCTAGGTGCCGCGCGTCGCCGCGGCGCTCAAGCTGCTCGACGAGTGCGCGCGCGCCTACGGCTTGCTCGGCTCGTCTCCGCCGCCGCCGACCGCAAAGCGCGCAGCTCGCAGCCGCCCGCCGTGAGCAGAGAGACGAGTCGAGTACAGCGGGTCCCGCCTGGTAGGCGGGCGTGGGAGCCGCTTCTGCAGCGCGCGGCGCAGACACTCGCGGCCGACGGCGTCTACGTCGACGGCCCGCCGCGCACGACCGCCAAGGGAGCGCTGCCCTAGAAGCAGACTGCTGCACGCTCACCCTCCTGCCCCCACCCGGACTTGAACCCCCCCTGCACCCCACCGCTGCCGCTGCCGCTGCGACAAGACACTCGCAGCAGCCGCCGCGGTGCCGTTCGCAGCTGCCTATCGCCCCTTGTGCCCACGCGATGCGAGCGAGTCCACTGCACGGCGCCGTGCGCACACGCCCCGTCCGTTGTGCGGTTGCAGGAGCGCTGCACGGCGCCCCCGAGTCCTCCCCGCGCGTGTACAACGGATTTGTCGTCTTCACGCGCGCCGACGCGGCGGACTGCGGTCCTAGATGCGGGGCACGGGACACGCTCTCGGCTGTGTCCGGCTGTCGTCAGCTGTGTTCACTACACGTGTAGCTCCTGTGTTCACGCGCTGCTCCGAGTACACTGCCCGATGCCGCATTTCGCCCTGACTCTGGTGCGTTCGTGACGCAGGACCGCGGCGTAGCCGACGACGCCACCGCCCTCGCTGACGCCCTCCGCGCTCTGCCGCCCGCGGCGCTCCCCGCCGCCTTGGGCCGGCTCGTCGGCGTGTACGGCCTCCCGCCCGCCCCGCCGCTGCCCGGCGCCGCCGCCGAGGACCGGTGGCCGATCTTCTCCCGCCTTCGCCGCGCAATCTCGACGCCTCTCGGCGGAGGCGGCGGCGGCGGCGGCATCGAGCAGCGGCCGTTTCTGTACTTCGGGCTGCCGTCCAACGCGCAGCAGGAGGCGGTGGTGGCTACGCTCGAGGAGAAGGGCTGCGCAGTGCTGGTCGGGCCCCCGGGGACAGGCAAGTCGCAGACGATCGCGAACGTGATTTGCCACTACCTCGCGACGGGCCGGCGCGTGCTCGTCACCTCAAAGGGCGAGCCGGCGCTGGAGGTGCTGCGCCAGAAGCTGCCCGCAGGCGTGCGCGAGCTGTGCGTCTCGCTCGGCTCTGCCGACGCGTCCTCCTTCCGGCGGCTCGAGGCCGCGGTCGAGAACTTGGCGGACAATGTCGCCGCGGCGCAGCCGTCGGCGCTCGCCTCGGCGACGGCTCGGCTGCGGCGGCAGGTCGCGTCTCTCTCTCTGAAGGAAGTGGTTGGATCGTTCGTTGGAAGTAGAGTTGGGTACGAGTGACAGGTCGCGTCTCTCTCTGCCGAGCTCGAGTCGATGCGTCACGACGAGGAGCGGTGGGCCTCGCCGCACTTTCCGCGGCAGGGGAGTGCGGGCGAGGCTGCCCGCGCGCACGAGGCGGCGGGCGGGGCGCGCGAGGGGGACAGCGCATGCCCACGACATGTCGCCTGACACGTCCGCGACATGTCCCCCGCAGGCTGCAGGCGGGCCGGGCGGCGGCGGAGGCGACGGGCGGGAGGGTCCGCTCTCCGGCTTGAGCCTCCACCGCGAGGTGGTCTCCGAGCTCTCCCTCAGCCAGCCTGAGGCGGCGACGACGACGCAGCTGGCCGAGGCGGTGTCGGCGGCGCTCGAGGCGGACGCGCGGCATGCCCCGCTCGACGCGCCCCGCAGCCGCGCCTACTTTCTCCGCGGCGTGCGGCTCGACGCGAGGCGGCCGCCGCCGCAGGAGTCGCTCCTCGCGCAGATCCGCGCCGAGCGGGCGGCGAGCGGCGAGGCGCTGCTGTGGGGCGAGGCGTTGCGCGGAGGCTCGCCCGCACTCGAGGTCCTCTCCCCCTCGCGGCTGCACGAGGTCGCGCGCGGCCTCCGCCGCCGCGCCGAGATCGAGCGCGCGGCGGTGCGCGGCGAGGTGCCTCAGATCGCTGCTCCGGGGACCCTCCAGGGACCCTCTAGGACCCTTTCTAGGTGCGCGGCGAGGTGCCGCAGATCGCGGCGCTCCCGGAGGCGCGCTCCCTCCGCTCGAGGCTAGTCGAGCTGCGCGTGTCGCTCGCCGACCTCGAGGCGCGTATCGCCGCCGTCTCCGCCGCGCCGCCCGCCGATGGCCGCCCGCCGCCGGACGACGGGAAGTGGCTGCTTAGCATGCTGCGCCACGCGGACAACGCCGCGGCGCGCCGGACGCCCGAGGCGGCGGCACCTAGAAAAGAAGAGTGCACGGGCCCGCGTTTTCTTTTTCAGGCGCGCCAGACGCTCGAGTCGGCGGCGCAGCTCGCCTCCCTCGTCTCCACCCTCGCGGCGACGGTGGACGCGTCGGAGGGGGTCACAGTGCCCGAGGTGCTGCTCCGCATGCTCACGCGCGGAGGAGGAGGAGGAGGAGGAGGAGGAGGAGGCCTCGCGCGGAGTGAGGGCGGCGTGACTGACGCCGCCTCGTTGCTGGACGATTCGGAGGTGGCGCTCGAGGCGCGCCACTTCGGCTGCACCTCGGCTGCCCCTCGGCTGCCCCTCGGCTGTCCCTGAATCTCGGCTGCATCTCGCTCGAGGTGCGGTGGCACGCCCACCCGCACAAGCGATCGATGCTCGACCGGCTCCGGCGCTCGGCCAAGGGAGGCCCGTCCCAGACGCTCGCCGCCGAGCTGGAGCACGTGCAGGTCGGAGGCCGACCCCCGGCGACAGAGGCGGAGTGGCGGCTTGTCGAGGCGAGACTCGAGCTGCAGGCGGCGGCGGCATTCTCGGCCACACCTCCGTCACACTTCGGTCGCATCTCGGCGGCATCTCTCGGCCGCATCTCGGTCGCACTTCGGTCGCATCTCGGCGGCATCTCGGTCGCATCTCGGCGGCATCTCGCGGCTCGTGCGGCAGGCGGCGGCGGCGGCGCTGCGCGAGCAGTGGTCCGCGTTAGACGCGTACGTCGCTTCGGTCCCGCCCCTGCCGGCGCTCCCCTCCCTGCAGGCCGACCCGCTCCGGCTGGGCGCACTGCTGCGCGCCGTCCACGTGCCGCGGCTCGGCGCGTGCGCCGCCGCCGCCGCCAAGGCCGCGGGCGTCTCGGTGAGCTCGCGCGCTGCGCTCTCTCACGCCCTCCCCGTGTACGACTCGCGCCCTATTTCTTTAGGCGCAGTGGTCCCGCGCGCTGCTCCCCGAGGGCGAGGGCGGCGCCTCCTCCGCCGCCGCCGCGCGGCTGCAGTCGTGGCGCTCGGCCGCCGACTGCGCGACCGCGATCAGCTCGCTCGACACGGCGCTCGAGCTCCACAGCGACGAGCTCCAGGAGATCGCCCGAGATTGCCCGAGATTGCCCGAGATTGCCCGAGTCCACGCCAGATCTGCACCACACACACGCCGCAAGTCTGCCCCTTCCCCAACCCCCCTCTCCCCCCCTCTCCCCCCCCCCCCCTCCCCCCCCTCCCTCAGGCGTGCGAGCGCGAGCAAAAGGCCATCCTCGAGCAGCTGCAGCGCGCGGCCGCCTCCTCGGGCAGCGCGGCTGGCGCCGGCGTGCCACCCTCCTCCGTCTCGAGCGCCGCCGCCGCTGCAGCCTCCTTCGCCGCAGCGCTCTCCGCCGCCGCCACGGGCGATGTCGCTCGCAGCACCGCCGCCGGCGGCGGCGCTGGAGGCGGCACGCTCAGCGTTCACGCGACGGACCCGCCGGCGGCGGCGGCGGCGGCTGGTGAGTCGCCTCTCGCCGCGCTGCGAGCCGCGGTCACCGCCCTCGGATCGCTCGATGTGTCTGGCGACGCTGCCGCTGCGGGGGTGCTCCGCGCGCGGGAGCGCCTGCTCAGCGCCCGCGCCGCCCTCTCCCACGTCGCGAAGCTCAAGGTCCTGGCGCGCGCGCTCGACGCCCCGGCGTGGGCCGGCTGCCTCTTGCGCCCCGACCCGCCGCCCGCAGCGCCGCCGCCGCCCGCGGCGGCGGCGCAGCACGGCCGCGCCAGCGGACGTGCCGGCGTCCGCGCCGCCGCGCCGCCGCTGGTGCTAGACGCGTGTCCGGCGGACGCACGCAGGCTCTGGGCGGCGGCGGCGGCCGCGGCCGCGCTCGAGGCGGCAGAGACGCGGGACGCCCGCGCGGCGCGCGCAGCGGGCGGCGCGGCGCGGCGGCTCACCCTCGAGCGCGAGTCGGCGGTGTGTGCGCTGGTCGCCGCCGCCGCCAAGCAAGCGCTTCGCGAGGGCATGAGCGCCGAAACGTGCGCCGGGCTCATGCGGCTCGTGTCGGCAGCCGCATTCTTCGGCGGCTCTCGCGCTGCCCACGCCTCTCCTCTCCCAAGCGTGTGTCTCGCTGCCTGGGCTGTAGGCCGTCTCGCAGTCTAGCAGCGCGGCGCCGGACGGCGCGCGTTCGGCGCGGTACCGTTCCGATCTCGCCGCCGCCCTCACTGATTGCGCCGCGTCGGTGCCGTGTTGGATCATGCCTACGTGGCGCGTGTCGCAGTGCCTGCCCGCCACGCTGCGCTCTTTCGACCTCGTTGTCATCGACGAGGCGTCGCAGTCCAACGTCGGCGCCGTCCTTCCGCTGCTGCGCGCCACCCGCGTGCTCGTCGTCGGCGACGGCAAGCAGGCAAGATGCGGCCGAGATGCGGCCGAGATGCGGCCGAGATGCAACGAGTGCGGACGAGACGTGGCAGTTCGTCGTCGTGCCCGTCGCGTGGCGCATCCGCCCCCACGCCTCGCCCCCCCCCCCCCCCCCCACCCACCCACACACACCCGCCCCCGCCGCCGCCTAGGTCTCCCCCACGGCGGCCTTCGTCTCGGAGGCGCGTATCGGAGACCTCAAGGCGGGCCTCCTCCGCTCTCGTCACCCGTACATAGAGCAGCTGCTGCCGGAGCGCTCCGTCTTCGACCTCGCGCAGACATGCTACGCGGACGCGCGCGTCGCGCTGCAGCAGCACTTCCGCTGCGTGCCTGGCTGCATCGCCTTCAGCAACGAGCACTTTTACCACGGCCGGCTGCTGCCGCGCCGGCTGCCGCCGCGCTCACGCCGCCTCGAGCCGGCGCTGGTTGACATCCTTGTCCCGGGCGGCGCCAAGAAGGGGAAGGTCAACCCGGCGGAGGCGAGCGCACTGGTCGACTACCTCGTGGCGCAGCTGGCGCGCTCACCGTCGGAGCTCGAGGGGCTCTCGGTCGGCATCATCTCGCTCGCGGGCGTCGAGCAAGCGCGGCTGCTCCGCTCGCTGCTGCTGGGACGCCTTACCGACGCGCAGCTCGCGCGCCACCGGCTGGTCGTCGGCGACGCGACCTCTTTCCAGGGCGACGAGCGCGACGTGATACTGCTCTCGATGGTCGCCTCAAAGGGCGCCGCGCCGCCACAGCTCGGCCGCACCTACGAGCAGCGGTACAACGTCGCCCTCTCTCGCGCGCGCGACCGGATGGTGCTGTTCCGCTCGCTCCGCGCGTCGGATGTGCCCAACCCCGACGACCTCAAGCAATGGACGATCCAGCGGTTCGCCGCCGCCGCCGCCGGCCAGCCCGCCGCCGCCTCGCTCCGCCTCTCGTCGCAGGTCGAGGGGCGATCGGCGCTGAGCGGCGGCGGCGGCAGCGGCGGCAGCGGTACTGCAGATGGCACCGCCGACGGCGAGCTGCACGCTTGGCTGCACGCGCGGGGCTTCGCCTTCACCACCGATTGCGCCGTCGCCGGCTCCGCCGCCGTCGTCGAGGACGAGCAGCACGACCGGCGGCTGTGCGTCTGCCTGGACGGCGGCGCGGCCGCGTCGCTCGCCGAGTGGTCCGAGTCGATCAAGGAGGGGCGCGCTCTCGCGTCGGCCGGCTGGGCGTTCCACCGCATCTGGCGTTCGTCGTGGCTTGTCCACCGCGCAAGGTGCGAGGCCGACCTTGCGAGCGCGCTCGAGGCGGCCGGCATTCGCCCCTCCGTTTCGGCCCCTTCCGGCGGCGGCGGCACGCGGCCGAAGCAGCCACCGCACCACTTGGAGGACGCCCTCTCTGGAGGCGCCGGCGCCGCCAGCAGCAGTGCCGCCGGCGGGACCTCTGGCTTGTCTGGCCGCAAGCGCAAGGGCGGATCGGCGGTGGCGGCGGCGGCGGCGGAGGAAGAGGAGGAAGAGGAGGTAGAGGAGGAGGGCGGCCGCGCGGAGGCGGAGCCTGCCGCCACCAAGCAGGCCGGAGCCAAGAAGCGGCGGTGAGCAACAGCAAGAGAGGCGCCCGGAGAGAGCGGAGTTTCCCGGAGAGATTGATCTTTGATGAGATCGTGTTGTCGACCAAAAACATGGCGCGATCGTGTATTATTCGCTCGCGTACTATCAGAGCTAGTGTACACTCACATTATTATTGTGCTAGTTGACCGCTCGCGCCCACGTGTTGCCGCGCGAACCAGTCCTCGTAGACCGCGAGCGAGGCACTCCCAGAGTGCACGACGTGCCCACCTTGGTGTTCGTGGTACGTCCGGTTGTCCTCGGCGCAGAGCTGCAGCAGGCGCGCGCTCGTCTCGGGCCGTACAATCTTGTCGCGCGAACCGGCGACGTGAAGCGTTGGCATGGAGAGATGTAGCGACGCCTCAGCAAAGGCGGGAGACGCCGGCGCAAACGGAAAGCCGCCGACGAAGACCGCGCCGCGCAAGGACGGCAACGGAGACGCGCTCGGGCGGTGCTGCCGGAGCGCGGTCGCGAGGTGCGCGAGGGCGGAGCCCTGGCTGAAGCCAAGCACCACGTCGACGCCGTGGCCATGCGCCTCAACCTCTGACGCCTCCGCCTGCGATAGCAGCGCGAGCGAGTCGTCGACACCGTGAAAGTGCCACGACCTGTCATCCTGTCGTTCCGGCCTCCACCAGCCTAGCGGACGTGTGCCCTCGGGTAGCTCGAGCGGTAGGTGCGGGCTGGGCTCCACCGTGTGCGGCCCATCGACGAAGCGGAAGCGCGCGAGATGCGACAGCCGCTCACACGTTCGGCGCATGCTCTGCTGCAATAACGCTCCGGTCATCGAGTAGCCGTGTAGGCAGAGGACGGAGAGCTTGCGCATCGCTTTTTCGGCTCCGGTGGTGTGCCGGTGCTGCTCCCGGTTTGTGTGTGTGTGCCGCGCCGCGCCCAGGTGAAGAATTCTTTTTGGCGTACGTGGCTCTCCTCGAGGTAGTGCACCGCGCTGCGAGCCTGTCGTGTCCCTTGTCAGGAGCAGGAGAGCCCCACCTGTCCCCCTGATCGTTCTTCCAAAATCCTGCTCGTGCAGGTGGGGACCCTGTCCTCGTCCCATCCCTCGTTTGGCCTGTCTGTTTTCTTTCTTTCTTCGAGGTTCTCGAGGTGGATATCCTTTGGCCGCGTTGGGTAGCGAGGATTGGTGTGACGCGTGGCTCTCTACATTCCCGTCGGAGGACTCTGCTGATATGTTTTGATTTTTCCAGTGTATTTAGCTCTACGTACCTGTATTTTGCTCTAACGTGCAAGGAGTCTACCCAGAGGGGTGGTTGAGGGGTTGAGGGTTGAGGCCCCCCCTCAACCATCTGGTTGACGGTTGAGACCCCCCCGTCAACCCTTTAGTTGGGGGTTGAGGCCTCCGGGGCCTATTCACAGGCTCGAGCGTGATCACAGATAAACTGGAAGAGCCTGCCGCCAAAAAATCGCTTCGCCTGCGGCGCGCTCTTGCGCTCCTCGGACCGCGAGCGCAATCCATAAGTATAGGAGACGCTCACTGTCGCCGTTCAGGCACCTGATCTTTCAGCAAAGCGATGGCTACCTGGTACGAGTTCAGATGCGCGCCCGGCAGAACGAGACGCGTGTGATGCCGCATGCAGTGGAATGCGCACAGAGAACGGACGGCAAGAGAAGGCAAGGGAAGGAAGAGAAACGGCTGGTGAAGCTCAGCTCACGGCGTAGTATTTTGCGTAAGCAACCGCGGTCACTCACCATCCACGCTGCATCCACGGCAAGAGTCACGGTGAATGCTGCCGCATAAAGCAACAGAGTCGCGCTTGGCGCGATGGTCTTGTCGCGGTTCACGACTTGACGTTGCACACGGTCATAGACGCAGGATCTATTTGGCGAGTCTCAAGCAGCGAAAGTAGGCGCGAGAAATTAATGTCGATCCTGAGATCTCAATTTTGGCGCTAAGTTTCGTTTTCTGGTGCATCACGACGACTTGCTTGGGTCTCATGTAGCTCGACGGCTCTTCGACGGCTCTTTCTGGTTGGATCAGACAGTGCTCTCAGTCAACAACGCAATGCCGAGAGCAGGGCGGCCTTAGAGCAGGGCGGCCTTCGAGCACTGTCAACTAAGCTCCTGCTGCATATCGAGCATGGAAGGCGGCCTTTGCTCAAACCTGTTCGAGTTGGCCTCCGGGAACAAGGGTGCGTGGCCGGCGCGGTCTGTTTCACGTGCAATGAGGGCAACGCCATCAAAATCGCGAACATGGGCCGACATGCCTCCGACATTTATCAGGGCCCGGACGGAAGCTCTGGCCTCTGCAGACAGCCAGACCGCTCTGCGCGGTCGGACCGACTTTTTCAGTCAGTCAGTCAGTGTTCAGACTTTACTATTCTGGATACTGAGGGTATGTGCTGCTAGATCTCACTGAGCTGAGCTCGTATCTGCCTTTGGTAAGCAGTTTTGAGTTCGGTAATGTCTGCGGTAAGCTGTTTCCATGTACAGAGGGCCTTCGATGGCTTGTCAGCGCTCCTCGTCTGGGCTTGGCATCACACCCCTCCCATCCACGCACGTGTACGTGTAGCAAAAGCAAGTACTCGTAAAAAGGGCGCGTCAAATGCAGCATCTAAAGAAGACGACATGAATTCACAGAGAATGTTCACTGCCTTCAGAAGTCTTTGCGCGGGGTGTGTGTGAGCAGCCATTCCGCGTGGTTGAAGGTTGACCTCTGTCAACCCGCTGGTTGACAGTTGAGGCAATCGGCCTCAACCACCGCTCTTTGGGGCGTTGCCGCCAGCGGGAGAGGACGTACGAGTCCTTCCGGTCCCCCGACCTCTGTATGCCCGAAGAGAGGCTCTCCGCACTCGGGATTCCGCTGCGCTCCCGCACTGCCAAGGATGCACGCGGACCGCGGGCATTCTACGCCGACGACAGCGACGCACCGCCACCAGACGGCGCGCCATGTAGGTAGATGCGTCACAAGTCGCGTGAGGGCGGATGTGTGAAGGGCCACCCTCAACAACCCAGGCTCACAGCCGGACCGCCATCTGCAGGCCTTCACGCGGCCGTTGCGAGGACGGACGGGCACCCCACCGGGTGGAACGGGATGTTTGAGGCACTGCCAGACCACAGCGGCGTGCCTTCAGACCTCCAACGGCTGCTGGATGCCTCCGTCAATCTGGAGGAGAGAGTGTGTGGACTGACTCCGCTGCTGTACGCGGCGCGAGCCGGCAACACCAAGGGCGTAAAGCTTCTCCTGGAGCGGTCGGCCGACCCCGAGGCTGTTGCCACCGATCGGGTGAAGTCGCCCTGGTCCGCGATCCACTGCGCGGCGCTGCGCGGCGACACCGACATGCTTGCGCACTTGACCAAGCGAGGCTGCGACGTCAATGCGCGGGCCATGCACAATGTCACTCCGCTCCACATCGCCTGCTACAACGCCCGCCTCGACGCGGTCGCTTCGCTGCTGGCGCAGGGCGCCGATATGCACGCGCAGGACAAGGACGGCTACACCCCTCTGGATGACGCCGTTGATCGGCAGGCATACGCACGCCTCGCCTTCAACTGTGCTTGCACGCGGCGGGCCAGGCTAAAGTACGACTCGTTAAAGTACCTGGACTCGATTGTGCAGCTGCTGCAAAAGATTCAGCCCATGGCTGCTGCCGAGGGCGCCGCCCATGCGCGCGGGGCGTGGCAACATCTGCTGTCGCGCGAGTTTTGCGAGGCGGCGGAGCGCGGGGACATAGCTGCCCTGGCTCGCCTCAAATGCCGCGGCGCGGATGTTGACGCGAGGGACGTCGACGGCGCCACTGCGATGCACCTTGTCTGCGAGGAGGGCCACACCTCTGCTCTTGCGTGGCTGCTCGACGCAGGCGCGGACCTGCATGGGCGCAACAACTGCGGCGACACGCCACTGCACAGCAGCGCCCACTGCGGGCGGGTCGACACAACCCTCGCGCTGCTCTCGAGAGGGGCCGATCCAGAGGCAACGAATCGCTTCGGTGTGACGCCGCGGGTGGGAGCGGCACGCCGGCGGCAGGGCAACTGGCGTGCGGTGCAGGTCCTGCTGGATGCCACGGTGCTGACCCGACGGGTGCTGCCATTCTGCCACAAGCAAGGCGATGCAGTGGATGGCGCGCAGAGCCCAAAAGTCGGACAGGGGATGGACGCGTCCGGCCGGACTCAGAGAGGCACTGTGCTGGCACATTCGAAATTCGATCAACAGAGCTGAGTCACTGGAATCTGGATGGATCCAGGCGAAATTGATTGGGGCGACTCGTCGAAACTCCTCCTAAAAGGCCAAAAAACCTAATTCGAACTCTTGAGAGCGGAGGTCGAGGTGTGCGGGTGAGAAAAGCGGGGGCATCGTTGTGAGACGTCCCTCGAGGGGCACACCACAACTAAGAACTATCACTCAACCTGCACAACCACAAGCCTGTATATCTGGGTGTAAAGCCGTATGCGCCCCCCCCCCCCCCCCTTGCCCTTTTGAGTTTTGTCTATGTATATCATCTGACACGTTGGTATGAGCGCCTCCTTCTAGACTGATAATCTTTGTACGGTCTCTACTCGTGAGAGTTCATGAAGTTGCTTGCCTGGCGAGGAGCGCGTCAGCCAGTAATGTGCCGCTGATCCAAGCCCCCTCGACACGGCCGGGAAAGGGTGAGAAGTAGTCGCCGCAAGCCGCAAAAGCGTTTCGCTCATCGAGGTAGAAACGGCCTTCGCCGCTTCCGGCTGCGGCGAAACTGGAGGCGGGGAAGGCGGCGCCCCACCGATGGCCCTCCGCGACGAGCACCTCTGGAGGAGCGGCACCGACAGCGTCGCTCAGCTCGCTCAACAGTCGCTGCAGCGGCGGCACCAGCTCCCGCACGACCGCCTGTGGGAAGGTTGAGTAGAGACGCTCAGATGAAGGCCCCTCGTGAGAGGTGTACAGCGCCCCGCGCGCGACTTCCTCGCGGACGCCTCGAGGCCCGCCACCGCCGCGGCGCCTCGACGACTTGAGCAGCCGCTTGGCGCAGTCGGGCGAGGCGTGCGCCACCCAGCACTCCACGCCGCCTCCCTGCCGGGCAAGCGGAGATCGGCGGTGCGGCACGTGCCGAGGGCGTGTGTGTCCCTGTTGCTAGCTGGGCGGCGTACCTGGCGGCGGCCCGGCTTTGAGGAGTCGCGCGCCAGCCAGGAGAATGTCGGGTGGCCTATATGGGGACAGTCCGAGAGGATGCAGGGACAGAGCACAGGGAATGCACAGCAGCCAGGAGACGGTCGGGGTGCCCTCGAGCAGGAGCGAGTCGAACCCGCAACGTGTCTGCTCCACTGCAACCATCAGCGCCAAGCTGGGGACCGACGGCACAGCGCTCGCCTGCAGGAATGTTCGGAGAAGGCTGAGGGAGGCAAACGTGGCGAAGGATCGTGGCGTCGGCGCCTGCAGGTAGGCTCCGGAAAACTTCTGGGAAGGGTTAGCGTGTTGGAGTGGACGGACGGCGCCGTGATCGCCGGCTGCACAAAGTCGTCGAGGAGCTCCCGATCGAGGTCCTTTCGGTGCTGCGCCGCCGCCTAGAGGAGCGGCTCCGAGAAGGCTGCTGGGGGAGGGCTCGGGAGAGGCGACGAGGCGCAGATGCCGCCGCCACCGTCTTGTCGGTGCAGATGAGAAAGTCGTACTCGCCTGCGGGGAGGGTCGGAGCAGGGTCTCAGGGAAGAGGCCATGCGTCGGTCCCAGGCGAGGAGAGTCGGTCTCGCCAAGCGCGCTGCCACTCTTTGCGTGCTCAAGGACCCACCCTCGATCTGCGCCGCCGCCGCCGCCGCGTCGCATCGCCACAGCACGTGTCTCGTACCTCGCTTCGACGCCATCGAGCAAGGCCCTGCAGATGGTATTCATCCCGGGCGTGCCCACGTACCGCACAGCCGCCGCCGCCTACGAACAAAGAGAAGTTCAGGCCAAGGGTGTAAGAGCCGGTACGGCCCGAAGCTGCCTTTGGGTCGGGAGAGACGCCTCCCTCCGACGACCAGACGCAATGCTCTCCGGCCCACGCGTCGCACCAGCCCTGCTCGACCCACTCGCTGACCGCGACCGAGAAGGCGTCCGTCTTTGGCGAAAAGTATTGGGCGCCATGGTCCCACTGATATCCGTCAGAACGGCGCGTCGACATCCTGGCCAGTGACGGTGGCGTCAAAACAAGGCGCTGAACGCTGGCGCCCGTTCCAGCCACACTGCCGCGCTGCGTGCCCGCCTACTCTGGCTCACCTGCCGCCCGGCCCACGACCGCTCTCGAAAACCGTGACGTCGTGTGTCGCTCGCAGCCGCCGGGCGCATGCGGCGGCAGCAACGCCGGAGCCTTGGATGGCGACACGCATGGACCGAGCCTCGGCGACGACGACCATGGTTGCTCGCAGCCGTGGTTGCTCGCAGCCGGAGGCGAAGAGAGCAGCAGCGTGAGGTGCGCTGAGCGTAGGGTCGGTCGGGTCTTTGTTTCTTTCTTTATGCTACGCGCGGTTAGACCCTATGATGTAGGTTGGTCCGGTTTTGAGTCATCTTTTTCGCTTGGCTGCGCGGCCCTGCGGGTGCGATAGGTTGGATAGGTACGGCGTTTTGGTGCGAGTCAGGGCGCACAAACCCCTATCTGGGTAGGATCCGGATATGCTGCACCCAGACCTCACACGCCGCGCTGCATCGTCCGTCCTTCTACTGCCACTCCTCACCACTCCAGCCGGCCTCCGAGCACATGCGGCGGTCAAGTTTGAGGGCGGGGCCGAGGCTGCGCAAAGGGCGGCGGCGCTGCTGCCAGGCTACGGGCCGCCCGACGCGCTGTACCCAGCGGCGTTCCGAGGCCGATGGCGCGTGGTCGTGCAAGTTGTCGACGTGAGGACGCCGCAGGGAGAGGAGAGCGCGCCCGCAGCGCAGCTCAGAGCCGCCCGCACCGCTGCCGCGGCGGCGGCTCCGCTCGTCTTTGACGCCCGCTTCTTGAATGCCGAGGGAAGTGGCGGCGTCATCCTGCAGAGTGAGGGCAGCGCGTCGCTCGCCACGCGGCCCGTCGCCGGCAGAGTGAGAGCTGACCGAGGCTTCAACACCGAGCAGAGAGCGGCCGCGCAGGTGGGCTCTGCCAGGCCGGTCGCTCAGTGGGAGGCAGGGAGCCCAAACGTGCTCACGCTCACGGACGGGTTGGGCGGTGTCCGAGAGGTCAAGATCATCAAACGGCTGGTCGAGGAGCCGTACGACGGCGCCTATGGCGTCTCGGAGTTTGCACGGTACACAGCGGCGACTTCCGCCGGCGACCTAAAGTCGTCGCCCAGCGTGCTCGCTCAGCGAGTCCAGACCAAATACAAGTGGGAGCCGGGAAGGCCTTCGCAGCCAGCCACGCGAATTGAAGCCGTCGAGATCGCCGTCCTGGCCAGCGGCTTTGGCGACCCAGCGGGCGCGGTGCCGCTGCTGGTCGTCAAGTCGCGGTTGACTTTCACGAGGTCTTCTTGAGTGTTTAAATTCCTCTTTTTTGTGTTTCCCGCGCATGTGTGCATGTGCACGTGTATGATGTGTATAGCGAAACCCCGCGCGGCCACGTCCGAAAAAGTGATAAATCGCCAGGTCATGCAAAACGGGCCCTGAGTGTGACCGAAACGCGTACACCGGCACATTGTCGGCCGATGCGCGGCTCGCCGCCCACCCCAGGCGGTCCCTAGGTGTTATATAGCATAAACACCGTCCGTGCAGGGCTCCTAGGCCATCACTTGGTCCACAGTGGACGGACACACAGCCTCAGCCGGCCCGGCGGGCTCCCGACCAGAGCCCGTCCGGAGGCCACAAACGGACACTCTACCGACCTTTACACCCCTAGACAACCCACTCCGACTAGCATACGGTGTCGGCCCGACCGCCCTGCGGCCCCAGCTACCAGCTGGCGCCGCTCGGCCCGGCTGGAGGCGACTGGGGCGCCCAAAATTGCGGAGCCGGCGACGTCCTCCGGCCAGCAGCCGGATCGGGCGTCCGACCCGCCCCCTCGGCGACCCGAGATGGTCTCCCCGACCCCCGAGGCTTGGCGCACCGCGCGAGGGGGGCAGCCCAGCCACCCTGCACCGCCCAGGCCGCCCTCTGCGAGCCCAGGCGCGCCGTAGAGAGTGCCGACGCGATGTCGACGATTTTGGCCTGCGAGACGGGGGCGAGGAGCGGTGTGAGGGCGCCATGTGCCCGGGCGACGGGCTAAGGGGCCGCTACACGGGCCGCAGAGCTCACCAGCACCGGCACGGTGGCGCTGGTAGCGATGGTGTTGCTTCGGCCGCCTTTGGCAGTACCTGACCGAGGGCTGACTCACGACGGCGACGGGGCTGCGAGCCGGGTGGCGGGGTGCGGGGAGGAAGGAGGGGACGCGCCGCGAGAGGGGGGGAGGGGTGCTCTCACGTCTGGCTGGCCCGCCCCGGCCGCCACGGGGTCGGGATGGTCGATGCTGCTGCTCTAGGCGGTCGTTCCGGGTCGCCAGACCGGTCCTGCGGCGGAGTCGGAGTGTGAGGGGCAGGGGCACGGCCGTGCGGCGGAGGGGACGCGCATCGCGCAGCTCGCAGCAGCCCGAGAGGGCCTGAGCCCGGCCAGGGAGTTACCCACCGCTCGGGCCAAAGAGACAGCGTCGCTGGAGGTGCGCCCCGCGGCCATTTTGTACGCCCGATGCACGCCTGACCCGGGAGGGGGAGGGGTGGTCAGAGAGACGCGGCGGGCCGGGGAGAGAGGGGACGCGCGCGCCTTCGAATACTCACTCGTGGCGCCGGCCGGCTCGCAGGGGCCGCCAGCGCCGCTACGGAGGCGCTGCCCGCCGAGAAGGTGCTCGGGAGGGGCGCTGGTCACTCCCCGGCGGCGCCTGCGGCCGGAGGGACGTGGGCTTCGGCGTGGCGAGCAGCGCGGGCGAGAGAGGGACGGCGCGCGGCTCCCAAACGAGCCGCACGGGCTTCGTCTGGGCCGCCGAGGCCACCTCCTTGGTCGCGGCGGCGGGCGTGAAGGCGAGGTGGGCCGAGGCAAGCGTTGAACGTGCCGCCTTGCGCCCCTGAGAGGGACGCGTGCGTGGGGTGCCACGGGCGGGGGGGGAGAGGTGAGAGGAGAGCGGTGGTCACCCCCACGAGGGGTGCGCGGACGCCGTCTGCCCCCCCCAGCCGGCCACTGATGCCGTGGGGGCGGCACGATCGAAAGCGGTGGTCGGGCGGGCCGTCTGAGTCGCCTGAGCGGTGCTCTGCCGGCCGGCGGACGCGCCCGAGGGTGGCCCGAGAGGGCTCAAATGACGGAGCCGCTCCCCGGCCGTCCCGGGCGCCTGTCACGCGGGCCGATGGCCCAGCCGTCCTGTGCGTGACTGGAGCGAAGGGGGGGGAGCTCAGGAGGGCGACGGGGCAGGGAAGGGGGCGGTGATGCGGTGCGGCGGGGTCTACTCGGCGGCGTGTAGAGAGGAGGTGCTAAAAGGCGACTATAAAGAGGCGTCTACGGGTGAAATGGTGCGCCACGACCGCGGGAGAGCTCTCTCCCGCCGCCCCGCGGGCCTCCCCGAGGGGCCTTGCAGCCCACGCGCTCAGGCGCCGCTGTCGCGGGCAGAAACGCAGCCGGGAAGGTGTCTCGGGCGCCATCTAGAGGGAGCCGACCCGGTCGGGTAGGGGAGGCAAACGCGAGCGGGTGGAGGGCAGCCTCGACCCGCCTACGGCGTTGTGGTGAGGGTGGGTGTGTGGGCGACCTTCCATTGAGTCAGAAGCGTCGCCGCGCGCCGCCATCGCCCGCCGTTAGATTCTTGCCGGTGAGCGCACGACGCAGACGACCTATCGTCAGAGGGGGGGAGGGTGAAGCGCGAGCGTTTCGTCGACCTAGGAGCCGCGGCAAGCGGCATGTAGCCCACTCATAGCCCCGACCCAGGCCTCGTAGCTTCAGATCGCGCGCGCAGGGTCGAGATAGCCGTCACGAGACCTAAACTCGAAAATAAAATGGTGAGTTCGCCGACTCGAGAACGGTGGCTTTTATCAAACCATGCTGCGGGGTCGCAAAAGCGCGTATGCATTTTTGCACTCTCCGCATCCATAGCGGCACAGCTACCTCTGGTCGGTGGTCGACGGCTGTCGCGGAGCCCGACAGCCGCGACAGCGGCGGCCGGGCCAAGGAGGCGGCCGAGAGGGTGCTGGTCGTCGAGCCAGCGGCTGCCGCTGGCGACGAGGGGGGTCCGGACCCGCGTCTGGGGGCGGGTGGTGCACCGGCTCGATGCCGGGCGAGCGCAGCGCCCTCCAGTCGGAGCGGCTCGGGCGAGCGAGGCGGTGGCGCTATGGGCGTTTAGAGGGGCGCCCATCGCTTCTCGCAACTCCGCAACGCTGACTTTGGGACATCGACGATACGCCCGCGAATATTTCTCAGATTTATTTTGCATGACCTGGCGATTTTTTTCGAGCTCAGACGGCAGCGAGCGACTTTTGCCTGCAGACGTAACTCGGCCTCTGGCCGCCGACAGCGCCTAACTCGGGGTCTGGGGCGGAGCCCCAGCCTGGGGTCTGGGGCTGGCAGCCCCAGCGGGGTGCGGGGCAGAGCCCCGCGAAGAAAATTTTGCATTTTTTTAGCGCCAAAAACCGACCAAAAATAGGCTGTGAGCTGCTGCCCAAGAGCCCGAGAGCCCCCGTCTAGAGCGCAATGTACAAATCTCGTACAATAGTACACATACACATACACACACACACACACACAAACACACACACACACACACACACACACACACACACACGATTCATACTCATGCAGTGTGTACAGATCACTTCCGTCGCTGACGCTTCGACATGGCCGCTACTGCCTTGGCTGCTGGCTTGGCTGCTGGCGGCTTGCGCCGTGCGGACCCCTTGGCTGCCGGCTTGGCCCCCCGCCCTGCCCGCGCCGGTGCTGGCGCATGCAATGATGGGCCATCGTCATCACTGCTGTCTGGCGGGCGCGTCGGCGGTGCTCGAGGCGGTGCAGCCTTACGCTTCCCTGCACGCTGCGCGGGTGCATGTGCATGTGCGGGTGCGGGTGCGGGTGCGGGTGCGGGTGCCTCGCCGTCGCCCTCGTCCTCGTCCTCGTCCTCGGACTCGTCGCACGAGGTCTCCTCCATGTAGCCCGCACGCTCCTCCTCGAACTCCTTCTAGCGCCTCCAAGTGCTCCACGTGCAATCTCCAGCCTAGATCAAGTCCTCCTTCACACCCCCCCAACTCACCCACAAAGCCACCTCTTCCTCGGTCCAACGCAGCGCCTCAAGCCGTGCCTGCTCCTGGTTGACTGTCGCAAGCCGCTGCTCATGGAGCAGCGGCTGCTCCTCGTGCTCGTGATCTGATGAAAGCTCGGCATCGCTCAGCGCTTGCGCCATCGGGACGTCAGCCTCTGCCGCCGGAGCGGCGGCCTCGGACTGCATCGCTGGGTCTGCAGCTCCGTCGACCTCCTCGGTGGGAGGGTCGGCGGCGGGCGGTTCGGCGGCGGCGCCGTCGGCAGTGGCGTCCACTGGAGTACCGCCCGTGCGCACACCAAAGTGGATTAGGAAGGCGTTCTTGGCGGCACGTGTCCACCCCTTTGGCTTGGGGCCGCCTGCACCGCGTCGATGGAGCATTGGCAATGCCGCGCGGCGCCTACGAATGGTTCGGGAACGCCGCCCATGGGAACGGCGCTCTCGGCAGAGCTTTCGTGGCGGGGAGACGGCTGCCCGGAGGTGCCCGGAGCGCTCTCCCGGCTCACTGAGAGGGGAGATGGCGGATTTTTTTACATGGGTCGGGAGGGCAGCTCACGGCGGTCACGCAGCGCGCACCTTGAGTCGCGGCGAGGGCGGCGGCGACGGTTACCCGACGTCGGACGGACCGTCCACAGTGGTGCCAGGTGCAGGCATGAATGGGTCTGACCTCGAAAAAAATCGCGATATAAAATACCCTCGGCCAGGACGGTGAGAGCAATACCGGTCCCACCGGTCGACTAGGTCCAGCCCTGGGTGGCGCAGGTTGTGACATTTGGCGATTCCGCGACTTACTGGGCCCCTGAGCCGCTACCCGTGTGCCATTTTTTGTGGCCCGGACATGATACTGATAGTAAACGGGTCAGAACCGGCCAAACACAGGCTACAGCCCCACACACGCGCCCGCCATAGCTCCTGGAGAGCATGCGCGAGTGACGCGCTGCAAGCCGCGAGAGTGGCATCAGAGGCAGGAACGACGTGCTCTTGCTGCACCTCGCAGCTGCACCAAGTGTGCTCGCAGTGTATGCCACGGCCACTGCCTGCGGCATTGCTCTCGTGCAGCTAGGCGATGCAGGTCCATCAGCAGGGCTCATCCAATGCGAGCGCACATTGTGCGTAGCCGCGGGCAGGTGGCAGTGCACGGGACACACCGGCTGTGGCGGCTCGTATGCCCCCGGCAGTGCTGCTAGTCATTAACTTGCGTATAGGGCCGCAGACTGCTGCTGTGGCAGCAGCAGCAGCCTGCTGCTGCCTGATTCAGTCAAGCCAGCGGTGCAGCGAGGCGTGCAGGCCGGACGGCCGAGCGTGAGGTGGCGAGCGGAGCGAGCGACAAAACAACGAGAAAAACACGGATCTGACGATTGTCACAGAACGTCAGATCTTGCGCCACCCAGGGCTGGACCTAGTCGGTCACGCGCAGGTGTATCCAGCAGGTATCAGCTCTGTGTCAGCTCGCACACGACCAGCACACGACACACACACCCATGCACACACCTCAGCGCCTCACACGAACACACGTGTTGTCTCGCGCTCTCTCTCTCGTGGAGCTCTGGACGCGTGTGATCTTCCCTTGAGAGAGAGATTTTGAAAACCAACAAGATATCGATCACGTACTCTGCGAAAACGCTCCGCTATAACAAACCGCTGACGGTAATTGCTGTGTGTGCCGCTCGCTCTTCGGTGTCGCGAGAGCGCGACCCCGCGGTGTGAGCGGTGTCTCCCCGAACTGCCGAGCAACCGAGAGGACACTGTGTGGTCACTGCGCTCGAGGAAGGCGGCACGCCGGCAGCCAGAGTGAGTGACGAAAGTGTCTCCTCGAAGCAAGCACTAGAGCTCGTCGCGCCAGATCTTCGCGCGCATGTCTGCCATCAGGTCGGCCATGAACTTTATGTTGTGCAGCGTGAGGAGCCCGTGGACGGCCGGCTCCTTTGCGCGCCACAAGTGGTGCAGATAGGCGCGGGAGTGGTGTCTGCTGACGAAGCCATCGCACGAAGCGTCGAGCGGGCCGTAGTCGTCGCGGTAGCGCGCCTGGCCCACCTTGAGGCTGCCGTGGCGCGTGAGCGCGGTGCCGTGCCGCCCGAGCCGCGTCGGCCAGCAGCTGTCGAAGGTGTCAACCCCGAGCCGCACCCCCACCTGGATCGACTCGACGTCGCCGATGCCGAGCAAGTGGTTTGGGCGCTCGCGCGGCAGAAGCGGCATCACGTACCGCAGCAGCGCAGCCAGCTCGCTCCGGTCGCGACCCAGCGAGCCCCCCACGCAGAAGCCGTCGAAGGGCCACCGCGCCAGTGTCGCCACCGACAGCGAGCGGAGCCGCCTACGCGCCCCCCATGGCACTCTGGTCGAGGACGTGACGTGGGACCCTGCCGGGCTCTTCGGCCTGCTGCCGCGCACTCGTCCGTGCCGCCGTGAATGACCCCGTACATGGCCTGCTGCCACACGCCGCCCAAATGTCGGGGACGTGTCGGGGACGTGTCGGGGACGTGTCGGGGACGTGGCCTGCTGCCGCACGTCGCCCAGATGCTCGCGCAGGCTGCGTGCCTCCCAGCGGTGCGTTCGCGCCACGGACTCCTCGAGCGGCGCCGCGGCGGTCGAAGCGCCTACAGGACGTGTCATGGACGGGTCGTGGACGGTGCCCCAGCCTCGAGCGCGACGTCGCGGCGGTCGCAGCGCCGGGGAGGTCGTCGAGCGGAATGATGATGTCTGCGCCCAGCGCCTTTTGAGAGCGGACCGTCGACTCTGGCGACAGGTGCAGCATCCGGCCGTCGCGGTACGAGCGGAAGCTGGCGCCTGGGGAGGCGGCGGCAGCAGGGGTGGCGGCCAGAGGCGGCAGCGGCGTGGGAGGCGTGGGTGGCGAGGAAGGCGGCGGCGTGGGTGGCGGTGCGGGGATCACGCGCCGTCCTCGCTCACGCGCACGCGTGGAGGCGGCGGAGGGCCGTCCCTGCTGCTCGCCGCGGCGACCTCGTACTTGTGGCGCGCAGGGAATGGACGCGACGACTTGAGCGAGGCGCCGCCGTCCTCGCCGTCCTCCTTCGCCTCCTCAGCGCCCGGCATTGCCCGCTGCCCTCTGTGCGCGAATGAGAAGATTTGGAAGCCGCCGCTGTCTGTGATGAGCGGGCGCGACTCACGGCCGATAAACTTGTGCAGCCCGCCCGCCGCCTCAACCGCGGCGGGGCCCGGGTGCACCTCTAGGTGGAGGGTGTTGCTAAACATCAGCTCCATGCCGGCTGCATCGGCGGCATGATGGTCGACGAACTTCACCGCACCGTTGGTTCCAACGACGACAAAGCCGGGCGTCTCCACGGTGCCGTGCGGCGTGTGTAGCCGGCCGACGCGCGCCCGCGAGCCCTCCTTGCGTGAGGCGTGGAGGATTTCGTGGTGGAAGAAGTCGAGAGGCCGCCACTCTGGGAAGGCGGTGGCGAGATGAAGCCGGCGAGCATGGCGCAGGCGCATAAACAGTCGTCGCAGCCTTGGGTGACACACACACACACACTCTCTCTCTCTCTCTCTCTCTCTCGAGGTACTGCCGTCCGGGAAGGTCTTCTCTCAGCAGGCCGAGCGCGTCGCGCTGCTGGCGGCGTTGCTGTGAGTGAGTGCCCCTGTGTGAAGGCCAGCGCACAGCGCCACGAGAGGTATTTTCTTCTCAATAAGGGGTTGCTAAGAACTAATGTTCCCGGGCATTCACACTATATTCCTCTGAGATAATATTATATTTCGCCGCCACCGCGGCGCGCGCGCTTTATCCGCGCGCTATATTAGTAGAGTCAAACTTGTGTTCTTGTTTTGGATCAAACTTGTTACAGCTCAGCGAACGCGATGCGGCCTCTGCCTAGCCTCCTGCTCCTATGCGCGAGCTACGGCGTGACCGCTATCGAGTATGACTTCTCTACCGGGAAGAACGGCCTCGACTACTGCATCGCCGAGGCCGACACCACCAGCGACATGACAGCGTCGACCACCATGGCACCTCCACCATGGACAAGCCTTGCACCATGTATGTCAGCCACCACCTGGGCGCCTGGCGTGTGCGAGCACAACCCCAATCGAGCCGAAGGATCTGAACAATGGGTCCAGTCGGTCTCGTCGAGCACGTTCGAGCCCGCCATTTGCATCGACAATTCATTTCTCAAAGATTTATCGATAAATTGGCAACTTGGGTCAGAACACCTTGAGGACATGTGTGCCTCCACTCACACTACCTCCCAGGCGATGGAGCACGCGCTACAGTCGGCTCCTGAGGCCTTATCCACCCACTGCGGCCAATCTGAATTTTTGGCCCTCCGCAGCCCCGCGATACAGGTGCACTCATGGCCCAATACGATGGCGCTACAATTCACGAGGCACGGGACTCTTGCTGCGACAACCCAGCCCCATAGGAAGCCTGCGACACACATGCCGCCGCCACCTTTGCTGGATTACTCAATGCTGCCCATTCTTCTGGGTCAATGCGACGGGAACGGCTTCCTTTGCCTCCAAAATGTTTCACCGTGGAACGCTACATTTGACCCTACACCTTGGCAGAAAGTCCTTCCCCGGGACCACTCGGACACGCCGAGTGCAGGAGAGGCATTGCACCATGAGACCTTGAGCAGTGGGACAGAGGTAGTGCCCTTCAACAATGGGACATGTGGTATCATCTGGCCACTCCATGGAACCACCGATGCTGCGAAAGCCCTTTGCCTTGATCACTTTCGGCGACGCGGCAAGCGCGATTGGGTCAAATACGAGCTCCATTGGAACTATATGTTCTCAAACAAGAATTGCGCTCGGGTACAGTCCACATGGATGGGAATGATCTGGCCATTCTTTCTTTGCTTTGCTCTCGTTGGGTTCCTTTTCCTTGCGTACTCCCTGCTGACAAGTGCGCTGACAATTGGCGACCTGTTTGCTTACCAGACCATGAGCAGCCTTATGATTGTCAAAGCGTGGTACGGATTGCGACACTATGGTGCAAATACCAAGCTACTGATCATCAACCTGGGCATTCAAATCAAGTGGGTCTTTGACTGGTATTTTTGCCTTGCGCCAGCTGCACTTGCGATATGCGGCATCATCCTGCTCGTTGCTTGGGGCTTTGCAATCTACGATTTCGTGCGATCCCTCCTATACTTCGCCAGGTATGCATGCCTCGTCGCCTTTGAGGTCATCACCAGCACTACTGTCAAAACTGTTTGCTTCATTTGGACACCTATTACCACCACCATCTCCTTTGGGTGCCCGTATGCAATCGTTTGCGTCAGCATCTATCGCGACTTCCTTCGGAAGCTTCTCAACTTACGATCAGCCCGCCGTTGGATCTGTTGAATACGACGAGATGTCCGAATTCCGCACCGCCTACATGGCCATCGTCGGCGGACTACTGTGGCTTGCCAATATGACGCGCGTCGATATTGCTTATTCCGCGTCTCAGCTTGCTCGGTTTATGACGAACCCTGGCCCGTCGCATTTTAAAGCCGCCATCCGGGTGCTTATCTACGTGCGCGACACAGCTGACCGCGCCCTCGTCATGCAGCCGAATTCCAACCGCAACCTTGAGAGCTACGTCGATTCAAACTGGGCCACGAAGTATTCTTGCTCCGGTGGCATGTTCTTCTTCTACGGATGTCTCTTCCACTGGTTCTCCAAAATGCAGCGATCCGTCACGCTGTCTAGTGCCGAGGCAGAGTTCTTCGGCGCCATGCTAGCCGCCAAGGAGGTGATTTTCATCCGTGAGCTACTGATCGACCTTGGATTTTCCATCGACGGCGCCAGCGTCATCAACTGCGACAGCAAGTCCGCCGTCGGCATGGCCTTCGATCCCGTTGCCTTCAAGAAGACCAAGCACATCTTGCGCGCCGCCGAGTTTCTTCGCGATCTCGTCAGCCGTGGCGTTATCTCTGTCGAACACCTCCCCGGCGTCGTGATGCTCGCCGACCTACTCACGAAGGCTGCCTCGCGGGCCATCTTTACTGGCCTGATCAAGCAGCTCGACGAATTTCATGCCCTTTGAATTTATTTGTCCCTCGCGCCCCGCACTCGGGCCAGGAGGGGCTGTTCCCGGGCATTCACACTATATTCCTCTGAGATAATATTATATTTCGCCGCCACCGCGGCGCGCGCGCTTTATCCGCGCGCTATATTAGTAGAGTCAAACTTGTGTTCTTGTTTTGGATCAAACTTGTTACAGCTCAGCGAACGCGATGCGGCCTCTGCCTAGCCTCCTGCTCCTATGCGCGAGCTACGGCGTGACCGCTATCGAGTACTAAAGTGGGAACCCGGCCCTGGATGTGAGGTTGATGACTGCACTCCAAGTGCTCCAAGTGCTCCAAAAGTTTTGTCTCCTTTGCTGGGTGGGAGGCACAAAAAATCAACAAAGAATATACCTACGACAAAGAAACAGAAATGCGCGTATCCGGGGGTGGCGCTCGCACTGGCCCACCAGAACGCGGAAGCTAACGGACCAAAAGCCGGCACCGCCACCGCCCACCGGCACCGCCACCGACGGCGCACGCCACCACAGCACCGTCGAAAATGTCGGCTGTCGCGAGGTTTGGCGCTGCCCCAACACTCAGCCGCTACTGCCGCCCTCGGAGGCCTCCGTCCACCGGGCCGGGCGGCAGCGGCGTCGTCCTGGACAGGTACGGCGCAAGCCACGCGCCCAGCCCCGTGCCGGCGGCCGGGCGGGTGGAAGAGACGCCGGCGGCGCCGGCGGCGCGCACGGTCCCCGTCGACACGAGCGAGCTCATCGCGCCTGTGGAGGGGGAGGGGAGGGGAGGCAGCCCGGGTGTCCGCTGGAGGGAGAGGGGAGGGGAGGCGGGAAAGGAGGGGGGAGATGTCTCGCGCCCCAATGCTCGCGCTCGTCGTTGCGCACGCAGACAAAGACGTCGTACAGCGAGCGCAGCCGCGGCCTCCGCGGGCACTCGGGCTCAGCGGCGGCGGCGGCGGGCTCGAGCGGCCCCGCCCCCCCAGCCCACTTGCGATAGGTCCATTGGATCCAACTGCTCTTCGCGCGCCCCTTCCCCCGCCCCGCCGCCGCCTCCGCCTCCGCCGCCTCCGCCTCCGCCGCCTCCGCCGCCGCCTCCTCCTCCCCGTCGCCGATCGTGCAGAGCAAGTCGAACAGGAAGGGGTTCTCCTGCTCGTAGTACCGGCGCGCCACCTCGGGCACCTGCAGGCGGGCTCCAGCAGGGCTCCGAGTCTCTCCTGCTTTGTCGCGCGGAGGAATCTAGTCTATGCCGAGACCTGGCCGAGACCTGGCCGAGATGGCCGAGATGTGGCCGAGATGTGGCCGAGATGTGGCCGAGATGTGGCCGAGATGTGGCCGAGATGTGGCCGAGATGTGCACCGGCAGCGCCCGCAGCTCGACCTCGTGCGAGGCGAGGAAGGCGTCGTACGTCCGGTACGCGTGGTCCTACGGGCGAGTGGAGGAACCCGTGGATTGAGTCACTCTTCGTCCGCTTCCCCCCCCCCCCCCCTCACACAAGGCGGGCGGGGAGAGGGCCAGGCAGGTCCTCGTGCAGCCCCGCGTCCGAGAGACAGGAGACCCATTTAGAGTGCAAGGCCCGGTGCGCGTGGGAGATGTAGTGCGTGACCTCGGCTGTATCTCGGCTGCACCTCGGCTGCCCCTCGGCTGCCCCTCGGCTGCCCCTCGGCTGCACCTTGGCCGCATCTCGGCTGCACCTCGGCTGTATCTCGGCTGTCTCTCGGCTGTCTCTCGCCTCGACGAGCTCGCTAAGGTGGTAGGCGGCGCGCTCATCATGCGCAAAGACAAAGACGACCCACCAGTAGTATGCGGTGGCGAGGCCCTGGAGGGAGGGGGGGGGGGGTGTCCGAGGGGCGGCAGGGGGGCGGCAGGGGCGGCAGGGTGCGCGAGCGTGCGCGGCGGTGGCCTGCGCGACGGTGGAGGAGCCGTGGGAGGTTGGGCGTGTGCAGGGGGGGGAGGCGGTGTCAGAGGGGGTGAGAAGGAGCGTGGCTGTCCTGCGCAACGGCGCGGTCGACGGCAGAGGAGTTGCCGCCGAGCGACTCCATGATGAGCAGGTGGTGCAGCTCGTTGTCCGCCTGTGTGTGTGGGGAGGGTTTGTGAGGTGTTTACGAGGTGTCTGGGAGGGAGGGTGTCTGGCAGGTGTCTGGGAGGTGTCTGGCAGGTGTCTGGGAGGTGTCTAGGAGGAGTCTGGGGCTTCTGGGAGGTGTCTGGGGTCTGGGGTCTACCGGGTGCCTACCGGATGTCTACGAGGTGTCTGCGGCGTTTCTGCGAACGTCTACGAAGTGTCTACACCGTCTTGAGGCAAGGTGGGCAGTGTCTCGCGCCTCCGCATAGTGGACCCGCATCCGCTCGCGCAGAGAGGCGTCTCGCTCTCCCCACGTCTCTCGCAGGTGCATCACCGACAGGTACGCAAAGTACGGCACGCGCGCCACCTACACGCACGCCACCGTGCCGTGACGAGGCCGCGGCACGCCGCCGCTCGCGCCCGTGGGGAGCCCGCCGTCTCGAGGACGTAGAAGCGGGCAAAGGGCCGGTCGGGATACGCGAGGTCAATCAGCCCCTTGACGGAGTCGACGATGGCGGTGTTGAAGGCGAATTTGACCGGGTCGAGCAGCGCCGCCTCGGACGCTGCCTCGCCCGGCGGCGGCGCGACGGCTTCGCTTAGCTCTGCCACGAGCGCGGGATCGAGCTGCGGCGACGGCACGGCGGCGCCGAGGGCGTCCGCAGCCGCACGGTTGGGCCGCAGCGGACGCGGCGGCGTGGCAAGCGATGCAGCGGACAACGCGGCGGCCAGGAGGAGGAGGTGGTGGGCTGCCCGCTTCATCTCCCGGCAGCCATCAAGCGAGGTAAGCCGCGCCTTTTTTTTTGAGCTTAGCCTTCGATGTTATGAAAACACGCAAGGCGGACATGGCATATCGCTCTCGGGCTCACAGACATCCCTCACACCCGCCGCCCCCGCGCGCGCCCCACCCCGGCCGGGAGAAAGGGGAGTGACAGTTTGGGATGGCAACAGCCCGAGTATGTTGAGTCCTGGCTCAACAACGCAGAGAACAAGAGGGGGTGGTCCGGCTCACAAGTCCGGCTCACGCGCCTCGAGCTGACCCTCTACCGCACTGATCACTTCCGCCCCCTCGCTCCCAACCCATCCACCCCGCCCCGGGCCGCGCCGCGCGATCTCGGGCGATCTCGCGCTATCTCGGGCGATCTCGGGGCCGCGCCGCGCTATCTCGGGCGATCTCGCGCTATCTCGGGCGATCTCGGGGCCGCGCCGCGCTATCTCGGGCGATCTCGGAGCGTCGCTCGCGCGGCGTCACACCTGCTCAAAAAGGAAGGAGGTTGGAGGCAGGAGGTCACGCCCCATCCAGAGCGCCGTCGTCGCCGGGTTTTTGGCCCCCGGGTCGTCGCCCGACGGTTGCTGCGCGGGGCAGCAGACCATCGGACGGCGCGACGACGCCCCGTCCGGCACGCTCCCCCTCCACCCGGCTATTGCCGCACGAGCGCCCTCAGCGGCGGAATTTTTCCCTCGCGCTTCCTTGGGCCCCCGGCAACGCCGACGGACTTCCCGTCCCCCCACCTGCGCCGCAATCACCGCCGTGATTGTCGGCGCTGCGCCCCTTGGCGCTTTTTTTTTTATGTCCGTAGCTGTAACGAACATTCCCGGAGGGGGACTGCTGACGGGGTTTGCGATGAGAAGCGATCCGAACGTGGCATTCGGGTGATTAGATCACTACCGCCGAAACGCAAGAGCACTGCGACTCATCGGTTGGTTTTCTAAAATCTCATCGGGCTCATCGCTCATGGTCATGCTAGCATCCAACAACAAACAGGGCACCACCATAAACTTCAGTCTGCAGGGGCTCCAGGCCCCAAATGACGTGTGAGTGTTAGAGTTGTTGTTTGTGTAGCTCGTGTGTGTGAGCATCCACCTCGCGGGCCGGCCGACGTTCTGGCCCAGGGAGGCTGCCGCGGAGCACTCGCCGACTCGCGGGCCGACTTTCTGGCCCAGCGAGGCCGCTGCGGGACACACACCGGCGGTTTTTGGCGTGAAGATGAAAGAAATCCTTTTGGCCGGGCCCTTTTGGAGAGAGAGAGAGAGAGGGGCCCTCCCCTGGCGAGTAGAGCCACGCCTGCTATTCACAGCACAAGCCCTCGCCCGAGGGCTCGGGCATGCGCGACGGATCCCCCCCTGTGAAAAAGTGAGGCGTGGTCTCTACTCGCCAGGGCCCTCCCGCCCTTCCCTAAAGAGAGAGAGAGAAAAGAGTTTTCTGTCGGCCGACAAGTCCTCTTCGCTCATCAACACTCTATCACTGGGCCACTCAAAAGCTTTGCCCGCAAATGCGCCTCCTCCTCCTCCTCGTGGCCGTCTCGCTGTCCGTCTCGGCACGCCCTTCCGCGCACGTCCGTCCCTCTCCGCTCCGCCGCGTTGTCTTCAGCGGCGAGAAGAAGGTCGCACTCAAGCCGGCGGCCGCAGTCAAGTCCTCGGCGGCTGAAGTGCGTGAGGCTGCCGCTACCTACGGCACCCGGCCGTCCCCGCTCCGTCGCGCGGTGTTTGGCCGCAGCTCCTCGCGCCTGCGTGACCTCGTGATGATGGACGTCGATCCCTCCGCCTGGGACGGCGCCCCGGTTAGCGCGACTGCCAGCAAGAAGGTGGCTCTCGAGGCCGCGGCAGTCGAGGTGCGCGAGGCCGCCTCCGCATTTGGCGGCGACACCGCCAAGTTCGCCGAGCGGTGGGCGGCTAAGCTCGCGCGGTCCGGCACGCTGGCGAGCTCCTCGGACTTCCAGCTCCTCGAAGAATGCCTGGTGTCGGAGGGCTCGCCAGAGTGCTTGCGGCTCGAGGAGGGCATCAAGAAGATGACCGCGCTCGCGGGTAGCGAGTGGGACGGCACCAACTCGTAGCGCGGCCAAAGGGAGAGGCGGAGGGAGGGGTGGGTGTGGGTTGGCAGGTTGTCGCTACTCGCCCGCGCGGGCGCGGAGGGGACACGGCATGTCTCGAGACTGGCTCCTGGACATCAAACGCTCGCGGCCGCGCTGCCGCCGGCGGCAGCAGCACCCGCGCGCAGGTCTGCGCCGCCCATGGCCCCCAGTACGACGCCCGGGCTGTGCCGCCCCGGGATATGCGTCTCAGCGTGGACAGAACGGTAGTACTTTGCTCTTATTTCTGTTTATTTGTCGGATGTCGCTTTAGCAATTAGCATCGATTACTGAAACACAGAATCCGTTGCAAGAAATAGTGTGTTTGCGTCCCTTTCCCGCGGAAAGAGTTGCCCCCCCCGGCGCGGCTCTCTGCCGATCTCAACGACCATTCCGCATTCGACCTCCGCGCGGAATCCTCCGATCCTCGTGTGCGAGCCTGCGCACCGGCGACACCGACCACGACCGGATCGCCCCCTGTCCTCTATCCACACTCACAAAGAAGATCTCTGCTGTCCCCCCGCGCGTGAAGAGAGATACCGAACCCCGGCCACGCGACGGGTCGGCCCCGCCCCGCCGCCCCTGCCGGCTAGCTCGCTTGCGCTGGCCTGCACCGCCGTCGGGCTGCATCGGCTCCTCCGCTGAACCGTCGGCGATCGGAGTTGTTTGGCCGCATTGCCCGGGGGGGAAAAGGGGGGATGCCGCCAGCACGAGCAGGGCGACCCCGAGCCGACCGCCTGACTCGTCGCCATCAACTCGGCTGCAGCGGAGATCGTCGGTTCAGCTCCGCTGGGAGCGCGGCGAGTTCTCCCACTGGCTCGTGACGGTATCGACCGCGCCGCAGGCGGCCAAGATGGTGGCGGGCGGCTGGAGGTAGGAGATGAGGCTCCAGTCCTGCAACAAAAAGGCGGGCAGTGCCGCGGATCGGAGATAGAGAGTGAGCGAGACAGGTGGGCCGAGCTCAGGAGCCGAGGCGAGGGAGAGGGAGAGGGAGGAGACCTGCATCGCCAGTGGGATGAGGAGGAGGAGCATTAACAGCTGGCTTCCAAAGCGGAGGTGGTGAGGTGGTGGTGGGAGTCTGCTGCACGCTGATCCGCAAGCAAAGGATGAACCCACCGGCGAGGGCACCAAGGACGCAGCAAAGTACGCCCCACAGATGTCGCAGCTGTCGAAGCAAGCCGTGGATGTGGCGGATGTCCTCGGCGTTGTCCATTCGGGCGCCTGCCAAAGTTTCGTGGTAGGAGGGAGCAAGGCGGATCCGGGGTTGTGCTTCTACGTGAGCAAGGCGAGACGCCGCGAGCTGTGGTTCACCAAAAATAAGTTTTTTTAAACGGTTGCCCGGCCGGGTTGCTGCGCAAATCTCGCGCTGCGCTAGGCCCAGAGCGAGTTCGCGCTGCGCTAGGCTCAGACGGCGTGCGTGCGCGGGCCGCCGGGGTGAGGACCACCCCACCTTCCCACGGCCCACGCCCACCTCCTTCGGGCTCGGCAGCTTGTCGGGCTCTACCTCAGCCCTCAGCCGAAGCTGGGGCCGGTCCCGTAGGCCGTCCGTAGAGCCGAGAGAGCCCCCGCGTCCCGCGATGAGCGATGAATTCGCGGGGTCGGCCGCGCCGTCGGGCGGTCGGGGGCTCGCGGGGGGTGGCGTGGGAGCGCAGCATTCCCAGCCCTTGAGGGCGGGTTTTGATTAGTAGAACAGTCCCTTGTGTCGCTGGTGCGCTTGGTCCTTCTTTGAAGCTATTTATACACCAAGCTGCAGAACATGTGCGAACCAGTGCCTATGACGCTCAAGGAGTAGGCGCGGAGCGCCGCGCGCGGAGCGCGCCCCGAAGAAAATTTTGAGGGTTGTGGAGGGCTAGATGCGATTTCTATTAAGAGTTTGACTCACACGCTTAAGAACCAATCGGCCCACCCACAGGCCCAATCTCGAGTGGCGGCGCTCCGCGCCTACCCATGCAGCGGCGCGCTCCGCGCGTGTTCTGCAGCGGCGCGCTCCGCGCGTGTGTGTCTAGCTAGCGCGCTCCGCGCGTGCGGTGTCCAGCTAGCGCGCTCCGCGCGTGTCCGGGTAGAGCACCGGCGCGCTCCGCGCGCATGAGAATCCAGTGCTTATGCTCATAAGCACTAAAAGCTCGTTTCTGCAGCTTGGTTTATACACCCTCACGCTGGAAGTGGCGAATCGATGCGAGCGCGCCGCGTGCTCAACGCGCGGCGCGCTCGTATCGACTTGGAGTCCAATGCGCGCAGCGGGTAGCACCTCGGGAGCTCGCTCTACCCGGGATGCGGAGAACTGCCCACAGGAGCGAGAATGTTCGCCGGCGAGAATCTATCTGCCGCGACTGGCGTCTGGCGCAAAAGGTCGCGCAGTCGTCCGCACCTGCGGAGGCCGCCGCAACTGGCTAAGGTGTGGGTGTGGGTGGGTGGGTGTGGGCGGTGAGGGCGGCGGCTAGAGGGCGAGGGGCGAGGGGGGGGGGGGGGGGGGCAGCCCGGGGGGGGGGGGGGGGCAGAGGACGCCGCGACCTCAACTGCCACGATTTGGAACACAAGGGATTTGCCGGGCGTCAAAGGGGGGAGGGGGCGGGGCGGGGCGGGGGCGGGGCGGGGGCGGGGCGGGGGCGGGGCGGGGGCGGGGCGGGGGCGGGGGGTACGTGCCAAGTCTCTCGGGGCCGGCGGGGGAGAGGGGGGCGCAAGAGGTGCGCAAGAGCGGCGCGAGAAGGGCGAGTGGACGAGCGAATACGGCCGGGGTGTGTCGGCCGGGGAGCCTCCGGCGGGCCTGCGGCGCGGGGCGCTGCGCGCGGCAAGCTTGCCGGGGTGTGGCCGCAGCGAGAGTCCCCGGCGGACGCCTAGTGGCGTGGCGCGGGCGCACCGGCGCTCCCGCGCCCGCGAGAGCAGCCGGAGTGTGTCGGCCGGGGAGCCTCCGGCGGGCCTGCGGCGCGGGGCGCTGCGCGCGGCAAGCTTGCCGGGATGTGTCGGCCGGGGAGCCTCCGGCGGACGCCTGGCGGCGTGGCGCTGCGCGCCGGCGCCGCCGCCATTCGAACGAGGGCCGACTGCATCTTTGACGCATCTAATTCGTAGATTTTGCGCCCCTATACAGCTCGCGGAGGAGCAAAGGACGCCCGATTAGCGCTGCGCGCGGCCGGGCAAAAACGCGAGCACTGCCGCCGCGACGGGTCGGCGAGGACCACACTCGCCTTAAAATCCCTTGGCGTGCCGTCCTCCCACCCCTCCCTTGGCTTTCGGCGGTATTTGTTTCTCTTTTTGTGCCGCCGCGCGAAGAAGAAGACGCGGGCCGTCGGCCGGCGATGATGATTGATGGTATATTTGGAGAGAGATTCAGTAAATCATTTGGTCATTCCTTCCCGCGACCTCGCGCGATGAAGCTTCTTGCCCCTCGCTCGCATATGATAGACTACGATCTCCACCATCTCCACGGGGGGGGTCCACTCTGAAGACAGCCGACCGCGGAGGGGTTTTGTCCCACAGGGTTTTACCCTCCGCGTGAGGATCGGCGCGGCGAGGGGGTAGGTTCGAATTCGCCGCGCAACATTTCACCCCCACAGGACCCCGCCCACCCCCCCTCATGGTCCCACCACCTAGAACCCCAACCTTGGCTTCGCACCCCCTCCTTGCGCAGTGTCCCCCGCTATGTGTCGCCGTCTTCGGGGCACGCAATCCTGTGCAGTCAGGGCAAGTGGGGGCGAGGCGCAGTCCCATCTCTCCTGTGTACGGGTGGGTTCTGTCCCTAGTCTCGGAGGGGGGCTTGAAGGTAAGAATATTTTATTTTCTCCACCATCTCCACACACCGATGACTCTGCTGCACATCTCTCATCTGTTATTCTGTTAGCTGTATCTGTCCTCCTCCTGTTGCCACATCTGCGCTGCCATCATTAGTGGCACACGGAGCACGGCGCTTACTTGCGGCTACACACGACCAGCAAAACTCAGATGTAGCCAAGCCGTACATCTCAACCATTGCGTACTCTGTTGTGATGCTGGAACATCAGTTGGATCGCATCATAAAGCACCACACACTGAGCCCTGGTCTGACAGCCTGACAGCAAACCCCGGACAGCGCCTGACAGTGCCCGACAGCCTGACAGCGCTGACAGCACTTTCTCCGACAGTCTGACAGCACGTCTCTGACAGCCTGACAGCAGAGCCTGACATCAGAGGCGTCCCGTTGCTGTCAGGCCTGACAGCTGCCCGACAGCCCGACAGCACACAGTGGCCTGACAGCAGCGCTGACAGCCCGACAGCCCGACCAGCCCGACAGCAGCACAGACCGTACTCAGGCCGTGCAGCCTCTTTCTTGTGTCCCATGAGGGTATAGCAAAACTATTACATGCAAAGACATGTGTATGTGGTCCGCGCCTTCGATTCTGTGGAGTCCGCGCCAACCTCTGTGCACAGACCGGCTTCTTCAAGCAGCCGTGCTTGCACTTTCCTCTGGCTGACACCTATGTCCAGGGTGGCGCGTTGCTGGAGGAGCTGGGAGAGAAGGAGGATGATCCAAACGGCACACCCGATGCTGAGCCGGCCGAGCTGACCGCCATGGGCGCACAGGATGCTGCAGATGCCGAGGCCGTGCTGAACCAGCTGATGCGGACGGGGGCCAACGTGGCGCCTCCAACCGGCGGCGAGGAGGGCAGCAGCGCAGAGTTTTTTGAGGAGATCCGTAAGCTGCTGGCAGATTTCAACGTCTCCATCCAGGAGGAGTCAAAGGATCGCAAGCTCCGCTTCCACGTCAAGCGGCTCATCAAGTCCCATCAGCAGCGAGGCGAGGATGTGGATGAGGAGCTCGACTTCTACATGGATGATGATGACGGTGACCACGCCCTTGCCGCCTGTCACACACACACATAAGACGTGCATTCTCATCTCTCCCTCTTCTCTTTCTCTCCGCAGTTGCGGTGCTCTTCACCATGGAGGACAGCTCCAAGGTCTTTGCCATTCGCAACATCGAGCAGGTGGCCGTCGCCGACGGCACGGTAGACGCGCGCCGCGCGCTACCAGAACAGAGCGTGCAAGTACTACAAGCTGACGAGCGACAACGATGGGGAGGCCTTCCGCTGGACCAGCAACTACCAGATCATCAGCAAGGTGTACCTGAAGAAGCACTCCCCCCTGCCTCTCTGCTATTCTCTCAGTGCGGCAGACAAGAATGGTGACGTCCACCATGAAGAAGATGGTGGGACCGGAGGCAGAGTAGAGACTAGAGTATGTGCAGCAGAGTCCTGCTGGTCTCCTCTTGATAATGTCATAAGTGTGGCTGGTGTGTGTCAGAGCCTGACAGCACCCCGACAGCACCACCTGACAGCACCTGACAGCAACAGCCCAACGTCTGACAGCAGCAGCAGCCTGACAGCTCTGACACAGCTCCGACAGCGTCTGACAGCAACACCCGACAGCTCTGACAGCACCCGACAGCTACAGAGCCCCTCTGATGTCAGACACGCACCCGACAGCACCCGACAGCACTGACAGCACCCGACAGCTGGTCTGACAGAGGCACCTGACAGTGCCTGACAGCTGCCCGACAGCCCGACAGATCACCTGACAGCACCTGACAGCCTGACAGCCAGGGCTCAGGCACCACATCATCAAGACATTCGGCTATGCAATCTCCGTAGGTATGCATTCAGGAGAGGAGGACAGTCTCCCAATACGTGCATCACTTTTGTGACGGTGTCACAACTTTGATCAAGCGTCGACGGTAGTTATCGAGATATGCTTGATCAAAGTTGTGACACCGTCACAAAAAAGTGATGCACGTATTGGGAGTGAGACTGAGGAGCAGGTGTGAGCAAAAACCTGCGGAGAGAGCAGGGGTGAACAAAACTCAAAAGCCTGCGGATGTATCGCACGGCGCCAGGGTGCCTGGGGCGCCGGCGCGAGAGAAGGGCAGCCAGAGCTAAAAAGCCGGCCGAAAGTGTGTAAAGACGCGCGACGAGCGCGTCGGTGACGTGTGTTCACGACACGATGTTTGAACGTCCCCGTCCGGTGAGATTTTTTACACACCAAAACTCCCTCGTGTAACGCTGGACACAGAAGAACACGTTGGACAAACAATCTCTCGCCGGTGTTCAATCTTCAAAGGTCTGTCCCCGCGACCCCGCACCTCCCCGCGGCCACACACTCTAGCGGCCTGACTCTCGGCGCGTGTGGTCGGCGCGTGTGTGAGTAGTGAGTTACGCTGGTACACGTAGTCGTAGGCGGTTGCTTTTGCCAACCAGCCCATGACACAACCCCGCCGCCGTGTCGGGGCCGCACGTGTGTCACCAGCGACCTCGGCCCAGAGTCAGATCGTGTGACCTCGCTTTAGCTATATCGGCCCGCGTACAGATCGTCTCCCCTTCGCGCGAAACCTCATGCAGTACAACCGACGGCGTTGGCGTGGCGTTTGAAGTCTCATACGACACACCCGACTGCAACACCCGACATCACCAGGCTCAGTCCAATCCCTGAATACATTATGGAGGGTCAGCGTTTCAGGGATACGCCCAAGCTAGCGCCGTCGAACGTGGAGGGCCGATCGTGCTGGCAATAGCCACAGGGGAGCATCCGGCACGCGCGGGGCGCCCGTGCGCGGCACACGGCTCGGCTCACTCTTGAGCACTGTGGCGTACTCGGCATGGAAGAGGCCTGCGCCCGCCCCTGCGAGAGCCAAGGCTCCTGCGAGAAAGGCGAGTAGGAGCGCGCGGTAGTGCCGCGGAGCGGGGCTGGGCTGAGCGGCCTCGACCGTGAGCGCTGCCTTTTTGCTCGTCTTGTCGGCCTTTGTGCGGGCAGGGCGCGGCAGCTCGCTCACGGGGTACGCGTCGCTCATCAAAGGCGACGGAAGTTATCACGACGGGACGGACGTTTAATGTAGTTTTAACGTCTTGTGCGGGACCACAGCGGCGCTCTCGAGGTTCTCGAGATACTCGAGTATCCTGCAGGTATCATCCTTTGGCCGCGTTGAGTACCACCCTGCAAAAGGGCGGGTCTTTTCGATATCTGATGGCCGGGTTCCCCCCCCATTCGGCTCTAACAAGCATTCGAGGAACCTTAGGCGGAGAAAAGAAGGGGGGAAAGAAACTGAGCAATGCCGGTTGATGATTGCAGGAAGGTTCTCTGCAGACGGCCCTTTCGAGGTGCACGGCCGATACGGCTTCAAGATCACGGCAAAACGGGCCCGATGCTCCTCACGGCAGCTGCCGTGGCCACCATCGCGGTGGTGCTGAGCCCAGGCTCGACCGCCTCGCCCCCTAGAGCGCACCGCCTCGTGCGCATGACGGCCGTTCCAGGCGGAGACTTGAGCAACGGCGACAATGCCGAACGCAACGCTGCCCTCTCGGCCATCCGCCGCTCCTTCCTGGCCGTATCGGAGGAGGTTCCTCCGTCGGAGAAATTACTGCCACGCACACCTGTTGTCGCCACGCGCGATGCTGCGCGCGTGGGCGTTCATCTCGACCTCCCAGCGACCCGTTGGTCCGTGGCCATGCTTCCCCACCATCGGACAGTGCTCAATGTTTTCCAGCCGCAGTACACGCTCTTATTCGAGAAGCTGCTGGCGCAGCCACAGCCATGGCTGTGCGCGCCCCTGCAGCTGCCCGGCCAACCTGGCGGCCTCGTTTCACACGCCGCGCTGTGATCAGGTACGCGCACCTGCAGCTGCCCGGCGGCATCAAGAACCTCGACAACCCAGACTACGAGCTGCGGCCCGACTCGAGCGCCGCGCTGCATGGGACGCTCATGCAGGTGTGCGCGCGGCGTGGCGGAGAGACAGAGCGTCCTCGCCACGAGGCGGAGAAAGAGAGACTGTGTGATTGGGCTTGCGTGGTTGGGCTACGTGGAGTCGCTTGGCCATGGAGTCGTAAGCCCAATCACAGCCGCGAGAATCTCCGCCCGAGCCCTCTCCACCCGACCACCCTCCCCTACCCTGCCGCAGGTCGTCGCCGTGCAGCGCGAGGCGGACTCGCGACTCACCCTCCTCGTGCAGGGGCTCGCCCGCGGTTACGCCCTCCGCGCGACGCAGACGCTGCCGTACGCACGCGCAGACTTTGCCATCCTCCCGGACGAGGAGCAGCTGCTCTCGAGCGCGCGCCTCGCCGGCCGCTTCCTCGCGGCATCGGGCTGGTCCGAGAAGACGGACGGCACGCACGACGGCGCGGGCTGCGGCGCGACACGCGACACGTCCAGGACGAGTCCATGCCATGCCCTGCAGGCACGCACCGCCTGCACGAGCTGCAGCGCCGGCTGACGTGCGCCGCGTCGGCGGCAGAGGAGGCGCACTGGCGCGGTTACGAGCACGCCAACCTGTCGCTCTCGATGCACCTCAGCCTCTGCCAGGTGGAAGAGCGCGCCACAGCGCAGTCCCGCTCCTGCTCAATCAAGTCACGCTCCTCTGCCCCCCTTCCCTTTGAGTACGTAATGTGGCCAGGAGAGAACCTGGTGCGCTTCTCTCGCAGGTCGACGCGCGCCTGGCCGAGTCCACCGCGCGTGCTGAGCCCGCCGCGCTGCAGGCGGCGCTCGGCCGCACGCCCCTCACGCCCGGAGGGTTGCGGCCGGTCTGCTACAAGGACGCGCTCGGACTGCCGCGGTGGGAGGCGGAGGAGCAGCGCTGCGGCGACGAGGCAGAGGGGCGGGGCGACTTTTACGCGGGCGCGGCGCCCGCCTGGGGGGGTCAGTTCGAGGCGTGGGCGGCGGCTCTTTACGCCGGGCGCTGTGCTCCAGGCGCTCCGGCCGTTCGGGAGGCGGTCGAGTTGGCCATCGAGCGGGCGAGGGAGGAGGCGGAGGAGGCGGCGGCGGGCGCGGCGGCGGAGGAGGCGGCGACCGTGGCGGCGGAGGCGGCGGCGGAGGCGGCGCGCGCGCTCGCGGCGCTCGAGATTCAGGCGAGTGTGCTGGCCGTCGCGCAATCTCGCCACGCGGGCTTGTGCGGAAGACAGCGTTCCTTTGCCGCGACAGCATTCCCCTACCGCGCTCGCACGCACACACACACACACACACACACACGGGCGCATGGACACCGCCCGCCAGGCCCAGGCATCGTGCGCTCTCGCGGCATTCGACCGCCGCCCGCCCGCCCGCCGCAGGTGTGGCTGGAGCTCGACCGGCTCCTCGCCACCATCGCCAGGCTGCGCGGCAAGGGGCAGCAGGTGCCCCGTTCTCCACCCACAGACGTGCCGCGCTTCTGTGTCGTTTTGTGGGGTGGCGCCCAAGATCCATGGACCATCACAGAAGGGACCATTGCAGGGGGGGAGAGACCTCCCCTTCCCCATTTCCCCCTCGACCTCGACCGTTGTCCTTGCGGTGTCCAGGTGCCCGTGCCGAGCCAGCTCATCGGGCTGATGCCTCCCGCCCCCGAGGCGGGCGGCTGGCCCGTCGACTTCGAGCTCGCGAAGATGGGGGCGCCGACGACGGCCTCCCGCCGGACGGACGGGTCGAGACTCTCCACGACGTTGTCGGCGACACGTCCCGTAGGCGCAGCTGCGTGAGCGGTACGAGGCGGCGCAGGCAGACGGCGAGGGCGACTCTTTCTCCTCTTGGGTGCGCGCTCCCTCGACCACGCCCCCCACGCCCCCCCACCCCCCACACCCCACCCCCCCACCCCCGCACACTGGAGTCACGCGCCGCGGGTGTGTGTGTGCGCGCGTTAGGTCCATTTTGTGCCCGTCGACCACGCGCACTATTCGGCACGCCGCCGCGCACAGAGGCTGAGCTACGCCGTGTGGGGCGTCATCGGCGTGGCCACCGACGACGCGGTTCAGCCGCTGCTCGAGGTGGGCAGCACGAGTGACCGGCTGCGGCGCGCGCTCGTGCGGATGCGCGAGATCATGCAGCAGATCGGGTGAACGAGAGAGTCTCGACTGCGAGATGCGAGAGTAATGCGTGTACGCAGAGCAATCGTGAGAGTACTTTAGGAGTGGAAGTGTTTGGATCATGTCTGGAGGCCGGTGTGCTTGGTCGGAATGTGTCGCCCCGCGCGTGTACGTGTATGCTCTGAATAGATTAGAGAAACGCTCCGGTTTTCTCGCCAATCGGCAGCATGGAGACGTGATGCCTCCATGCTGCCGTCAAGTCGAAATCGACATGCGAGTCGATCTTTGGCTCGCAAGAGGTACATGCGGCGTTTCGGGCGACGGTGGCACTCTTCCACGTCTCGCTCACGCTGAGAAAAATTCTGAAACGCCGTGCAGCAGAGTCGCCGACGAGTCGGTCCGCGTGCTTCCTCGTGTCCCGTACCGTTCTCACACATCCATAAACTCACTTTGGCCTCACTGAAGCGATGCCTCAATCCTGAATCCTCAGATTTTAGATTAGGACGCTGTCTACCCTCTATCGCCAAGAACAATGCTCACATATACACTGACGACGCGTACTCTTTAGTCTTTTACTTTTTAGACGAGAGCGGCGATTCTTTCTCTATAGACACGTGTTTGAATGTGTGTTTTCAAATATAACAGCGGTCACCCTCCACCCCTTCCGGGCATCCCGCGGGGGGCAGAGATTTTCCAGTCTCCAGGACAGCTTGCACGCTCTAACTCTACACGGTACGCGTTGCCGAGGCCACGCGGCGCCCCCCCACGGCCAGCCTACCCTCCTATCGCGCCACTCGACGCCCCGCGGCCGCCTCTCGCCTGCTTGCGATGCCCTCGCCGGCCGCCGCCGCCCGCGCTCCAGCCTAACCAGCTTTCTGCTCCAGCCTAACCAGCTCTGTGCTCCAGCCCAACCAGCTCTGTGCTCCAGCCTAACCAGCAGCCTAACCAGCTCTGTGCTCCAGCCTAACCAGCTCTGTGCCCCAGCCTAACAGCTCTCCAGCCTAACCAGACAGTGCTCCACCAGCTTTGTGCTACAGCTAACCAGCTCTGCATCTCGCAACGCACATGACAGGGACAGACCAGGCGCAGGAAAAGGGAGCGGGGCCCGAATCCAAGGGACCACCCCGTCGGGCGGAAGAGCTGTGAACTCAGGACCAGTAGGAAGGCTGCTGGCTCCTGACTCATCCCCCAAATACCCCACCCCCGTGGCCTGAAACCTTACCATTCCACCACCTCACACACACCCCTCTCCTAGGGCTAAGCAGTGTGCGCGAGCCCACCCGACTTCAGGCGAGGCGTCGACCACTCCTTTGGAATAGTTCGGTCAGTGGCTGCACTTGTCGCCCATAGATGGCGCGCGGCGCGGGCGGATGACTAGGGGAGAAAAAACGCGGAGATCCCCTAGCTCGCTGGGAGATGTGTGCGCAACCTGAAGATGGGAATAGGGGAGAAGTGTCAGTGTGAGGGGAGGGCGCAGGCTGGCGTTTTTGCCTTCGAAAACTGAACAGTTTTTTTTCTACACGGTACGCGGGAGCTACGGCTCAGTCGAGTGTCAACACACAGTCGTCGGGATCTCATGCGGGAATTACAGTTGACACGCGTCCAAGCTCCGGCGGCGTCGCCGCGCACTGCTGCAACACAATCCCGGCCGCGGCGCCCACGAACGCGCGCGCCCCGAGGGCGAGGTCCTTGTCGTGCGTGTGCTCATCAAACGAGTGGGAGACGCCGCCCACCGAAGGCACAAACAGCATCGCCGCCGGCATCCTCGTCGCCACGGGCGACGCGTCGTGCACCGCCCGGCTGGGCATCGCGAGCGTGCCTAGCAGGAAGAGTCCGAGAGCTTTCAGGGAAAGCTCCTAGCCTCGCCTCCCAAGCTGCCACAGAGCGTGCCCGCTGCGCCAGCACCGGCCGACGGGGCGGCGATCCGGGCGGCCGCCTACAACTCGGCCAGCCACGGTGAATCGCGGTCAACCTCGGGCGATCTCGACGAGCAGGCGCGGCCTCGACGCACGATCGCATCTCGTCGTCCATCGGCGCCGCCCTCACCGGCGGACGTTCGTGGACCTACATCGTGCAAACACCGGGGTCGGGTCCTCATACAGCCGAACACGTGTCCTCTTTCGAGAGTGCTAGTCGCAATGCGCGGGTCTGAATCCCGCATCTACGGCTCGTGGACGATTGTACAGCGCACGGGCCGCGCGTGCGAGAGGGGCGGGAGGCCGAGCGCCGACCGATCGGCCTCGCAGTGCGAGCGCGCGAGGCGCTCAATCTCCTCCATCGGCGCCTCGGTCGGCGCGCGGAACTGCAGCGTGAGGTTGGCCTCGCCTGGGATGGTCGAGTGCGAAACGAAACCTACGGCGACGGGGCAGCCCGGGCGGGCGAGCGACGGTGCCGAGTGCGCCTTCCGAAGCGCGGAGCCGTGGCGGAGAGGCGGCAGAGAGGCACGATCATCCTGATCGCGGCCGGGCGAAGGGGGCAGAGCGAGCACCCGTCAGGTCAGGGAAGGTCCAGACGGCGCCGTCGCACGCCTCCGGCGCGTCGCACACCCGTCGCAGCGCCGCGTCGAGGCCGCTAGCGTACCTATGGCACGCGGGGTGGCCGGTGCGTCAGCTCCTCCTCACGGCGCCGACTCGACGCCTCTCTCTCGCTCGCTCTCTCCTCGCAGCACCGCATCGCCGCGAGCGCAGCGTCGGCCCGCTCGGGCATCTCGCACCCGCCGGCGTGGTCCTGCAGTTTGAGACAGCTGCTTTGCAGGCGGGGGGGGCAGAGGTGGAGGCGAGGGTGGCGGAGGATGTGTCGGCGGCAGGAGCAAAGAAGCGGCGGCGGCGGCGGCGGCGGCGGCGGCGCGAGCGGACGCGGCGGAGGCAAGGGCTGTGAGGCTGGAGAGGGGCTTACGAGGGTGGTGGGGCTGGACAGGTACAGGTACAGGTGTAGGCGACGGGAGGTGGCCGACCCACCTGCCTCCCGAGGAAGGAGACGCGCATCTGGCGGAGGCCGACGACCGCCGTCACAACGCCGAGCGACGCGTTGGCGGCTTCGAGGCGCGGGCCCTGCTCGATGTGGGCCTGCTCACGGTCCACGCGGCGTCAGGCTGCGCCGTCCCGCGCCCCGAGACTGCCGCGAGCTTGCTCTCTGCTTCGCGCCTCGAGGTAGCCGGAAAAGCCAGCCGGGCGGGCTGAGTCCCAATAGAGGACCGGCGCCGCGGACAGCCCCGCCCTCGCACGGCCGTCCGCCATCTCCTACGTGCGAGGTGCCGCCGGAAGTGCATCCGAGAGGGGTCCTCTCCCGCGTCGCTCTGTCCGCCGGCTCCTCGAGCGGCGGCGGCAGGTGGCGCGCAAAGACACGCGAGCCGGTCAGAGTGTTGTACCGCCCCTCCTCGTCCTATGGAAGGCGGGCGCCGGTGCGGCATGCTGCCGCGCCACGCCCTCGGACGGACCTCGGGGAGCGGTCTCTGCTCTCGGGCGATCGCTCCTGAAAGTCGATGACGGACCACGCGCCCGGCGCGCCAGCCTCGTGCAGCACCCGCGCCGCCTCGAGGGCGTAGACGACGCCGAGCGCTGCGGGGCGGCGGGCGGAGTTGCGTGCGCAGCGCACATGCCGAGGACTCGTGGCATATGTGTCGAGTGGCGCGGGTGCGGTGGCGGGGGAGCGGCGGGCCGCCTCCGTCCAGCCAGCCGCCCTCGGGCTGCGAGTCGGTGTGTGATCCCATCAGAAGGCTCGGCGCCGACGGGTCGCCGCCCTCGCCGTACACCGTGCCGATGCCATCCATCCTCCTCCTCGCCAGCCCCGCGTCGGCCATCCTCGCCATCACCCACTCACGGGCCGCGATGTCGGGCGGCGTGAGCGCCTGCAGGTGTGTATTTGTGTGAGGTCTATGGAGTGCGTGTGCAGTGTCGATCAAGCGTGGAGTGTCAATCGTGGAGCGTGTGGATCGGATCGTCGGTTGCAAGAGCCTGCCGGGAAACGCCTAGACCGCGTTTGCCGCCACCGGTTCCGCCAAATTTGCGAAGCTCGTTCAGGTGCTCGAGAACTCGGGTGGTGTTGGTGGCCTCCATGAGTGCGAAGACAGTGAGCGATGCCATGGCTGGGTATAGCACCAGCCGACTCCCTGAACTTCGCGGGAGCCGTGCGTGCGACCGCTACCCGGGTATGGCTTAGAGGACCGCCGCAAGCGGCGTGGCGTGGGGGGGTTGAGCATCCCTCTGGGGGCCCCTCTGCGCCGGGGAGGCGTTGTTGGAGGCTAGGACGCAAGCGTCCGTCGCCTTTTTCAAACTCGGGTCCCACTCCGCTACGCTCCGACCCGAATTTGGAGGGCCTAAAAGTTTAAGGTGTTGCTGCGCAAAAGGGGCGGGGCGGCGCGGGCGCGCGCGGCAGGCCGAGAGCTCTTTTTGGAGATCAGACCTTTCGATGGTTCATGCTTTCTATTTCTATCTATCATGCTTCATGACACGACACGCGGTGGTGGGAGCCTGTGGAGCTGTCAGCTGATCGATCCAAGCGGGTGGGGAGTGGGGGGCATGGCTGAGGAGGTGAGGGTGGGGAAGGGAAGGTTGGGCCGGGCCGTGAGGGGCTGATCCCAGATGGCGCTGGCCAGCGCGGGGTGTGAGATGTCGTCGTCGTATACTGCTGGCCCTCGAGTTGCCAGGGCTGTGGGCTGCAGAATTGGCGTCTGTGGCGTCTACGCAGGCTCTGCAGTGTGATGGCTGGCGGGACTGCGAGGCCGGCGGCAGCGGAAGGAGAGGCTGGGCACGAGCCAGGAACAGGCTGGCCAGGTCCGCAGGTGGCTGCGCTCGGGCGAGGCGCGCGCCGCGCGCATGGCAGGCCGAGCAGGCTCGGCATATGGTGAACCCCCGATGTCGCGATGCGGTCCGCTTTTCCGCGATCATTCGTCCGTCCATCCAATCGAAGGAAGCGCCGGATGTTATGGAGTTAGCCAAACTTGCCCCGACGTTCTTCGGTCCAGATTCCGTGGTTTTTGCACGGTATTCGGATTTTCGCTATTTGGTGTGTGGGTGCGTATTCCGGGATTAGTCAATGGTACCGACGCGGGCGCCGGGCAGACAGAGCCTTAGTTAGCCACCCTTTGTCTTGCGCGGTCAAAATATTGCTGGGACCGGAGCGGCCACACATACGTCATGCCGCGCTGGTTGCAGCGAGAATCGGCGAGGGACTGCGAAGGGAGATAGAAAGAGGCAGACGACCAAGCAAGGGTTAGGGTGGGCGACGGCTAGCACCACACTCCTCTCCTTAAAATCCCTATGTGGTGGCGGTGTGCCGATGTGCCGTCCTCCCATCCCTCCCTTGGGTTGTCTGTTTTCTTTATTCCTTTTATACGAACCGCGCTGGTGTCCAGTCCGAGCCTGACTGTTCTTCACCTTCCTACATTCATACATACGGCCACACACGCAGCGCCTCTGCCCTCGCGCTCGCCACGGACGGAGCGACCAGTCTCCGCTCGCTCGGCGAGGCGACTCGCGACCACGCCCGGAGCGGCCGCCCTGCCGAGTCTCGGATTCGGCATCACTCTACCCGCGATCCTACTCGAGTACCCGCGCCACCCACCGAACACCGATGAGGACTCGCTGCTGCTCGAGGACACTTGCCGAGCGTCACTGGACACTGCGTCTTACCTGTTTTATGTCGAGCGCTGTGGTGTGCATTTGTCCCTGAGTACTACGACATCACCCACATTAACACACACACTAAAACAACTCTGAGGGGTCCCGTACCATGCGGAATCGACCCTATCCAGTGCTCAAACAACTCTCTTCGCGACCGACCGACAGACAAAATAACCTCCAACTCCCTCAGTTTCTAGGACTCCCCTCTCAATGACCACCTCTATACACATTCGAGGTGGCCTTATCTTATGGAGGGAAGTGCTAGAATCATCATCTAGGAGGGAGGGGCCCCCCCGCCCGACCCGCGGATACTCCCTCTCTCGAGGTTCTCGAGGTGGATATCCTTTGGCCGCGTTGGGTAGCGAGGATTGGTGTAACCCGAGCCACGGAGGCGTGTTTTCTGACGGCCGACCGTCAGTGCACGGAGTTGCCCCTTCTCCGACTGCCCCGGCTAGTTCACGGGTTTCGCGGGTGTGACCCCATGCGTCAAACCCGAGACCTAGCGCGGGTGGGTTGGAGGGGCCTCGGAAAGGCGCGCAAGCACGCCCTACGTCTTCCTGTCGCTCCCTCTCCTGTCTCTCCATCATCTTTCTCACCGCGTCCTTCGTGATCTTATTTTGCTCGGGTATCTCCTCCTCCCATGTCGCGTTGGTATCGAGGCCCGGGGTCCCCTCCAGCTTTATCACTCGATTGTCCCCGTCCTCTCTCGACCCCAGTTGCGTGCCGCTGTCTTGCGCCGGTTTCTTCCCTCCGAGGTAGAGCGTCCTGGCCTTCCCCTCCACTCGGATGTCCGTCCTGGTTCGCCCTTCTTCGAACGTGTGTTCTGTCATGTTGGGTGCGCTTGTGCACACCCCGTTAACCTCCCTGCTGTATTCAATGAATCGATCGAGCACGTCGCTCCACGACGGAGCATTACTCTCTCCATCGCACGTCTCTAGTGCTCTGTCCGCTTGCGCTGCCTCCGGCCCCGATCTACCTAGTCTTCTGCGGTGTTCTAGCCACTCTCGGAAGGACGCCGCTTGCCATCTCGCGCCTTGCGCGTGCATTAGCTCCCGCTCCCATGTGTGGGGCATCTTATCGTGCCACACCCAGCTGTCGCTCTGCTCGCCTTCCCATTCGCAGAGGTACTCCCATCCGTGTTCGTCCTCCTCCGTGCCTCCCCCGTAGCAGGTCGGCGCCTTCCTTGCCGCCTTCACCTTCCGCACCCTATCGGGCGCCCTCCGTTCCGTCTTCTGTCCGTGTGCGCGCTCTTCTATGGCCGCCCACTTCCAGTATTGTCGCAGCTGCGCCCACTCTGGTCGCTCCAGCTGCTCCGCCAGCCTCTTGTATTCGCTATGTTCCGTCGTGTTGTCTTTGAGGCCATAGACTCGCTTCATTTGCGGCCTTCTCAACGGCTATCCCTGCTTCTGCAGCGGGATTTCTTTTGCAGGTGCTGCGCCAGCTGACGTTTGGGCAGGCACGAGGCCACACTCTCCTGAACATGAGCTTCTTCGCCTGCCGGATCGCCCCAGGCGAGAAGGTCGCGCTTCCTTCCCGCGACCGCCCGTGGTGTCCCGGCCACATCCTCCAGCTCAAGCACGCCGCGCTCAGCAAGTCCACGGGCAGTGCGCGGCTCACGGTGAGCTCGTGCAGCAGCCCTTCGCTCGTGCTGTGCTCGCTACGGCCGGGTTGCGAGCAGAGCTGCCTCGGTGTCGTCCTCGACGAGCGCGATCTCGCCGCGCTCGAGGCCTCCGGCGAGTGCGCCATCGACGTGGTTGGCGGCTGGGTGAGGGCGGGCTTCCCGATTGGCTCAGAGTCGGAGGAGGAGTCCGAGGAGGAGGGGATGGAGGAGGAGGAGGAGGAGGACCCGCTCAAGTGGCCAGCGTCGAAGGTGGAGGCGATGCTGGCTCGCGCCGCCGCGGATGAAGCGGCGGAGAGCGAGGAGGAGGAGGAGGAGGAGGATGAGGGTGAGGAGGTGGAGGCGAGCGAGGACCGGCTGGTCGTGGTGATGGCGGGCGGCAAGCAGGAGGAGGGGGAGGAGGAAGGGGTGGAGAGCGAGGGGGAGGAGGAGGAGGAAGGGGGGGAGGAGGAGGAGAGCGAGGGGGAGGAGGAGGAGGGGGAGGCTGAGAGCGAGGAGGAGGGCGAGGAGGGGAGCGGCGAGGAGAGCGGCGAGGACGGCTCCTCCGACGCGGAGGAGGATGCGGCCCTGCGCGGGGCTCTCGACGACGACGAGAGCGAGGCCGGCGAGAGCGATGAGGACGAGGAGGACTCCGCCGACGGCATCTTCGACGAGAGCGGCCACGAGAGCGGCGACGAGAGCGGCGAGGAGGGCGAGAGCGCCGAGGAGGCGGGTGTGGCTGGCGGCAAGCGGGCGCAGCCATCGGCTCACACTCCGGCGCGCAAGGCGGCGCGCCACGTCGACACGCCGCGGCCCGACTCGGAGGATGAGGGCGACGACAGTGGCGACGACAGCGACGACGTGGGCCGCGCTGGCGGCTCTGGCGCGCGTGGCGGGAAGGGCGGCAAGGGGTCGCCCGGCGGCGGCGGAAAAGGCAAGGGAGGCAAGGGCGGCAAGGGCAAGGGCAAGGGCAAGGGGAAGGGCGGCAAGGGCGGCAAGGGGAAGGGCGGCAAGGGCGGCAAGGGTGGCAAGGGCAGCCCCAGGTGGTAGAGGCATTCTCTGAGGCTGAGCGGTTTGTTGAGGAGTTGGGTGGTCGTGGCTTGTGTTGACAGAGTGCTTTTTACCCACCTGCACCCCTCACAGTAGAGGTGTCCGTTTTTATTTATTTATTTACCGCCGGCGCGATTACACCTGCATCGTCCATCGAGCCGTTTAGCGTTTTACGCATTACGCATTCTTCCCTGGCGAGATCATCGAAGAAGAGACGACCGCGCCGCTGTACGACCGCTGCACAATTATTTTTGTGTTAGTGTTTTCGAAGTCCAGAAGAAGGAATAGAAAGAAAGAAAAGGCGAAATGGCGCTCGTGACGTGTCGCCGCGCGGGTCAGAGACTCTCACACCTCAGTGCGCTAGCGGAGTGATGAGGCTCACCAAGCTCGTGCTCACGCTGCTGCTCCTCGGCCTCGCCGGCCAGGCCGCGTGCCAGGAGGACGACTACGGCGAAGACGACTTTGGCGGCGGCGGTGGGTACGGCGAGGAGGAGGAGGAGGAGGACCCTCCGCCGGCGCCGGCCGGAGACGGGGCCGCGCGCGAGCTTTCGTCGGTCGCGGACCTGGAGGCCTTCATGGATGACAACGACGCGTCTGTGGTGGGCGCCTTCCTCGAGAAGGAGATGCCTGACCCGGCGGCCGTCATGCCCGAGGACTGGGACGAGGACGAGGACGGAACGTGGGAGGCGCCCGTTGTCACGAACCCGGAGCTGGCCGCGTTCAACTCGATCGCTTCGTCGCTGTACAACTACCGCTTCGCCTTCTCGGCGGCGCCCGACGTGCTCGCCAAGCTCAAGTCCAAGACGGGCGGCCTCTACCTCTACCGCTCGCCCAAGTTTCTGTCTGCCGAGCACGGAGACAAGCCGCGCGAGCGCTTCCCGTCGACAAAGGTGCTCCGCCGGCCAGCACACGCGGCCCAGCTCGGACGAAGGAGGACACACAGCGCCGTCTTCAAAGGACGCGCACAACTCTGCGCGCACGCGCCACCAGCACCCACCTTGTGTCTCGCCTCCCACCCCCCCTCCCCTCCCACCATCCTCTGCCCCCGCCCTTCCCCCCACCCTCTGTCCCTCCTCCATCTCCCCCGGCAGCTGTCCGAGTCCGCGGTCCGCAACTGGCTCAACAGCAAAGCGCAGCCGCTGGTCGGGCTCTACTCCTCCTCCACCAAGGAGCGCTACTCCGGTGCAGCCCCCCGCCCGCCGCCCCTTCTCCGACTTCGGCTGCCTCTCGGCGCATACCTCGGCGACGTGTCGGCGCTAGGCGCGACACTCGTCGTCTTCTTCAACCTCGACTTCGCGAAGAATGCAAAGGCGCCTCCTGGACACTCTGCCTGATTAGCCCCGGCGCAGCCGCTTCCCTCGCCGCCGCTGCACCCACCGCCGCTCCTCTCCCGGCCCAGGGCGTCAGCTACGTGCTCAAGCGCGCGCGCAAGGCGGCGGCCAAGCTCAAGGGCAAGCTGGCGGTCGCGGTCGCGTCGAGCACAGACCTGAGCTACGAGCTGGGCGACTACGGCCTACCGACCGACAAGCCAAACACCATCCTGATGGGCATCTCGGCCGGCGGGCAGTACTATGCGCCGGCCGACGGCGCCGCCGCCTTCTCGGGCGACACGATGAGTGAGTTTGCGCGCGCCTTCTTGGCCGGGGAGCTCACGCCGTACGAGAAGCCGGAGCCGGAGGCGCGCCCCATCCCGCTCAAAGCCGCCCACCGCCCGCCGCACTGACACTCCCCCACACGTCTCGCGCCCCGCCACGCCCACACGAGAGCCCGAGAGGCTCCCAAGAGACCCACGTCGCCGGGTCCAACATCCCCGCCCCCCCTCCGCTCTGCCCCTGACCGCCCCCCGCCCCGCTCTGCAGCCGGCGGCCGGCGGCGGCGACGAGGACCTCAGCGACAGCGATGATGACTATGGCGGGGGCGACGAGGACGACGAGTACAAGGACGAGGCCTAGGCGAGGCAGGCACCGCCGGCCGAGGCGCAGCCATGGTTCATGTCTGACGGAGCGGTCCCGGAACGTTCGAAGACGGGGCTGGGGCGCGGGCCCCGCGCCGTGGCGGTGGAAGCCGCTGGGATCGTGTGTGAGAGCCCGTTCCCGCGCCTGTGTTGTCGCGCGGTACGCGCGTGCGGGCTGAGCGCTCTCGCTTGTGTGTGGCCCCTCGTACTGTTAAGACGTCTCAGTCCACCTTTTTAGAGAGCCTCGTCGCTGAGAATCGGTCGGCCCGCCGCGACATTCTCGTCCCTGGCCACCCCCCGCGCAGGCGCAGTAGCGGTGGCGCTAGTGTGCGGCGGAGCGGTGTCGTCATGAGTGTCGTGTCTCCGTCACACGCCGCGACGCGCCACCGGCGGCGCTGGGGCACGCCGCGGCATGGGGCATCATGGGCGCGGTACTGACGTATGGTACGCGCTGCCAGCAATAATCACTGACGTTTACCGCACTGCATCTGCGCCTGCACAGTCTCCACTGTGATCCACCACGCCGCTCCCGTAACGTAGCCATACCAAAAGAGGGGCCATCCTCCCCGGAACAGGCGCGTCAGCCCGTCCGCCCGGCAGAGCGCCCAAAGAGTGCTCCATACGCCGCCGCCGCCGATCGGCACCGCCCCCGACTGCACAACCGTCTTGGCCACGTCGAAGGGCAGGCCGCACATATAGGCTGCAGCGTTGGCCAGGCCGCCGCCATGGAGGACGTGCAACCGAGGTACGCCGTCCCTCGTCTCGGCACCGCTCCACCGCGCCGCAGCCTTCATGTACCCCTCATACGCTGTAAAGAAGATGAGGTAGAAGGGCACGTCCCGGCACAACTGGGCGCTATATCCCCGGTAGAAGCCACAGATCCCCTCGGTGCGCCACAGCGCTGCCGCCGTTGCGAGAGGACCGCACGCCGCGCCTGCCCCCGGGATTGCCGCCTGGTTTTGCAGCCGTACCTTGACCACCTCCAGCGGGCAGATCAGGGAGACCGTGCCCACCGCCGTGGCCCCGCCGCAGAGCGACTCCTGCGGCATGTCGCTTTGGGTGGGCACTACTGGTTTAGTCCTCAGTGCCTTCTCAGCTTGCGCGACCTCATATGCAGCGAGATCCGCATCCGACTCCCTGCCCGCGGCGCGATTTAACGCCCTCTTCCAATGCCGATCGAGCGCAAGGAGGACCGTGCTTTCGAGCATTATGCTGGCGGCAGCGGGCGTTGCCCCGAGGTAGAAGGCCGATGGCCCCTCCCTGGCGAGCACCTGCCACGGTGCTCACTCTTCGTTGGGTGTACCTGTGTGCCCAGTGTTGTGCGAGGGAGGAGGCCGGCCCACGCCTGAAAAGCACATTGCAGCATGCCGGTGCAGAGGTGAGGCTGCGCCTGGGTGCGGACCTTGACAACGTCGAGTGGCAGTCCCACCGCGAGGGTTGAGGCGCCCCCAGCCATGCCGGCAATCACGTCATCAGCGATCTCCATACAGGGAGAAACGGGAGAGTGGGGGTGTCTAGGCCCCTAAAGGCCCACGCGCGGCGTGAGGCGATCGAGTACAGCTCGGCAACTGTGAGGTAAAACGCGCGTCCCCTCCCTCTCACTGGGTCGAAGAATACGCCATGGCACTGCTCTGGGCTACGCGTGCGCGGCTCACGCAGCATACGCAGCGAAGGGGTACTGTCCTTCGGACGCCAGCGCTCGGTGCGACGCGAGCGGCAACGGCAGCTGCGACAAAACACAGCAGAGCGGAGGGCGGAGCCAAGCCGCTGCAAAGCTTTGACCACAGCGTGAGCTTTGAGGACATTCGTGGCGCGTTCGAGCGCGATGGTGCCGTGGTGGTTCGCGGCATGCTTGATCAGGTCGACGTCGAGGCATTGCGCAGGGAGACGGCGCAGTCTTTCGAATCAGCAATGCCTGGAACAAAGGCAGCAGCTTTGTCCGTGCCCCGCGTGCTACTCGTGTTTGCTGCTGCCTCCGGTCCACACGGGTACTCCCGTGCTAGGACAACAAGGCCCCACGGTACACGGCGTCTCCTACTAGTGTTTGCACACTAGATATTTTCACGCATAGGCGGTGGACGCGCACGTCGCGGCCTTCTGGGGCGGCAACACGGTGCGCTTCACCCGGCTCGCAGCACGGTCTCGAACGTTTTTGAACCGCGTGCTGGTGCACCCGCTGCTGCTGCGCATGGCTGACGCCGAGCTCCTTCCCCACTGTAACAGTCTGCCTGACGCGCACCGGCCAAGAGATGGGCGTCGCCAAATTTTGTCCCGGGCGCTGCACCTAGGCACGTCCTATTGGATGAACACGGGGCAGATGATGTGTCTCGGCCCCGGCGAGCGCGCGCAGTGGTTGCACCGCGACGCGCTCAACTGGCCGCACTTTTGCGCCTCACCCGCCTCGCCCGCGGCGACCTTTCTAGCAAGCACCCGCACACCCATTCATCGCTTCATTGTTCGTCACCAATAGAGTGCCTCAATGTAGGTGACTATCTCGTGCATGATCGCGCTCTCCGACTTTCGAGCGGAGACGGGCGCGACACGCGTGGTGCCTGGCAGCCACGCGTGGCCGGACTACGCGCTCCAGGCGGCGCCTGAGGACGTGACGCAGGCGGTGATGCCGGCTGGCAGCGGCATGATCTACAGCGGCAAGGCCTTACGCCGAGATCTCCGAGAAAATACACCATAGAGCCTCTGGAGGTGAGTGGGGTGGCGGCTGCTCCGCCAGGTGATCCACGGCAGTGGCGCGAACACCACCCAGTGCGAGTGGAGGCAGGGTTTGCACCTCTCGTATGTCGCTGGCGGGCTCGCGCCAGAGATGAGAGGGCAGGGAGTCGTGTCAGTTGACGATGCGGCAAGGCTCTCATAGGCTGGCTCACGCCCGAGGAGGCGGGATGCCTCGGAGTGTCGCCCGAGGCGGCCAGGAGTATGACTCCCACGCAACAGCAGCTCCTCGGCTTCAAGTGCTACGACGACTCCTCGCACAACGCCGTCCGCCTGTGGACGCTTGACTATGAGGACATCCCGACGGCGTTGGGCTGGGAGGAGGCGACAGGGAAGGCAGTTGGGAAGGCGTGAACCAATGACCTTCCGTGCTTCCGTCGACCCCCCCCCCCCCCCGTCGTAAATGCGCGCGGATTATGTAATGTAACTGTAGACAGATTTGGGTTTGGGGCAGAGCGAGTGGGAGAACTTTTCGGCGGGCGAAATGCGGCGGTTTGGATGCGTCCTCTTGTGTGGGATAGGAGGGATCGCACGAAATTGTAGATTGCAATGCCCCAAGCAACGAGCAGGATGGTGCCGCATATCGCAAATGCAGCTGGCGCGAGGCAAAAATACCAGTCAAAGATCCATTTGATTTGAATACCCAGGTTGATGATCAGTAGCTTGGTCTTTTTGCACCAGATAGTGTCGCAATTTGTACCACGCTTGGATATAATCAATAGGCTGCTCACGGTCTGGTAAGCAAACTGGTCGCCAATTGTCCAGTGCACTTGTCAGCAGGGAGTAAGCAAGGCAAAGAAACCCAACGGAAGCAAGGCAAAGAAAAAGTGGCCAGACCTACCCACCCGCAAAATACCCGGTATTTTGCCGATTTGGCTGATTTTGGGCCCAAAGCCAAACCAGCCTCAGACTCGGCTCAGAGCCCGGAAAATTTGATGGTTTCCCCGGGAAAATATATAGGAAAAGAGAGCGTGCTGTAGAGAGGAAAGGAAAAGAGACGGGGTGCGAGAGGAAATGTATATACACCCGAAGGCGCGCACCACTGGCATTTGATTAGATTTGATTTATCGAAAGGCGAAGAACAGATACACGTTAAAAGAAATAAAACAAGACAACTCTCTCTCACAGCAGACAGGCTCAACACAGGTGCGAACAGGCACGTTAAAAGAAAGCCCAGACACATGCATCTTATGCCTTGCCGGCAGATAGCTGGCTCAGCCGCCTCCCGGCGCGGGCACGCTTCAACGACGCCACAGGCTGCGCCGCTCGCGCTGCCGAAAAAGATCCAAGCCGCGGCGGCGGCCGGCAAGGTGGGCGTGGTGCAGACGTGGCTCGCCGGGGACGGGTGGGTTGACGCGACGTGCGTGTATCGCGGTGTGAGTGGCTGTACGCTCCTGCTGATCGCCGCCAGCAACGGTCACAAGCAGCTGGTCGAACTTCTGCTCAAGGGCGGCGCGAAGGTGGACGCACAAAACAGTATCGGCATTACGGCGCTGATTGCCGCCGCCGACCACGGCCACGTGCAGGTGGTCGAGAAGCTGCTGCGGCACGGCGCGGAGATCAACCTGCAGAGCAGCGGCGGCAGCACCGCGCTGATGCTCGCTGCTTACCAAGGCCACGAGCGCGTGGTCGACTTGCTTCTGCGACACGGCGCAGAGGTCAACCTTCAAGCCAGCGACGGCTACGCTGCGCTCGCGGGCGCCGCCTTCAATGGCCACCCTGCCGTCGTGCTCCAGCTTCTGCGGGCGGGCGCAGACATGGCGCTGCGCACTGCGGCGGGCAGGACGGCGCTGCAGATCGCCAAGGAGAAGGGTCACACCGAGTGCGTCGCCGCTGTCAAGACAGTTCTCGGCGAGGTGGCGGCAGAGAGGCGCGACGCGGCGGCGGTCGAGGCGGGCGGCGCGGGGGCAGGCAGCGCTTCGGGCGGCGAGGGCGGCAGCAGCGGGCCGGTTCCCGAGGAGATCGGCGAGGCGGGCGGCGCAGGGGCGGACGGCGATGCCGCCTCGGGCAAGGGGGCAGCGGCGGCACCAACCAACAAGCCGCCCCCGGACTCGTTTGACGAGGAGGACCAGCCCCTCTCGCAGAGAAAGCAAACTGCCGCGTCCTCTTCTGGCGGCGTGGAGAGCGGAACGGGCGAGGACGCCGTCCCCGAGGAGATCGCGGAGGCGGCTAGGCAAGGCGAAGAGGCGGCGTTGCTGGCGTGGCTCGACGGCGGCGGGCGGGTGGACGCGAATTTCACTCTTAGAGGGTGTGAGCGCTGTACGTTGCTGATGACAGCCGCCCGCCAAGGCCACGAGCGGGTGGTCGAGCTGTTGCTGCAGCGCGGTGCTGAGGTCAACGTGGTGGACAGCCTCGGCGGCACTGCCATGATGTACGCCGCCCACCAAGGCCGCGAGCGGGTGGTCAAGCTGCTGCTGCGGCACGGGGCGGAGATCAACCTGCAGGACAGCTACGGCGTCACCACGCTCACGAGCGGGTGGCCGAGCTGCTGCTGCAGCATGGGGCGGAGATCAACCAGCAGAACAATACCGGCCTCACTGCGCTAATGCTCGCCGCCTACCAGAACCACCCCGCCGTCGTGCTCTGCTTGCTGCGTGCGGGCGCCGACACGGAAATTCGACTCGGCGTGGCGGCTGGCTGCACAGCGCTGCAGCTTGCCAAGGAGGCGGGCAGCGCCGAGTGCGTGCGCGCCTTCGAGGAGCATGCGGCGGCCAAGGCGGCGGCCGAGGCGGTGGCGAAGGAGGCGGCGAGGGCTGCGGAGGCGGCGAAGAGGGCGGCGGAGAGGGCGGCGGAGAGGGCGGTGGCGGAGGCGGAGGCGGCGCGGCATGCCGAGGAGCTGCTGGCGGAGGAGGAGGCGGAGAAGCGCGGCAAGGGCAAGAAGGGCAAGAAGAAGAAGAAGGGCGGCGGGAGCGGCGGCGCTGGGCCGTCGCAGGAGCCCGAGGCGCCGGCGGAGGGTGCAGAGGCACGATCAGAGGGTGTCGAGGTGCTGTCAAAGGCAGCCGCAGCCGAGGCCGCAAAGAAGGCCGAGGAGGCGAGATTGATCAGGCTTCTCGAAAGTTGTCACGAGGAGAGGATCCGGCTCGGCATCACGGCGGAGAGCCAGGCAGCGGCTTTAGCTGAGATGGTCGAGGCGGAGCGCTTGGCCGAGGAGGCGGAGGAAGAGGAGGAGGAGGCAGAGGCGGAGGAGGAGGAAGCCGCGGCCGAGGAGGAAGCCGCGGCCGCGGCACTTGCGGCAGCTGAGGCGGCCACGGCGGCAGCTGAGGCGGCGATGGCCGCCGCAAAGGCGAGGCGCGCGGCCGCTGCGAGGGCCAAGGCGGCCGCTGCAAGGAAGGCGGCGGCCGCGGCGGCCCAGCGCTCATAGAGAGCCGCTGAGAGCAGGACACGACGCGCGCATCTTGTAATGTAACTGTAGAAAGATGTACCGGTAGGTTTGGGGCAGAGCGAGTGGGAGAACTTTTCGGCGGTCGTGGAGGTCGTGGAAAGGTCGTGGAGTGGCGAGTCACGCTCGGGCGGACAGCATCGATGCCGTCGCCGGACGCGGCGGCGAGGCACACGGGCGCCGGCGTGGCGCGTCGGCAGGCCCACCACGAGCGGATGCGCGACGAGCGCGCTCGGGAAGCGGCCGCGGGCGACGCGGAGCTTCCGCCGGAGGACGACGCGGTCGAGATGGCGAGCGCCGTCCACGTGCTGGACAGCGTGGCGGAGGTGGGCCCGAACTACACCCTGCTGCGCAGCAAGGAGACGAAGGCGAAGCGGCGGAAGCGAAAGCGCGAGGATGCCAGGGCGGCGCTCGACGGCCACACTGTCCTGCCCACCGGATCGCGCCTCGAGATCTTCTGCGACAGTGAGCGGTGGTACCCTGCGACCGTCATGGCGCGGGAGGAGGACGGGGACGGACGGATCGTGCACGAGGTCGAGTACGACGGCTAATCGGGTCGGCGGTGGTGGCACATGCTGGACGACGTACAAATCCACTCTCTCTCCATTTCAACAACAAAAAAACGGGGACAGTCAACAATACTGTAATATCGAGCGGACTCATTCAGTTTCCCATCCGAGATCCGAGACGACGGAAGCGAGGCCGGCTCTGGAGTCTGGACGCGCTCGCACAACCCCCCGATACACTGGTCACTGCGATCTACACAGGATCTACACACCGTACACATCGCGGCGTGTGTGTACACGCAATGTTGTATTGACAGGAGTACCCAATCCCAACACGCGGGTCCGCGGGTGTACTTATTCCACATTCGATTAGCTCTACGTGAGTCATCTTCTGTACATTCTGTTACGTCGAGCACCGGCCCGGGTAAGGGTTACCTTCCCTAAATCGGGGTCCGCCTCGGGCGCATTCCTCCTGCCGCGCTTGCGCCGCGCAGACACCTCTGCCGCTAAGTCCATGATCTCCCGGCAGCTTTCCCTGTGCGCGACGTCGGGCAGATCCGTGCACGGGGCAACGCTGCCGCTGCCGCTGCGGCTGCCAGCGCCGGTGCCTTCCTCACCCCTGGTGACGGGCGGCGCAGCGGCGCGCGGCAGGCGAGACAGTCCCCGCGCAGAGAGGATGCCGGAGAGGCTGGCGAACACGCTATCGCGCTGGTCGTCATCGTATGAAACCTGAAGCTTGCGTGCGTGCAGCCAAAGGGTGTGCTGCATCAGCGCCACGCGCGCCCTGGGCAGCCGTGCAAGCGCCTTGCCGAGGTCAAGGCGGCCGGATATTAGCTCGTCGCGCGGCAGGAGGACGCGCGACTGCTCGCGCCAGTCGTCCCAGACTAGGTTGCCGGTGAGATCGGACACATTGTTCATCAGCACCGGGATGCATCCAAGGGCCGCCGAGTCCGCGATCGAGCGGCGAAAGGGCGTGTCGCCCGCGGGCTCGAGGCAGAAGACGGACTTCATCTTGACGAATGCGACCTCGACCGTCTTCATCGAGCTCGGCATCAAACACGTCTTGCTACCGCTCGAGCGGTTGCAGTAATCAGCAACGAGCCGCCTCACCGCCACGTCGCCCTTCCGGCTGCCCGCGTACGACATCAGGTACGGTCGCTCGTCGGAGGGTGTGAAGGGTGGCGCCCGTCGCAGCCAGTGCACGATGCTCGGCTGCGGCAGCGAGTATAGGTGCGGGTACGTCTCCGGCGCAGTGAGTGCCTCCCGCTCGCTTGGACGGCGCATGTACGAGATGTGCGGCTGCATCGCCGGCGGGACGATTGCCGAGAAGGAGAGGCGCGTCGCCTATGGGACGCGCCGTGCCCAGTGCCACGGCCGTGGGGGACGTCCCGGCATAGGAGGATCGGCGCAGCGCCTCCGCCAGCAAGCCCTGCGGGTGAGACCACCATCCCTCGCAGGCGCTCATCGCAAAGTGCTCGAGCGGGCAGAGGAGCACGTGCCGCGCGGCGGTCGCGGCCCGGAGGTGCGGGAGATGGCGCAGCAGCTCGCTCGCACCGCAGCTGCCACATCCCCGCCCGATGCCCCCCTGCGAGTCTTTTGGCGCTGTCAGCGTCGGAATGAAGAAAATGTCCGCCGCCTGCAGGCACGAGGGGAGCGTGGGCAGATTTGGGGCGGCGCGAGCTGCGGAGAATGCGTGTAGGGCGGCGAGGCGCCTCTGCGCATTGCGTGCGGCACTGCGAGTAGTGCAACCGGTAGTGCCAGAGCGTGGTGAGGGCACGGTTGGATGTGTTGCGTAGGTGTGGCAGCCGCGCGTCGCGGAGTTCGCCGAACGCCTCGTCGAACGCATCCTCGCCCTCTGGGTCCCAATCCGCGCATGGAGGCGGCAGCAGATACACGTAGACAAGCACCTTTGTGTGGGGTCGGGAGGCTGAGGGGTGGGCGGTCCTCCGTGGCGACCGCGTGTGCGCTGTCGCTGGAGTGTGCGCAGCTTCTCAGCCCTCCTCCTACTCTGTTTGCTTGTCCAGCCTGCATCGCCCACCCAAGCCTTCTCCCATATGCAAGCACCGGGCAGGTTCGAACCGGCAGCAGAGGCTGTGAGCACGGGTCTGCATAACGCCGGACATGCGTGCCGGCTCCACGCGCCCATTGGTGATCGACCAGCGCGAGCGCGACGAGGCTGCGGCGCAGGGCGGCCATGCTTCTCCTGCGCCCAGCGGCTTTGTCGCACGTCCACAGCTCGCCCCAGCGGCCGCTTTGTAGTTTGCAAGTGGCCGACCGGCTTTTCGACTACGAGTAAAAGAACGCCGAATTTGGCAATTTCGTGAAGTTGTTAGCTTCTCGTTTACTACTGGGAGAGAGATCACACAGAACCCCAGCGGGAGACAAGTTGTGATTCATCCACCGAGCTTCTACAATACATGGAGAGAGTACATGGAGGGGGAAAGGGGAGTACCGGTGGCATACGCAGCGCCTCGTCGGTATACAAAAGGCGCCTGCGGGCGGACCCTTACAGATCACAGAACACAACAAGGTACGGTTTTATCTCTATGCCCCTAATGGCCTCTCTCCAACAGGACAAGCGGCCAATTTTAACAAACGTTCGGCCTTCGCGATTCGGTCGGTTAGCCGGTCCGTCTTTGACGAACAACCAGCAGTGCCGCTTTGGATGGACGAACAACCAGCAGAAAGAGGAGAAGAGCCGCCTCCGGACACGTCTACAACCACCTTCTTGCCCTCGTGGAACACCAAGGAGCGCTTGGACGGCCTTGAGGCCATTGCGACAGCGCAGGGGTTTGACATTCCAGCCGCCGAGAAGCAGCTGAGGGAAAAGGGATGGGTGATTCTGAGAGGTGTTTACAGCCCTGAGCAAGTCGCAGCCTTTACAAAGGCCTATGACGAAAGCTGGGAGGACGCTAAGGCGGCGCTACGTCGCACCGAGGCGACCAGGTATTGGGAGCCTAAGGGCGACAATGGTAGCGGCACCTGCACTCCATCGTCAGCAGCCTCCGAGGATGGCGCGGAGTGTGAGACGAGTGGAAGAGGGCCTGACGGCTCGCAGTCGAACGGCTGCCAACCGTGCTGCTCGTGCGAGACCACTGTCTCCTCCCCCGCCCGATTCACATACATGCTCAAGGACTGGACGAACCGGCGCGAATCATAGTGCTGCACACAGTGTCTCTCTACACGCTGTGACCAGCCACCCCTTGCCCTTCTAGCTTGCTTTCACACGCACCTCTCACCCTTCCCACCCTCCATCCTCGCTGCGCCAGGCGCACCCTCGATCTGACCGAGATGTGCGACCTCACAAACAACGACCCGGCCAAGGGTGCCCCGGGCAGGTCGAGCGTGCTGGTGAAGACGGGGCCGGGCCGCTACGAGCTCTGCCACCGGATGCAGGACGGTGTCTTTGCAGGCCCCGAGTACCACGAGCCGCCCGCCCTCGGGGCGCTGATGAGGCGGATGCTGCAGGAGGATTACACCCACTACAACATGGCGCTCATCAGCGAACAAAAGAACCCGAACGGCGCGTGGCACCGCGACAGCTACGACCTCTGGGGCGAGAGCAAGGGCGACGTCTGGATCGACGGCACTCTCCCACCCTTTTACTTTACGACGCTTGCGCCTCTCGGCCGGATGGACGAGAGGAACGGCGCGACCGAGATCATCTCTGGCTCGCACCACCTGGCTGCGGCGGCGGTGCAGAGAGGGATCCTCGCCCACGGCGGCCGCGAGCCTTTTCTCGCGCACGAGGACTCGGTGCAGATGTGCGCCGACGCTGGTGACATCGTCGTGTTTGACGGCCGCGCATACCACCGCGGCCTCGCCAACGACAGCGACGAGCCGCGGCGCGTTCTATGCCAGGTGTGGCATAAGATGTGGTACTCCGACTATGCTACGCGTGAGCGCGACTTCCCGTGGGGCACGCCGGTGATGAGGCACCAGGAGTTCGTGCGAGACGACTCCTAAAATAGCTCTAGTCTAGCGTAGTTAACGAGTGCATTGGTGTGGTTGCGTCCCGGCGAGAACCGTCAGATTTTCAGGTGTAACCTGAAGTCCGTCGCGACGCGCTCAATCCCTCCCAAGCGAAAGCTGTGGCTCTCTCGAACTCGTCGATATATTGCGGATAGACTGCTCTTCCCGTAGCAGCATGTGCAGAGTCAGAGGCGCAGAAAGGCTACGAGTGCTGAACGAGTCTTGCGAGCTGCGCGGTCAAACCTGGGGGAACTGACCGCATCAGGGCGGACTTCCGAAACCTGGGTGAGCACCTCTGACGGTTCTCGCTCCCCATCGAGCTCTTCTTGCCGCACGGCTCTTCTGTGTGCCGGCACAGAGCTCCGTGCAAGCCTTCCAGCGTGATAGGAACGAGTGTATCGCTTCGACGGATCGACCGTGCTTGTTATCCACATCGATGTGACGTACACAGTGACACATCAGAACGACACACATTCTCACACCCGCCGGGACGCAAAACGCTCTCGACGAGAGCCACAAGAAGGCGTCCACACAGCAAGCCGCTCGTCGGACAGGCGTGCTCGCTCGATGCCGGCGAGCGCATTGCGCACGCTTTGGACGGTGGCGAAGCCAAAAACACCGATGGTGGCCGCTCGCTGGCGTGAGCGGCGGCGGTCGAGACCACCCTTCGCCGACGACCCAACCTCGCTGGGAACAACCCAACCCACCAACCCAACCCAACCCAACCCAAAAAGCACGATTCTCAAGTCCCGCCACCACCACCACCACCACCTACCTACCTACCTATTGCGTGGCCCTCTGTCTGGGGCGGTCAAAACCGGGCCTACCTACCTATTGCATAGGGTCTAACCGTGGTGGACAGACCCCCCACTGGGCTCGTGCTTGCACGCGGTCGCAGCGTCATCAAGGCTCCACGCCACGACAGGTCCGGCCATGCCGGGTGGCGTCCTCGCAACATCTGGAGAGGTGGGCAAGGCCTCTGAGGAGGCGTACGGCGTGCTGACGGTGAGCAGCAAGATCGCTTCCGCGGCGCCAAAGCGGCGTGCGCGCGGCGGCAAGGCCAGCCGCGCGCGCCGGCTCGAGAACTTCCGGCAGCACAAGGCTGCGGCACCTGCGGCTGCTCCTGCGATCAAGTGGGAGCAGCTCGCCCACGGCCTCTTGCGTCAGCAACGCGCGACTCTGCGCGACGGTGCGCGAGCGGCCTGGGTGCCCGCGCGAAGATCGGCGCGGCGGTACGGAGCGCGTGGAGGTGCAGGTCTCTCGAGATCACCGGCATCTACATCGAACGGGATGGGGTGCGGCAGTACGTGGCAGGTGAGAAGGTGGCGCCGCTCTCGCGGCGCGACGTCTACATCCTGTCGCGCGCCGCCGACCGCGTGGTGGAGCTGGAACTACTTCGGGTTCAACGAGTTCGACCCCGAGGGTGACCGCTTCTACCGCCACGTGCGCGATTGGCTTCGCATGAAGACGGATGACGGTGCCCCGCACTGGGTGCACTCGCTCCGCGCCGTGCAAGCCGAGCAGGACAGCGAGTACTCGTCCGACGAGGACGAGTGCACGTCCGACCAGGACGACCGCGGGCCCGCGTACGAGTCCGACGACGACGATGGTTACGACCGCATAGCAAACGACGACCTCGATGCGCTCATGCGCTGCTTTGACGACGAAGATGCCGCGCTTATCGCGCTCGCGCGTCACCTCGAGTCCCTTCCCACTGCTTGATCCAACCCTTGGCCCTCTGATGTCCAATGCAGCACATGCACTCTTGGTGTGTGTGTGCTGTGGGCCCTCCTTGTCTTTGCAGTAGACCGTGTGAGGTAACACCTACCTACCTACCTATCGCTACATCCTCCCGATAAGCTGTGTGCCGCTCCCAGTCTGGTCGTGGTCGAGACCGAGGTGCCGAACTGAGAGGCACTACTGGAGGCTACCTCCGGCCACCGCTCGACTACCAAGGCACATGGCCGGTCCTGTGGCTTGCCTGGACTCGCTCAGAAGCCTCAATTCGCGCACACCTTTGCTCTCTGGCTCCCGCGAGTGCGTTCAGGCCACTCAAGCAGGCGACGCCAAGCACCCGCAATGCATCTCGCCGGGGCGCCACCTATCGACCCGACTGATTGGCAGCATCAAATCCGACCCCATGACGGTCCTTCAGCCCCACGAGACAGGCAGTTGCGCCCTGATCTCGGTCCAAGACGGCCAACGCCGTGTCCGGCACCTGCTGGCTGCTTTACGGGGATGCCCCCCCCGGACACATGCTACAGCCCCGAGTGGATGTATTGGTCGTTTGTGGGTCCCACAAGACTACTCTAGTAGGGGCCGGGCGCTTGAGCGTCGGCGGTACACCTGTGCAGATGTTGCACGGGTGAAATGGCTCCTCGTACAGGGTAGGAGGCAGGTGGTGGGTTTGAGTGTCGTGAGTGCTTGCAGCCGCGAGTGCAGGACCGTTTGTGACTCCCATGGATGCAGTTGGGTGGGGTACGGTGCTGGGGGGCGGTCCGGTGCGCCACAACAGCCTCCCTGGCTGACCCCCATCCAGTTCGGCACCTCCATCCTGACCGTGGAACCCCAACTTCAACCGGCCATATCTCGGACGGAAGAAAGACTGGCACCTCAGGAGCTCATCCTGGGCGGTTAGGGGGAGTCTTGGGGGCGTACTTGAAGGTGGTAAAAAGAGTTTTGCATTGCAGCTTAACCGGGGGGCGTGCTGAGCAGCGTGAAAATAGCGGCACACAGCTTATTCACACCTGTGTCGCTGGCGTGGTGTCGGTCAGCTGTGTGGCGTCGGTGTGGCGTCGGTCAGCTGGCGTCGGGTCGATCTCGGGTCTATCTCGGGTCGATCTCGTGTCGAGCTCGGGTCGATCTCGGGTCTCGGGTCGGTCTCGGGTCGGTCTCGGAGTAGCCTAGAGAAAGAGATGAGGTGAAGTGAGGCGGGGTGGGGCGAGGTGAGGCGGGATGAGGCGAGATTAGGCGAGATTAGGCGATCAGGCGAGGTTAGGCGAGGTTAGGCGAGATTTGGCGACTTACGGACCGATTCGTGGATAGAGCACA
>NW_005202428.1:1798305-1801149 GCF_000372725.1 Emiliania huxleyi CCMP1516 | reverse complement strand
AGGCGAGATGCCGCGAGATGCCGCGAGATGCCGCGAGATGCCACGAGATGCAGCGGGAGGCAGCGAGGTGCCTCTTTTTGCAGCAGGATGCCTCATTGTGTGGCTGCTTATGCTGCCTGCTTACGGGTTGGCTTGGAGGGGTCAGGAGTCAGCTTAAGGTTGCTTCAGTTGCTCTCGGCGACGCCCAATGCGTGCGCCGGCGTGGGTAGTGTGCGCGCGCGTGTGTGAGATGAGGATTGTGGCAGGCTGGCTGCTGCTGATGTGGGCAAGTGTGCTCTGTGTGCGGCGCTGCGCTGGCGTGCGATGCGCGCGTGCTGTGCGCGTGTGCGTGTTGGAGTCGCGCGTGAGTCTGCGTGTGCTGCGCGCGCGCCGGCGTGTGCTGTGCGCTGTGCTCTGTTGTGCGCCTGTTTGTGCAGCTTTGAGGCACAGGCTTGGCTGGCAGGGCTGCGCGGTGTGCTGCGGCGCGCTGCGAGTGGTCGCGCGCCTGCCTGATGGTGTACGGCGGCCGCGCAGCCCGCCCGACCGGGTCGTCGGCGGCCCAGGGCGCGAGCATGCGGTCGGCGCTGCATGTGAGGCTGCTGCGCGGCTGGCGCGTATGTTTCCGTGCGGTGAGGGAAGTTATGGGAAACTAAAAAAGAAATCACGGGATGGGTGAAGGTGGGGTACTATACCAACTAAAGTGATGGCTGGTGGTGCTATCCTGCAACCACAGTCCTTCCTGCGACATGGCAGGCCACTCTCAAGCCCTACAAGCACCAGATCAACGACTTGGGGAGGGTTGACATCGTGATTTGCGCGGAAAAATTCTTTTTCTGCTGTGTAAATTCCGGCGTGAGAGAGGGGAAACCCCGACGGGAGGGCTCAGACCCTACCCTACCTACCCCGTCATGATGCCCGGCCAAGCAAAAATAAAATACACCTGGCGAGTGGAAAAGAATTCTTAAAATACAGCCTCTCTCACAGCACACTGGCACGACAAGGGCGCGGACTGGCGCGGACTGGCACACACACCGGCTCACCACCGGAGCCGCCTAAGCGACTCCGTTAAGAACGGCAATGCACTCCGCACCATGCACAATGCCGCTCTCCCCGCACGCTAGCTCGTTCACCGTCTGCCACGCCACAGCGGTGTGGAGGACGACCGACAAACGCTGCATGTGGAAAGTGGAAAAGAATCTTCACGCGTGCTCGCAGAGTGGAAAAGACTTTCCCTCGCACTGGTTTGTTTTTCTTCTTTTCTTTCCTGCTCCCAGGATGAAAGTATTTGATGTCCGTCGGGCGACCGAGGACGTTCGGACCGCCCCCCCCTCCGCCCCTGTCTAGCCTCGGTCGGCCTGAATGCACAACATCCATCCGTCCACAACCAATTGGTAGAGCACACCTCGTCTCTGCGCCGCAGTGGCTGCGTGACGGGCGAGCTCCCAGTGGGATCGCTTGTGAGTTCGTCACCGCGTTCAGGGTACCCCGGAAAAAGTTGGAACCGTGATCGTGCCCCCCGTCGGCATGATCGGTTGGACCGCAGATGACGATGCGCTCGTCAAGGCGGGCCGCGAGGCCGGGGAGAGCTGGGCCGACATTGCCAAGCGCCTGCCCGGCCGCAGCACCGACTCCGTCAAGAGCCGGTCAAAGCGGCTGAAGCGGCAGCCCGACGCGCCCGTGAAGCACGAGCCCGTGAAGCACCAGCTCGTGCGGTGGACTGCAGCGGACGATGCGCTTCTCAAGGCGGGCCACGAGGCCGGGGAGAGCTTGGTCGACATTGCCAAGCGCCTGCCCGGCCGCAGCGCGGAGTCCGTCATGAGCCGGTCAAACCGGCTGAAGCGGCAGCCCGACGCGCCCGTGAAGCACGAGCCCGTGAAGCACCAGCTCGTGCGGTGGACTGCAGCGGACGATGCGCTTCTCAAGGCGGGCCACGAGGCCGGGGAGAGCTGGGTCGACATTGCCAAGCGCCTGCCCGGCCGCAGCGCGGAGTCCGTCAAGAGCCGGTCAAACCGGCTGAAGCGGCCGGCCGACAAAAGCGCAGGCGGCGCCGCCGCGCAGGTGGCCACGGTCGCCCCGCGTCCTCTGGATGCGCAGACCAGCAGATGCCCATGTTTCACCCCTTGGGTGACGTGGGCTACGTGCTCTCCACGCCCGCTGAAGGCCGCGCCTCTCCCCCTCCTCCCTCAGGCCAAGTCCAAGAAGGCGCCGCCCAAGAAGGCCGCCCAGGACAGCGCAGGCGGCAGCGCCTCCCCCAAGGAGGCAACCTGGGTCACGAGCGTCCTGTCTGGATCGCTTAGACCCGTAGATGCACCCACCACTGCAGTCACCTCGCTGAGGTGCTTGGTTCGCGCGCCCACCGCCGCCGCCCGGCTCAGGGCCGCGCGCACTTCCCAAACGTAGATGGCGGCGGCAAGGCTGCAGCGGCAGACGCGGCGGATGCAGAGGCTGGTCCTGCGGAAGGCGCGCGAGGAGCTCAACGACGGCTATTCCGACGAGCAGCGGCTCGACCTCGCCGCCTCCGAGGCGCGGAAGCTCGCAGACTGGGGCGAGCAGCTCTTTCGCAAGGCGCTGCGGACTCACCCTCCCCCGCCACAGTCCGATGCGCCGCGGGCTCACCCTTCTCCCCGTGTACCGCCAGGACGTGGACGGCGCGTGCTACATCATGACCGGCGGCTACGAGCGGATGAAGCCCCCTCCCTGGAATGCGCGCGGCGGGCGAGCGTACTTCAAGTGGGAGGTGATCGGGCAGTGCCTTTGCCGGGGCTACGGCTCATACTTGCTCTACTGCGGCCGGCCGGCAAAGGCGCACGAGATCGAGGACGCCGACCGGAAGGGGTGCCCTCGGGCGAGCCCCCCCCCCCCCCC
>NW_005202428.1:1717918-1797979 GCF_000372725.1 Emiliania huxleyi CCMP1516 | reverse complement strand
GTGAAGGAGTTGGGGCGGGTCGAGCTCGCGGGCCGGCTACCCGGGCTCGGCGTGGCGCGTCACCGCTGCCTGTTCCGCACGCGCGCTTTGTCGCGTCGAACTCTCGCTTCCCCGTCACCTCTTATGCCAACCAGCCTACCCGTTGATGCGCAGGTTCGGCGCGGGCGGCAACCTTCCGGGAAGTCCGGAGGGGTACCTGACGATGGGCGTCTTCTTTTCAAGAGAGCTCTTCGCTCAAGGCTTCATGATTGTGCCGCCGCCGAGCCCGCCCAATCATGTCCGGGTCTCGCTTGAGGACACGCTGGCCGCGTACGAGCTGGCGCCATGACTCACGTCCGTGCGGCCAATCGCGTCGTGTCCTAGTCGCATCGCTGTGGTTAGGTGCGTCGCTCGCCCACCCCGTGGTCGTCGCATCGCATCCCCGAGGCCATCTCATTTTTGTGAGCAGGCGCCCGACCTCAACGAGGCCAAGCTGACCGCGGCGCGCACGGAGGGGCTGAAGGCGGCGGAGGAGGCGGCGGCGGCGGCGGGCGTCCCGAGCACTCTCTGCACGACGCTCGTCTGCCCCAACGGCATGCTCGGCCCCAAGGTGTGGAAGATGGACGTGGTCGCTGGCTGCACCACCCTCGTGTTCGGCAGTTTGACGGCGCGCTCGCTTCGCGCTCGCTTCCCGTCCTCGTGAACTCACCCTCACTCACTTGTATTTGGGTGCAGGCGAAGCTCAACGGCACGCCGAATCTGCGTGTGATCAAGCAGGCCGCCGCCTTCGGTTGTGGGCAGCTCTCGCCCGCTCTATTTCTCAGTGTGGCGTTTTTTCGGTAGGACTGGGGGAGCGACCTCGCGTACGCCGCCGTGCAGAAGATGAGCGGTGAGGCGGCGGCCCGCATGACCCGCGGCGCGGTCTCCCTCGACCTCTCGAACCGCTACTTTGCCGTGGAGGAGACGTCGGTCGCAGAGCTCGTGGCGGCCGCGGGCCGCGGAGCCTACGGGCCGGAGGCTTTCGGGCAGTCCGCACTCGGGCCGGACCCCGACGAGAGCGATGTCGAGGCGGCGGCGGAGGCGGAAGAGCGCGACCTTGGGCTAGACGACCACACCTTCGAGCGGGACGAGGGCGGCGTCGTGCCGACCGAGGCGTCACTTTCGCCGCGATCGCCCGAGAGACCGGCCGACTGTCACTTCCCTTGCTCACGCCACCTTGCCGCCGCCAATGCAGGCTTCGATCCTCTACGCTGCCGTCCCCGCCGCCCCTTTCCCCGCAGCTGCCTCGCGCGGCCCCTCCACCTCAGCCGCCCCCGTCACCTTCGATTCCGTTGTCCCGTTCCACGCCGAGCCCTCCTTTGCCGCGTCTGCCTCGCTCCCCCCCCCTCCCTTGCCGGGCGCGCTGTTTGGCGTGGACTCGCGCTCCCTGCTTGACGAGCTCACGCTCCTCGCCTCTCCCGCGGGCCTCGCATCCGGCATCCTCGCCGCGTCGGGTTTCCTCGCCGCGCCCGGCGTGTCGGGCGACCTGGCCGCGCCGGGCATCCTCGCCGCGCCCGACCCGCTCGGCTCTGGCAACGGCGATTTTGCGGCGTGGGTCAACGCCCTCGATGGCGGCCTCTTCGAGGACGCGAGCGGCCCTGCAGGCCGCGACTCCAGCGACTACTTCGACTTCGAGGGGCTCGAGGCTCTGCTCAAAGCGCCGCGGCCCCTCAGCCTCGCCGAGCTGCTCGGGCGGTCGCACCTGACCGAAGAGGTCGAGGTGTACGGCGTCGAGGACGGCTACGAGGGTTCGTGGTTCTCATGCACGGTCCTGTCGGCCAACGACGTCATCTCGCTCGAGATGCTCGTGCGGTACGAGCATGCTCGCGCACGGGCACACGCGCCTCCGCCCCACCGCTACTTGTTTCGTAGGTACAATCAGTTTCGCGAGACCAACGGCGCTTCTCATGCGGCTGTCGGCCGAGAGGGAATCTGCTCTTATTCAATCAGTTTCGAATAGGCGACGTTTGGGAGGAGGTCGTGCCCCTCGAGCGCGTGCGGCCCGCGCCGCCACCCCTGCAGCTCATCAACTTCGCGTTCGCGGAGCGTCGGGCCACACCGCGGCGCCGCCACTCCCCTTCCGGTTCTTACCCGACCAGGTCCGCTGCAGGCGCCGCTCGAGCTCGCGCTCTTTGATGGGTGGTGGGAGGCGCTCTCTCGCGCCGCTCTCTCACGCGCCTCGCATCTCCATTTCTCGCCCACGTTGCTCTATGAGGGACCTCGCCGCCGCACAGGTGTACTGGGTCGGCGTCGAGGGCGAGCAACACACCGTGTGGGACCGGGAGCACTCGGCCCGAATCCGCTCAGTCTAGAATCTGCTCAGTCTAGACCGCTAATCACTGACGGTTTGCACTCCCTTGATTGTATAGATCTTCCACACGGTGCCCGTCTCGCAGCTGCGCCCGGGGATGCACTGGATGGCCGAGACGGACGAGTGGAATGCGCGCGAGTGGGACGTGCGCGAGGACGGCGCCACTGCTGAGGCGGCGCTCAAGGCGGCGCTCGAGGCGGCCCCTCTGTCTGGCGGTGGCGGGAGGCGTCGGCCGCCCCCCTGAGGGTGGCGCCTAGCTGCGAGTAGGCGACGCAGGCGTACGACGAGCCGCTCGCGGCTGCAGCGACGCAGGCGTACGGCGAGCCGGAGGAGGGGGGCGGGGAGGAGGAGGAGGGCGGCGTGGCCCCATCCGGCGGCTTGCAGCCCGTGGCAGAGGAGCCGGCGGAGCCACAGCCGGCGCGCGAGCTGCAGACCTCCGGCTGGGGAGAGGCGCCGACGCCGCTCCCGCCCACCGCCCTCCCGCTCCCCTTGTCGGCCCAGGTGGACGGCCCGCTGCACGGGCCTCTTCCCGCCGCGGGAGAGGCCGGGCCCGCGGCGACGCAGGCGGGCCCAGCTGGCGGGGAGGACGTCTGCGGCGGCGCCATTGACCTGACTGGCCTGGAGACGCAGGCGCTTGCACACACCCTCGCCCAGCCCCGGCCCAGCCTGTCCCTTCGGCCCCAGTCAGAGAGGGCTCGCACGCACTCGCGAGAGACGCCAAGTGCCGGCCCGCCTGCTCAGGAGGAGGAGGAGGATGCGGACGCGACCCAGCTCAAGGCGTGTGAGGAGGAGGAGGAGGAGGCGCCAGAGGAGGAGGCGCCAGAGCCGCCGCCTCCGCCTCAGGCCGAGGAGGACAAGGACGGCCCTCGCGATGCGTCGCAAGGCAGCAGCGCGCCCGAGAGGGCTGCCCTGCCCGGCACCGACACGCCGCAGAGCGTTGCGGCGACGCAGATGGCGGCCGAAGCGCACTCGCCACGACGCGGCCCCTCTGAGGCGCGCCTCTGCGGCTGTGAGTAGGTGTCGGAGCAGTTCGAAGACGAGAGCGAGGAGCCACTTGCATCTGCGGCGGCGCCTGGAGCGGCAGCGGGGCGGTCGCAACGCAAGCGAGGCGCTGCTGCCGCTGAGTCCGCCGAGCAGTCGTCGACCCACAAGGCCGCGGGTAGCGCCGCGCGCGAGGAGGTGCGCCCCACACCCCTCTCCTCCCTGCAGTCTCGTGCGCGCGTACTCACGTGGCGCCTTGCCCTTCGCCAACCCACGACAGGTCGCCCCGTGGGCCAAGCGGCCGAGGGCTGGCAAGGAGGGCGCAATCCAGGCCGCCTCCTCCGCCCCGCCCGCCCCTCCCGCCGAGCCTGCTGCCGAGGAGCCTGCTGCCGAGGAGCCGGCGAAGCCGGAGCGAACGCGGAAGCGCGCGCGAGAGAGCGGCGCGTCCCAGTCGGCTGCCGCGGGCGGGGCCGAGCAGCCGGAGGACGCTGCGCCGGACGGCGGCGGCGGTGGCGGCGGCGGCGGCGGCGGCGGCGGCGGCGGCGGCGGCGGCGGCGGTGCGGGGGAGCGGCGCGCGAGCGGGCGCCGCTCGTCGTCGGCTGGCGCCGCCGTCTCCTCCTCCACTGCCGCGGCGCCAAAGGCACAATCACAGCCGAGCGTCGCCTTCTCCGGCCTCCCCGAGGGCGAGCGGCTGGACGGCTTTCTCGCCACGGTCGCGTCGCTCGGCGGCAGCGTCGTCGAGGACGCCGCCGCCCTCTCGGCGCGCAGCGGCGGCGGCGGCGGCGTGGCGCGCTGCGATGGGCCGCCGAGCTGTGACTGTGATGTGACTGCCGGTCCGTAGGGTAGCACTGTGATGGTGGTGGAGCCGAGCCCGAACGTGTCGCGCACCATCAAGCTGCTCGTCGCCGTCTCCGTGTGCGACATCGTGACGCCCGAGTGGGTCGACGCGTGCCGCGCCGCCGACCAGTTCGTGCCGGTGGGCGCGTACTTGCTCGGCGAGTGCACTGTCTCGAGCAAGGCGCCGCGCGAGAGACAGAGCGGAGAGCGATGGGTGAGAGGGGGGGGGCGGGGGTCGAGAGGCGCGGCGCACGAGAGCGAAGAGCCGAGCGAGAGGGGAGCGCGCGAGAGAGAGCCGAGAGGATGCCCACAGATGCCTCCGAGGCGGGCCCACTCGGCCTTGACGCGCCAGCCCCCGCGACACCTCAGGGAGTCAAAGTCCCTTGGGACGCCGCCAAGGCGCGCACGCGCGCCGCCGCCGCGCCCTGCCTGCGCGGCCGCACCTTCTACATCACCAAGACCACCTCTCCGGACGCCGACAAGCTCAAAATCATCATCGAGAAGGCCTGGGAGCGGCCGGCCGGCGCGTCTCGGCTGTCCCCCTCCGCTGAGCGCGGCTGTGTGACTTGGCTCTAGGCGGGCGGCGCCACGGTCGACTCGCGTGCGGACCGGCGCGGGGCGACAGAGGAGGGCAGCTCTTCACAGCGTGCGCGCGTGAACAGGTGGAGACGCTGCCGACTACCGCGCCGCGCTCGCCGCTGGTGGTGGTCTGCACCGACAGGGACCGGCGCGAGCTGCAGCGTTTGCAGGCGTGTGCAGCGTTTCGCAGGGAGAGGAGTGCGGTCTGCCGAACCCTCACGCGCCCACCCTCGCCCCGCCTCAGGGAATGCGCAACGTCTCGGAGCTGCGTGACGCCGAGCTGCTCGCGTATCTGCTGCAGCAAAAGTACGGCTGAGCGAGCACTCGTGGAGCCTCGCGTGCACGAGTGCCACAGCTGGAAGGTGGGGAAACGTTTGTGCATGGTGTGCATGCAAATTGCAATGGCCAATGGCAATGCGCGTTCGGGGGAACGTACTTACTACTTTGCGTACTTGTCGTGGACACAGTCGCGGGAGGAGCAGCTACTGTGTTCAGGAACACAGCTGTGCGCATATGCTTGACAAATGACACATGTGGACTCTTGTGTGGAGACTAGAGAGCCGAAGAGGGGAGACAAAACTATATACGTATGAGAGAAGTTTCTCCGAGACCTCGGGAGAGGCCGGCTATTCACACCTCGGCAGTGTGGGCAGGGCAGGGCAGGGCAGTGTGGATTTCACACCCGGGGCAGGTAGGGGATTGGGCAGGGCAGGGCAGGGCAGTTGTGCGGCAGTATGCGGCAGGGCAGGACCACAAGCCTATACATCAGTGTGCAAAACTGTGCAGGCAAGCGAGTGCAAAGTGCAAGTGCGCGCTCGCGAGGCCGGTGCGCGGTGGCCGCGCGCGACCATTGACATCCCACACTCAGGCACACAGTGTGAGAGCGCGGGCCGCGGCATCGTCCATCGATGCGGGCCCGCGGGGGCCGGGGGCCGCGGCCCCCGCGCGCCCGGCCACGCAGACGCACACACCCTGCGAGCGGCCGACCACTAAAGTAGCGGAAGTTGGTTGCGAGAGCGGTCGTGGACATTTATTCGTGTTTAGCATGACTGACTCTACCATGACTGACACTCTGTACGATCATCACTCGCGCCAGCCACGCACGCGCTCGCGCACACTCATCAAGCCGCTCTCTCGACGTCTCGAGACCTCCGCGACACACTCGAGGCGACACACATCTATCTCACCTCTCTAGACTTATACAAGAGATGACGACTTATACGGCCTTACTGCGTCTCCGGGTTCAGCGCCGAAGCGACAAACTCGCTCGGCACCGGCGTCGGCGCAGGACACTTTGCCAGCGAGCGGAAGGCTTGCTCCTCGCTTAGTCTCTCGCTGCGCTTCGCGGCGTAGCGAGACACGGCCTCGAAGAGCGAGGCCTTAAGGGCGTCATCGCCGCCGGCGCGTTCGTACCTGGTAGCGGGAGTTGGGATGCGCGCAACAGTTCGCCACGGGGCGCTGTTCGGGGGGGGGGGGGGGGGGGATCGGGCGGGCGGCGAGGCACCAATACTGCCGGAAGCGCTCGTGCAGGAACACGAGCTCCTGCTTCTGCACAAACACCTCCTCGGGAGGCGGGCCGGAGCGGCTCGCGAGGCCGAGTGCCTCGCAAGTCTCGCCCGTCGGTGCGACCGGCCTCATGCACAAGACCTTGTACGTCTTGCCGGGCGGCCCGCGCATCTCTGTCCGCACTATCTCGTGCGGCAGCGGCCCGAGCCGGTCAACAAAGTACATCATGCCGTCCCTAGTGTGGACCTTGGTGGGGCGCTTGGCTGCCGCGGGGGTGGGATCGCCGCCGCTCGACGTGCCCGCGGACGGTTCGCCGCCTCCTGCCTCCGGCCACTCCCACTGCGACCGCCCGCTGGGGGTGTGGTGGTAGTAGAGGTGGCCCGTGGCGGGGTCGACGCCCGAGACCCACCCAGCGGGCAGCTGCGTGGCCGCGCTGGCGGGCCTTCGCGCCCGGCTCTGCTGCTGCTGCGGCGGCGGCGCCCCCTCCTCGTCGCGCCTCCTCTCCTCGCGCGCCCGCTTCTTTTCCTTGCGGTGCGTGCCCGAATGGTGGCCGCCCTTGGCAATCAGCTCGCGCACGCACTGCACAGCCACATTATCGGGCACGCCCGCCGGGATGAAGGGGCGCAGCACGTGCGCCGGGACCCAGCGGCCAGTGCCGTCCGGCGACCGCCGCACGCTGATTCGGCGTGTCGCCGCGAGGGGCGACACGAACGAATGTTGGCCGTCGAGAAGGCCGACGCGCGCGCCTTGCGAAGAGAGCTCGCTGTACGGCAGCTCGCCGACCACGTACATCCACGCCACGTGCGGATCGCCACGCCCGCGCGCCGTCCGCCAGCTCGGCATTATGTCGTCGAGGACCCCGACGCACGCGCCGTTCAGGGTGTTGTACTTCTTGTGGCGCAAGTGCACGTGCGTCGCCGGAGCCTCGATCACCTCGGTGGTGCCAAACTGGAAGTAGGCCGCGTCCTGCACGAGAAGCGTCGCGAGAGGGTCGCCGTCGTCCACGAAGAGGGTGACGTACAGCCGGTCCAGGACGACGACCATGCCGGGCAGCTGTGCATCCTTCCGGTCAAAAGAATTTTAGAACGCAAGGCGGTCGCACGACACGATTCACGGTCAAAAGAATTCCTCGATCCGTCTGGCACCACAAAAGGCACAGGAGACGGCGCCTTTTGGGTCGTCGAAGAGGCCGTCATACTCCTCCGGCCTCGCCCCCCCTTAGCCCTGGAGATCGGTGTGGTGTTGGTCAGCTGGCGTCGGTCAGTGGGCGTCGGTGCCACGCCAGGTGGGATGGAATGGCCAGGCAGCAGCGCCAAGAAGGTGCTCGTCTCTGGCTGCTTCGATCTCCTCCACTCCGGCCACGTCGAGTTCTTCCAAGAGGTGTGAGCCGCTCCACGACACGGCCACGCCTCTGCACCCACACCAAGAGGTGTGAGCCTCCGCAAGAGGTGTGAGCCGCTGCACGACGCGTGACGTAGGCGGCCACGCTTGGAGAGCTGTACGTCCGGATCGGAACGTCGGACAACGTGCAGGCGCTCAAGGGGCGCGCGCCGATGTACTCGGACGAGGAGCGCCTCTTCATGGTGCGCCAGATCAAGGGCGTGCACAATGCGGCCTTGTCGGTCGGCAGCGGCCGGTTCGACTTTGTGGAGGACGCGAAGGAGCTGCGGCCCGACATCTACTTTGTCAACGACGACGCGTCGCAGTTGGAGGAGCGGATGAGCCTCTTCGAGAAGGCGAGATTTAGCCGAGATCGGTCCGAGACATAGCCGAGACATAGCGAGAAGCGACGCCTCGTCAACGAGCAATGGTTGATGTCTGGCGGCAGGCGGGCCTCGACGTGCGCATCGTCGTCGCGCCGCGCAAGGCCGCGCCCGGCCTCGAGGAGCGATCGTCGACCTCGATGAAGGAGCGGCTGCGGGAGATGCTCGCGGCTGAGGATGCAGCCAAGCAGCAGCTGCCAATGGAGGCCTTCCACCGCTCGCTCCCGTGGCGCTTCTGCTTCTGCGGCGGCTGGATGGACCTCAAGTGGTGCAACGAGCTCTGGTCGGGCTGCGCCATCACCATCAACATTGCCTTCCACGAGGGCATCTGCCGCGACGAGTGCGGCCTCGCCACGTCGTCACGCAAGTGGGCGGCCAAGCTGTGGAACGGCGGCATGCCAAAGCACCTCGGGCCACTGCGAGCGGCGCAGTTCTTGTGGGGCGCCGAGAACTTCGACGCGGCGGCAACCGAGGAGCGGCTTTACTGGGCGGGCAGCCAGGACCACTGTGGCCTCCTGTTCTCAGGCGTCAACAAGCTGTGCTACGCTGGCGGCCGCCACTGGCCCCACACGGTGGTCTCTCTGTGCGACCCGGCCGACCCGAGGCAGGCGGCCATCTTCGCGTGGCTCGAGCGGGTGGTGCACATCGTCGACATCCCCTTCGTCTCCCGCCCGCCCGGGTACAACAGCCAGGAGGTGAACCGCTTGAAGGACCCGTCCGTGCCGCTCGCCGAGAAGGTGCGGATGGTGCGTACCCTCGCCGAGGCCTCCGAGCAGGCGTGGGAGGCGATCCTCGCCATGGACGCCGCCAAGCTCGGCAAGGCGCTCTCCGACACGATGGCGGCGTGGGAGGCGATGAAGCCGCGCACGCCCGTATCCGCTCCTTTCCATCGGTGCATCTCGGCGAATCCGGTGCTAGGCGATGCTGCCGTACACGACCGACCCGTATCGCGGCAAGGACGCGGCCAAGTCCGAGGAGTTGCGCGCTTTCGTCGCGCGGCACGGCTTCCCGCACACAGCGGGCTGCCTCTTCTCGGGCGCAGGTGGCGGCTTCCTGATGGTGGTGAGCGAGGCGTCCGTCGAGGGCGCGATGAAGATGAGGATCAACACGGACCCGGTCGTGCTGCCGTACGGCTCGAGCACGATCGAGGAGGCGCACAGCGCGCCCAGGGCGGGGCCGCCGCCGAGCAAGCCGCCGTGGGGCGTCGCCACCCCGTGGCATCTCGACGTCGACGGCCGGCCATTCCCCGACAAGGCGCCGGATGCCAGCCAACTTGCCACACAAATGTGGCGCAGCGCTTCCTTTGCCTGTTCTCGCGTAGTCGCCAATGCCAGGAGCTGTCTGCTTTTTGATAGCTGTGTTGAGGCTTGCAACAGTGACGCGAGGGTCGCCACCGTCGCGGCGGTGGCCGTGGCTTCGGTCGTCGGTGTGGCATTAGGGAGGGGTCTGAGATAAACTGGTGTCCCCTGTAGGTGATAGCGAGACGGAGAGCGACCACAAAATACGACCCGAGAGAGGATATAATTCAGAACGAGCTTCAGAGCGAGCAGAGACGAGAGAGAAGGTGTCACGACCGGACGGGACCGACTGTACTTTAGTCTTTACGCGCGCCGGGGCCGACACAATGTCTCACTTTGCGAACTCTGGGAAGACCTTCGCCGCCGTCGCACCCGCCTCTTCGTCTGGGAGCACGGGCGTGGTATTCCACTCGAGGAACTCGGCCCTATGTGAAATGGGAAGTGATTTTGTGCGATATTTTTTCCTTCATTCCCACCATGGCTCGGTGGAAGGGAGGGGAGGCGCGCAGGGCAGCATATGGTCGCCGGAAAGGGGCGGCTGCGGAGTCAGCGAGCAGTGCCGGCAGGAGGGGTGGCGTGGCGTCAGGAGGAGCGTGGTGAGGGAGCGGTCCGGGCGAGGGGCATCTTGACGCCAGGGAATGGCGCACCCGTGCCCAAGAAACACTCGAAAGCCTTCTTCGGACAGCCGGCGCGCATCTTCCACTCCATGACGTAGAAAGGCATGCTGAGCTGGAGGTACCCCACTGTCTGACGAGAGCCGACCGTCATCCGACGGAATAAAGAAAAACAGCGGCGGCGAATTTCACTGAAAGAATTTTACGATGAAAATCTCACAAAACAGGGGAACAACCGAAAAATAAATTACAACCCAAGATTCGCAAAAAATACCTGCACACACTCACATAAGAGCACACACCCACACTCACACACTTCCATTAGACAAAAAAAGACAAAGCAGATAACAGGGCCCCCACCTAAACCACTTCCCGCTCCGCCATGCCCGAGGGCGCTTGCGGCGCAACCGGCCGGATCGCCTCGCCCGTCGTGATCTCCACCTCAACGTCGATCTCCACCTTTGCGATCTCCACATCGCGCTTCGTGGCATCCGGAATGTCGCGTCGGCCGATGCCGTAATTCTGGCAGCAGAACTCGTTGACCTCCCAGCAGGCTATGGCGCCGGCGCACGGGTGGTGGCCAGATTGGCACAGTCCACCGCTGGCGCCGCAGAAGCAGCCGCAGTAGTAGTACAGGGAGAGGAGAATCAACGAGGCCAACAGCCCGATGCCAACGGTCACGAGGTTCAACACAATGGTCACGAGGTTCACAGGCGGCGGCGGCGGCGGCGGTGCGGCCGGAGGGAGCGGCGGAGCGAGGGGCGGGAAGGGCGGCGTCGCGGGGTACGCCTCGGCCGCCGCGCACGAGCCTGGGTCGACGATGCGGGCAAACGGCCTCGCGCCGCCGCGCTCCACGCTGCTTGCGTTGTAGCAGCGGGGGTCGATCCTCCTCGCCCCTGCCCACTCGGCGTCAGGCCCTTCCTGGATGAGGAACTGCCCCATCATGCCCAGGTCCTCGTGGTCGAGGATGTGACAGTGGAAGATCTGGCTCCCCGTGAACTTGTCCGTCTGCGAGCGGACCGTCAGAGAGTTGCGCGTGGGCAGCATGAGCGTGTCGTGCCAGTCGCCCGCGCGGAAGTAGTCGGCGAACGCGCCCGTCTTCTTCTCCTCGAAATTCGCGTGGATCGCCCCGCCCGAGTTGCCGTTGGGGATCGCTGCGGTGGCGTCCGCCAGGATGGGGTCGCCCTGTAGCTGGAACGGGTTCACGTGCAGGTGGAAGGCGTGGAAGTAGAGTCCATGCAGGTCGAGCTCGATTGGCTGTCCGACGGGCGGTTTCGCGTCCACAGAGTGCATGCCGTCGAAGTCCAGCGTGTTGCTGTAGCTGCTCTCGTTCGACTCGACGTAGTAGTTGGGAGGGAGGAGGCCCGAAATGTCGCTGTTCCCGACTTTCAACCCGAGCGTGACCCCGATCTTGGTATCGTCATGCATGGAGAAGGAGGTGCTCGGCTCGCGCTGCAGGTCAACCAGGTAGCACGGGCGGGCCACCTCGAATGTGGGCAGCACCTCGCACGACGGCGTCGCTGGCGCCGAGCCGTCGACCGTCGCGACGAGAGTCACGAGGTTTTGCGCCTCGCGGGTGTAGTGGTTGCCGCGGACGTTCGGCCCGGGGCCGTACAGCTTGGTCTCGCCCGTCAGCTGCAGCAAGTCACCTCCAAAGGGCACGTACGCATGAGTGATCAGCCTGTGCTTCCCTGGCTGGCAGCGAACCAGCCAGTCCGCGCGATTCCCGGGGCCCATGAAGCCCGTCTCGAAGTCGCGCGGCGCCGACTGCAGCGTGATTCCGTCCTTGGCGAGGAGCTTGTACTCGCACCCACCGCCCTCGATCGTGGGCATCACCACCTTGTCGACGGAGGAGTAGAGCATGCGGAACCGGTGCCACGTGTTGGCGACAATCTCCTTCTCCGGGTTGAAGGCGCCGTTCATAAGCACCATATTCGACTCGCCGAGGAACTTGTGTCGTTGCTCCGGGGTTCCTTCAGACAACCCGTCTGTGACAAGCCCTGGCGCCCACACGCCGACGCCCCCGCCGACTCCCTCCTGGCACTTGAGCTCGAGCTCATGCTGCTTGGCCGCCGGCACAGTCGCGTTTCGGTCGCCAACGGGACACGCGAGGAAGTCTCCCTCCGAGACTCCCGGCAGTGTATTGAAAAAGCCCGCCAGACTGCCCGCAAACCCGGGACCGCCACCGGGGTTTTTGCAGGTCTTCTTGCACTTGTTCTTCGTGGCCTCGGTGCAGGCGTCGCAGGTGCCGACCTTGCACTTGCAGACAAGCTCCCCGCTGCGGGCGATGTCATGATTGTTGATGAAGGTCACCGAGATCATCGACATGACGTGCTCCTCCATCTCTGCGACGACGGTGGGTAGGTCACCTGGCATGTCCTCGACGATGATCATGCCTGCAGCACCGCCGCCGGCCTGCAGCGCAGTCGAGCCGTGGTGGTGCGGGTGATACCAGAACGTGCCGCCCATGTGGTCTGCTGGGATGCTGTAGTTGAAGGTGTGGCTGCCGACAGAGCAAGACTTGGGATCGGTGCCCTCGTCGTACTCGGGACAGAGGGACGGGTCCGAGCCCTTGGGGTAGACCGACGTGAAGATCGAGTCGCCCGGCGCCTCGCCGGAGATGTGGAGGCCGTGGGTGTGGAGGCCGGTGATGTGCACGTCGTGGTACGTGTTGTTGAGGGATTGCGTGTTGGCCCACTCGAACCCCCTGTTCGATGCCGGAAGGTTGTTGAAAAGCGTGATCCGCATTTGGTCGCCAGGCTTCACCTTGATGGTAGGTCCGCCCACAGACAGCGTGCTCGCGTCCATGATGACGTTGCTGCAGGCTATGTCGGCTCCGAGAAAGTAAGAGCGAGAGTACTGGCTGGCTTTCACGTCGAGCTCCGAATCGTGAGCCACCAGCAGCACCTCACACAGCGTGATGTCGACCTCAGTTACGTGGTCACCCGGGTTTGCATCGTTGGCGTCCGAGATGACGGGCTGCTCCTGGGCTTTAGCGTTGAAGGGGATGAAGACGTTCTGTGCAGCCTGCGCCAGCGGCAGCAGCGCAAGCAGGCTGAGTAGCGCCATGCTGAAGTAGGAGACAGCAGCAAGTAGGCTGCCAGGAGGAACGATGGTCCTGGAAGGAGGAGTAATAACACGCTGAAGTCGGCGCGCGGCGCGCGGTTTTTTTTTTCTCCGAGCGTCTTCGAATTCTTCTGTCCCTCGTTGAGCAGTCTGTACGTTTATTGCTTGTTTTTCTTTAATTTTTCAATTCTTCTTTATCGTGTTCTGCCAGAGAGAGAGAGACCAGAGAGAGAGATTTGTTTTGTGTTTGTCTGCCAGAGAGAGATTTTTATTAACCAACAAGAAATCACGACTCTCTCTGTCAGTGCCAGGCCAGTAAAACAAAACTGCTTGGCCAGTAAAAAAGGAAGAAAGAAACAGGCAACCCAAGGGAGGAAACGAAAGAAAACAGACAACCCAAGGGAGGGATGGGAGGACGGCACGCCGCCACCACCAGGGATTTTAAGGATTAAGGAGAGGGATGGCATTAATTTTTAGTTGATGCTTTTCGGCACGGCTGAGCCCCCCCTCCCTCCCCCGCGCCCATTCCATGCCTGCCCTCCCCCGCCACGCGCCGTCCGAGCCCTCTCCGCTCTTGCACAGGAGGAAATTGGAATTAATCAGATGGGACATTGATGGAAGCAGGAAGCATCCATCCCGGCGGTGGTTCGAATCCACATGAGCCGATGGGTGATGGGCTGGAGGGCTGGGGTTCTGAGGCTCACCCATTTGAGGAAGTGAGGGACTGCTCCGCCCACCCGGATCCTGCTGAACAAGCTCCCCTTGTAGCTCGATCGGTCACGCCGCCATCACCGCCGACGCCTCCCAGAGAGGTGATGGAGAGGGGGGACGACACTGCTTCAGCAGCGTGCACCTCGATCCTGTACTGTGTTTGTAATATGACCCCCCCCCAATGAACACACCAGTGAGGGAGGGCGAGACGATCGAGGGGTCCCGTACCATGCGGAATCGACCCTATCCAGTGCTCAAGTGCTCGAGAGGGATGGGAGGACGCCCAGCCTCGCCCCCGCCCCCGCCCCTCCGAACCACCCGCCGCCCACCCATGCCAACTTCCGTCGCCCTCCCACCTTTCCGCCCTCCGCCTTCGTTCGCCATCCCCCATCTATGCGTTCCACCCCGTCCGCTCCCTCCCTCCCGCTTGGCGCCAATCCCGCCCTCCGCCCTCGCCCCCCCATCCCCGCCCTGGCTGGCCCGGCCGGCATCTCTTCAACATCACGCGCCAAGTGGGAGGGAGAAGTGGACGGGGCCCTGAGCCGACCTAGCCGCCAAACGGAACATGGGGCGCCCAACACGTGCCGGATTACTGCTGTGCCTTCTCTGTGCCTTCCCCGGGCACAGCCTTTCGGTTCGTGAAGGGTCGGTGCGTGTCGTGACCCCCTGGAACACCCGTACCCCCGCACCATCTCTGCCTCTCGGTTGCTCAACCTTGCCACCACCGGGAGGCGGCCAGGGCTCATAGACTCGGTCGAAAGACCCCAGATTGGCACCTGTGCCTCTCTGGACAGGGTGGCCCGCCACAACGACCCCTGGATTGCGACTCGCCGCTAAAGAAACAGACCACCCAAACGAGGGATAGGGGAGGAGGACAGGGTCCTCACCTGCACGAGCAGGATTTTGGAAGGACGATCAGGGGCACAGGTGGGGCTCTCCTGCTCCCCTGACAAGGATGACACGACAGGCCCGCAGCGCGGTGCACGGTGGACTCCCAACTCCACTGGCGGTCTCATCTCAGTCTAGCGACCTGCCTCCAGCTTCTCACTGGCAGTCTCTCGCAACCACAGGCACACTGACAGGGGTGGCAGGGGCGGCGGCAGGAGTCACCCACATTACTATGCGGGCCTCGCTAGAGGTGCGTCCTGTGGTGTGTCCTCGTCCTCGAGGTCTTGAGGGGGAAGGGGCTGTGTGTCTGTGCATGCATGTGTGTGTGTGTGTTGTGTGTGTGTGTGTGTGTGCGTGCGTGTGTGGGCGCTGTGCGAGCCGCCCTGAACGCCACGAGCGCGCCGCGAGCGCCATAGCGCCGCAAACGCCGGCGAGCGCCGTCAGCAGCGCGTGCACCTCCACCCAAAAGCGGAGGTACATGAGGAGGTGCAGCCGGCATGCTCTCTCTATCAACCCCGCAGCCGCGGTGGCGCGACCGGACCGCGGTTCGCTCCGGCGCCTTTTGGCCCGGTTCGAATCGTGGTTGGCGCGCGCCCTCGCGGAGCGACGCGTGGCGCGCGTCGCTGTCCGGTGGCGTGCAGAATTCTTTCCCCTCTTGATCGTTGGTTGAGTGTTTTTGCATGCCCACTAAGCGAGCCTCCTCCAGCGCCGGTGCCGGTGCGCCGGCCTCCGGCTCGCTCGATGCCTTGCGGCAAAGCCTCGTCGAGGCGCCCACCTTCACCCCGACCGCCGCAGAGTTTGAGAATCCGCTCCGGTGCGCTCTCGCAAACAGCGCACCGCGATCGCGCCGGCCCTTACACGGCGAAAGAGCGTCGCTCTGGCCCGCGCGCGCGTGCCTCGACGCTCCCTCCCACCCCGCCGAGCGAGCTATTGTAGTAGCGAGCCGCGTTTGACGAGCACCACGCCCGTTGCCGCGCAGCTACCTCCTCTCGATCCGCGAGGAGGCGGAGAAGTTTGGGATCTGCGCGATCCAGCCGCCTCCGAGCTGGAAGCCGCCCTTCATGCTCGACCTCAACAAGCTCCGCTTCCCGACGCGCGTCCAGAAGATCAACGAGCTGCTCGTGCGGAAGGTCCAGCGGCTCAAGTTCATGAAGGCGCTCACCGGGTTTTGCGACGGGCGCGGCACGCCGCTCAAAAAGATCCCCGACGTCTCGGGCAGGGCGGTCGACCTGCACCTCCTCTACACCCTCGTGCGCAAGCGCGGTGGCTTCGAGCAGACTTGCGCCGCCCGAAGGTGGTCCGAGGTGCGCCGAGCAGAGACGGCACATGCGCCAACGCCGAACAGGCGTCCTCCGACCCGCCAGACGCGTCTGCAGGTGGCCGAGCAGATGAACATGCACCACGCGGCGAGGTCGCACCTGGCGCAGGCGCTCAAGAAGCACTACCACGCGCTCCTGCTCCCCTTTGAGCGCTGCGAGGCGGGCCTCGACCCGCCGCCTGCGCCAAAGCCCTCTGTCGTGCCCGCTGCCAAGCCGCCGCCGCCGCCGGCCGCGCAGCCAGCCGCGCCACCGGCAGCCGCGCCCGCAGAGCCGGCGGGGGGAGAGGCAGCGGAGGCGGAGGCGGAGGCAGCGGCGGCGGAGGTGGAGGCGGGCGGCGGCGGCGCTGACCCAATGGAGGTCGACATCGCGGCGGCGGGAGCGGCGTCGGTGGCGGAGGCGGCGGCGGTGGAGGCGGCGGTGGCGGAGGCGGCGGTGGCGGAGGCGGCGGTCGAGTCGTCGGGCGGCGGGCTGATGGCCAAGCGTGGGCTAAAGTACTCTCTGCCCGCGGTGGGGGAAGTTGTCCAGCTGACCGGGCCCAAGGGGGTGCAGCGCTCGAACGCGGACGTCGAGGAGGTCCTCGCGAGAGACGCGCACTGTGTCTGTCCCGAGTCTAGCAGTGTCCCGAGTCTCTGCCTACCTCTGCCCACCTCTGCCCACCTCTGCCCATCTCTGCCCATCTCTGCCCATCTCTTCCCATCTGTGCTCATCCCTGCTCATCCCTGCTCATCCCGGCTGGTCTCTGCGTCCCCCCCCCCCGCTAGGTGATCGCCTACGAGCCGCCCGCCCCTGGCGAGGAGCTCTGCGAGGTGTGCGGCGGCGGGGAGCACAATGACCAGATGCTGCTCTGCGACCGGTGCTCGCCACCGCCCTCACCGCCCCATCTCCTCCCCCGCCTACACCGCCGCCGCCCTAGCCACTTCCCTCTCCACCGCCCTCGCCTCCGCCCTCGCCTCCGCCTTCACTCGCGCCGTCGCCTCCGCCTTCGCCGCCGCCCTCGCCGCCTCCGCCTCCCTCTCCACCGCCCTCGCCACCGCCGCTCTCCGCCGCTCGTGTGCAGCGCCCCCCGCGTCCTGTGGGCCTCGCACCTCGGCCACGCCTCGGCCACGCTTGCGGCCTGGCAGGTGCTCGTGCGGCTTCCACATGTACTGCCTCGATCCGCCGCTTCACGACGTGCGCCTGCCGCCAGCCAGCCGGCAGAGGCGAGGGACACCACCTCTTCACACCGCCTCTTCACACCGCCCCGCGTGGAGGGCAGGTCCCCGCGGGCGAGTGGTTCTGCTCGCAGTGCCTCAAGGAGCAGTTCGGGTTCGGGTCGACGCGCGTCTTCAAGTTCCACCAGTTCGAGCGGCAGGCGAGAGAGATGGACATGGACCCGAGAGGACCCGAGAGGACCCGAGAGGACCCGAGAGGACCCGAGAGGACCCGAGATGCGGCCGGGCTCCGCTAGCACGGGCCGCAGGCGCGCGCCGCTGAGCGCCGTCGAGCGCCGTCGAGCGCCTCAGCGAGCACTCCGCCCTAGCCGCCGCGTGGACGGCGTCTCTTTACCCGGCCCTTGAGCGCGCAGGCGCACGCCTTCAAGCATGCCTTCTTCCAGTCGCTCGCTGGGCCGGAGCCGGCGCCCGCCGCAAAGAAGACCAAGGGCGGTGGCAAGGAGGGCGGTAAGGGCGGCGGCAAGGAGGGCGGCAAGGGCGGCGGCAAGCAGGGCGGCAAGGCGGCGCAGGCGGCGCTGGCGCACAGCTTCGAGGAGCGAGCAAAGTACTCTGGTGGCAAGCGGCTCGCCGACTTCGACGTGCCCGCCGAGGAGGTGGAGTGGCAGTCCCGGAGCCTAGATGCGGAACACGGAGAGCGTACTTCCAGCACTCGAGAGGGCAGTACTCAGCTGTACTCAGCCCTCATACCCACGCGGTGCTCTGGATACACCGCACGACACCGTACTCCCACCCGGACTCCCGCGTGTTCACGACGGCAGGTTCTGGAACATCGTCACGACCCCGGACCAGGTGCCGTCGCAGGGATAGCCGGTAGGGGCGGTGTGGCCTGCTCCGGCCGCCCCCCGCTCCCGGCCAGCCTCCGAGGCTCTCTCTCTCACACACACACATCCAACCCGGCCCCTCCCCACACCAGCCGCTCGAGGTGCTCTACGGGTCCGACCTCGACACGCTCGAGTACGGGTCCGGCTTCCCCAAGCCGATGAGCACCGCCGCCGCCGAGGCCGCCGCCGCCGCCGCCGCCGCCACCAACGTCGCCCTCAAGCCGCCGCCGGCCGCGCGCGGCAGAGCGGCGGCAGAGGGCAAGGCGGCAGGCGGCGCGGGCGGCGGCGCGGCGGCGGCGCCTGCATCCAAGAGCGGCAAAAGGGGAGGCGGCGGCAGCGGCGGCGGCGGCGGCGCGAGGAAGGGTGCGAAAAAGGGCGGCGGAGGCGCCGCCGCGACTGCTCTGACGGAGAAGGAGCTTCGGGCGCTCGAGCGAGAGAAGGAGCGGCGCGAGAAGGAGAAAGAGCGGGAGAAGGAGAGGCGGGAGGCGGAGCGCGCCAAGGAGGTGGAGAGGCAGCTGGGGCTGGCGCGCAAGTATGCGACGGTCGGCTGGAACCTGGGCAACCTCTGCTGCCTCGACACGGCGAAGAGTAATGGAGAATGAATCAGCAGCAGACTCGAATCGATGAACAGGCAACCTCTGCCGCCTCGACCGGTGCGTGCTCGCGCACTGCAACGACAACGTGTCGGGGATGGTCGTGCCGTGGCTGTACGTTGGCATGCTCTTCGCCTCCTTCTGCTGGCACGTCGAGGACCACCTTGCCCCACTCATGATTGAGCGAGGAGTGGATCAGTGATGGGTGGTCAGCTAGGCACGTCGAGGACCACTTTGCCCACTCCATCAACTACATGCACTGGGGCGCGCCCAAGACGTGGTATGGCGTGCCCGGCGACCAGGCGGAGACCCAGCAGAGACATAGCCAGCCGAGACCTAGCCGAGGTGCCGGCCGGGATGCCAGCCGGGATCTGGCTGGAATCACAGGGGTGTCTGCCGAGACCGGCCGACGCCTCGAGATCCCCCGAGATCCCCCGAGATGACCCGCGATCAGATCAGGCCAGGTGACGCGAGAGGAGTGGTCGGCAGGCGGACGCCTTTGAGGGCGTGATGCGCGAGCAGCTCGCGGAGCTCATCGAGAGCGAGGCGGGCCTCATGCACAAGATGGTGACGATCTCCGCATATCTCCCCATATCTCCCCATGTCTCCCCCAGGCGGGCCTCATGTACAAGATGGTGACGATGGTCCCGCCGGGCGAGGCTGTGCGCGCCGGCGTGCGGGTGTGCCGCCTGCTTCAGAAGCCGGGCACTTTCGTGGTGACGTGGCCGCGCGCCTACCACGCCGGCTTCTCGCACGGCGTCAACTGCGCGGAGTCGTCCAACTTCGCGACGCCGGACTGGCTGCCGTGGGGTCGCCAGTCGGCGAGCGCCGCTCTCTTCCGCACCGCGCGGGCGGCGCCGCCAAGATCTCGGCGCTCTCCACACTTTGCGTCGCTGTGAGCAGGTTGAGATCTTCCGCACCACACGCGGCGCGCGGCTGCCGTGCTTCACGCACGCTCCCCCCTAGATGCGGGACACGGACCCGTGGTACTCCGACCAGCACTCGAGAGGGCACATACCTCGGCTGTCCTCAAGCCGAGATCCCCCGAGATTAGGCACGAGCTGCTGCTCACCACGCTCGCGCGCAAGGCGGCGACCCTCTCGGCGCACATCTCCTCGTGGGTCGAGTCGGAGCTGCGCTCGCTCGTGCGTGAGGAGGCGCGGCTTGCGCGAGAGGAGCCGAGATCACCCGAGATCACGAGAGTACCCAATGGTTGCCCGAGGTTGCACGAGAGTACCCGAGAGTGCCCGAGAGTACCCGGGCGCATCGCGAGAGTACCCGGCATGAGGGGCGCGGGTAGCTTCCCGTCTCTTCACGGGGCCCTGCTCTGAGCAGGAACGGCTGCACGCCGCTCTCCGGGAGAGGGGAGTGGCCGCGCTGGTTGACGCGGCGAGCGGCGCCCCGCTCGACGCGGGGGCGGTGGGCGAGGAGGGCGGCGAGGAGGGCGGCGAGGAGGGCGAGGAGGAGGCGGTGTGCGAGGAGGGCGGCGAGAAGGCGAGGACGGGCGGCGAGCAGGGCGGCGGCGGTGGCGACGCGGGCGAGGCGGCTGCCGCGCAGGAGGGGGCGGCGGCGCGGAGGTCGCGGCGCGGACATGTCGGGGACGCGTCCTCCATGGAGACGGAGGGGGAGGGGGGAGGGGGGGCGGCCGCAGAGGACGAAGGGGCGCCGCGCGAGCTGCCGGACGCGTGGGGCGCGGGAGCGTGCCCCGAGTGCGCCGCTTGCAAGTGCGGAGGGCCCCCGCGGCAGCCGCTGGCCGAGCGTCGCGGCTCTTCACGCCGCGTGCCCGCTCTGAACAGGTACGAGTGCTTCCTCTCCTGCGTCGAGTGCGTCGCGGCCGACGGCTCGACGGTGACTCTCTGCCCGATGCACGCGCTCGGCGAGGGCTGCCTCGACGGGCCGCCCAGGGCGGAGAGCTGTGAACGAGTCACTAGAGAGCTGTGAACAGGCGAGGGCTGCCTCGACGAGCTGGGCGCCGACAGCGCCGTGCTCGCCGCCGCAGCGCTGCCGGCCGACCGCAAGCGGGTGCGCGTGTACCGCCCGCTCCCCTGGCTGCGCGGGCTGTTGCGCCGCGTGAGCGAGCGCGCCGCCGCCGCCAACGCTTGGGTCGCCGACGCGCAGCGTCTCCTCGACACGTCGCTCTCCGCCGCGCCCGCGGGCAAGGCGGTGGGCGGCGGGGGCGAGGCGGTGAGCGGCGGGGGCGAGGCGGTGGGCGGCGGGGGCGAGGCGGTGAGCGGCGGGGGCGAGGCGGTGAGCGGCGGGGGCGGGGCGGTGGGCGGCGGGGGCGAGGCGGTGAGCGGCGGGGGCGAGGCGGTGAGCGGCGGGGGCGGGCACACGAGTCTGTCGGAGGCGCTCTCCCTCCTCTCGCGCGGCACCGCCCTCAACATGGACGACGAGAACATGCTGCGCCTATCCACCGCCTGCGCGGCCGGCAAGGCCGTCGAGAGCGCGGCGGTGACCGCCGCACGCCGCCTCGCCGGCCTCGCACCGACGGAGGGCGTCTCTCCACACGGCCCCTCGTGTGAGCAGGTGACCCTCGCGCACCTCACCGGCCGCTCCACGCGCGGTGCCCTCCCGACGATCGAGCAGTGCGCCAAGTGCGTCGCCGACGCCGACGCGCTGCCCCTCCGTTTCGACGCTGTGGCGGCGATCCGCCCTGTGGCGGAGGCGGGCGCCGCGTGGGCCGCGCGCGCCGTCGCCGCCCTCGACGCCATGCGCGCTGACGCGCCGCCTCTTGTCGCTGACGAGAGCGAGGTCACGCCGCCCTCGGAGCTGCGCGCGCGCGCCGCCGCCATCGACGAGCTCATCGCCGACGGCGGCGCGCTGCCGCTCACTCTCCCCCTCAAGGGCGAGCTCGAGGCGGCGGCCGCCGCCGCGCGCTTCGAGGAGAGCGCCGCCGCGCTGCTGCAGCCCGCCCGCCCGCCCGTGCGCGGCCCGCACACGGCCGACGTCGAGGACGACCGCGACGGGTCACGGGCGGCGGAGCGGCCGTCGGTGCGCACGCTCTCTGCGCTCGTGCGCAGCGGCAACGCGGTGCGCGCTGCGCTCTCGCCGGCGGGCGCCGCCGCTCTCGCCGCGCTGGCGGAGCGCGAGGGCGCGGCGCAGCGCTGGATCGACGCGAGCGGCGGCGCGCTCAAGCAGCGCGGCACGCGGCTCGCGCGGCTGCTGGAGCTCGTCGACGAGGCGACTCGCCTCTCCGCCGCGACGAGCCTGCCGCCCGCCGCCGTCGAGTCGGTCCGCGAGCGCGCGTGCGCTGGCGAGGCGTGGCTTGCGCGCGCGCGGCCGGTGCTGCCATCGCCGCTGGAGAGCGGCGCTGCGGCCGACGAGTTGCGCGAGCTCGTCGCGGCCGCCAAGCCGCTGCTCAAGGTGGCCGAAGTGGAGGAGGCCTGCTCCTCCCTCTCGGGCGCGCTGCGGGGGCTGGACGAGTGGCTTTCGCGCTGCGCGTTGCTCTTTGTCAAGCCGCAGTGCGGCCGGCCGCTGCTCGCGGTGCTGCGGAACGACACGGCCTCGGCCGGGATGTGGCCGCCCTCGGACGACGAGAACCTGCTCTGCTGCGCCTGCTGCACGCCCGACACGTTGGGCGTCCCGTCCGAGGTGAGCTGGGTCGGATGCGACGAGTGCGACGGCTGGTTCCACAGCTATTGCGTGCGCGTGCCCGACGCCGTCGCCGAGACCCTCGACTCTTTCCGCTGCCCGCGCTGCTGCACGCTCGCGGGCGCGGCGTACGCCTTTGGCTCGGCGGCTCTGCCGCCGCCCATCCTCACGACGATGCGGCCGAGCTTCCGCGCCACCGAGGCGCTGCTCGCTGCGGCGGACGGGGCCTCGGCGTCCCGGACGGCGGAGGCGTGCGCTGTACGCGCGCTTCTCGAGGCGACGGCGCGCTGGCGCGAGGGTCTGCGCGGCGAGGTGGGCGAGGCGGAGCGGGCGGCGGAGGCGGAGGCGGCGCAGGAGCACGCGCGGCTTCTGGCGGCGCACGAGGCGGCGCAGGCGGCGCAACGGGAGGCGCGGGAGCGGGCGCAGCTGCAGCTGCAGCAAGCCTTTGCCGTGGCGCAGCAGACGCAGCAGCTGGCCGCCGTCCCCGCTCTGCTGGCGCAGCAGCAAGCGCTGGCGACGCAGCCCACGCTTCCGCCGCCGCCAGCGCCGGTGGCGGCGACGGGGCCGGCCGCCCTCTCGTCGGCGCGGCTGCTGGTGCTGCTGCGCGAGGCGGGCGAGCTCGAGGTGCCGCCGCCAGAGCTCGAGGCGATGCGGCTCGTCCTGAGCCAGCGGGGGGTGCGGGCGTGAGCTGAATAATAATCAATGGTAGGGGATTTCGCGGCCCCCCCCCCCCCCCCAAATAAGAAAGCCTAGCGCACGTGTGATCTACAATCCTGTCCCAAATGCTGCTGGCTCTTCTTGCGTCCGCCCTCGCCTACAGCGCACCACTGACCCACAAGTGGCACAAGAGCCGCATGGTGACAAGCGGATCATCGAGTGCTTCCTCACCGGTGCCAGCGTCGAAGGACCACCAAGCGGCGGAGCGCCACCCTCGATCCAGGGTTTTGGGTATGAGCAGCGGCTCTATGGGGGATTTTCAGCAGCTTCAGGCGCACGCCGAGTCGACGAGAGACGCGTGGGCGCAGGCTGCGGCGCAAGCAGAAACGTCAGCGCGGGCGGCAGAGGTGCGGGCGCAAGAGGCAGTTGAGGCTCAAGCCGTGCTACAGACGGCGGAGCATGAGGCGGAGCTGGCGGCAACCACGCTTGCGCAGGCCGAGGCCGAGGCCCGCGCGCAGTCGCAAAAGGCGGCAGACGCCGCCGCTGTGGCAGAGGCGGAGGCCGAGGCGATGAGTGAGGCCTTGGCGCGGGTCGCGCGGTTTGAGATGGCGGCAAAGGCGACCGACGAGGCGGCGCAGGAGGCGGGCGAGTCAATGTCCCGCCTGCAGACCGAGGCTGCGGGAGCGGCGTCGCAGGCCGCGCAGGCGGAGGCGGAGGCGGAGGCGGAGGCGGAGGCGGCGCAGACAGCGGCGCAGGCGGTCGCCCAGGCGGCGGCAGAGCTGGCTGCCAACGCGCAGGCAGCAGCGCAAGCGCAAGAAGCGGCCTTGAGCTCCCTCCGGCAGCTGCAGAGGCAGCGAGTCCCACCCGCCGCAGGACCCGCCGTAGGAGCCGCAGTACCCGCCGCAGGACCCGCCGCAGGCCAGCCAGGCGGCCGTCGGCCGCCGCCGCAGTCCGGGCAGGCAGGCAGGCCCGGTAGGCTTGGCGACGGCCCGCAGTTTGGCGGCCCCGGGCTTCGCCGCGGCCGTTACGATTAGCCGTACGCGACTGCGCACTTTGTCGCGTTCGTGCCGTTTGCGCCGCCCTCGGAGTAATGCGTGTGGATCCTACCGCGCCGCCACGTGCCCGACCTCGCTTCCTTTACGGCGAGGCCGTAGATGGCAGCAGCGGCGGCGGCGAAGATGGGCTCGGCGGGTGCTCGCGCGGTACGCTCGGCTGCTCGCGAAAAATGTTTGGCATGTCCAGGCTATACCTAAACCAAACGACGAACCAACCCAACCTGTGAAGCTGAACCAAACCCACACTCACTCCGGCGTCTGCGGCGTGGCCGGCGGCCAGTACGGGCGCATGCGGTCATCCTCGCCCACGAAGACGGCCGTGCTCTGCGCGACGACCTGCGTGAGCATGTTGGCGCTGTCGCCCTGGCGCGAGCCCCACACGAAGGCGAAGCGGCGGCCGTCGGCATCGTCCTCGAGCTGCACGAGCCAGCCCGGGTCCCACTGCGGGTTGCCAAACCCGGGAAAGGCCAGCGTGCCAAACCCGAGCCACCCGCGCACCACGCGCTCCTCGCCGCCGCGCGTCATCGCCACCGTCGGCACGGGCGGCGTCGGCGGAGCGTTGAGCCGGACACCGAGCACTGCGGGCGGCGGCGGCTCGAGGAGAGCCACAAAGGTCGCCGCGCCCATCGGCACGTGCATGTCGCCGGTCACCTTGCGGCCGATGAGCATCGTGCAGTGCGACGCCGACCCGAGCCGCAGCCACTGCAGCAGGTCTAAGACGGGCGTGCTCAGCGGTTCGTTGGCCTGGCCCCGCCCGAACAGAGCGCGCAACGCGGCGAAGTCGCCGTCGTCCGCAGACAAGTCGGAGCGGCCGACGAGAGGGCCCAGGTCGAAGGTGCGCCTCTGGAGCAGCAGTGCCTCGTTGCCGTAGAGCCCGTACTGCGAATTGTGCGAGTAGTCTCCAATGTACATGCCAGAGCGCACGCACGTGGGCGCCTGCCCACCGCCGGGCGACGCGAGCGAGGCAGGCGTCGGCCCATCGACGAGGCCGAGCGTCACGCGCCGCCTCGCGCAGTGGTCGGGCAGCCTGCGCAGCCGCTGCCGCCACATCTCGCCTTCGGTCGTCACCCCACGGGGTGTGGCCCGCGTGGGCGCCCACAGCGCCCGCAGCTCCATCGCGTCGTCTGCCCGAGCAAGAGGCTCGGCGGAGTCCGACGACTCCTCCGACGCATCCTCGGATGCCGCCTCGGATGCCGCCTCGTCGTCGTCCTCTCTCTCGTCGTGGTCTCCGCTACTACGCGAGCCCGCGGCGGCAGGATGCGAAGGCGCCGCGCTGCTGCGGCCGTCCGCGGCCGCCCTCGGTGGCTCGCTTCCCAGCTGCACTTGCAGGTACTGGCGGCACTGCACGCGGCTGGGCACGAGCGAGCGGTCCGCTGCTGCATCGGTGGATTGGAATCCAACGCCGCTCGCTTCCTGAAAGAGGCGTGCGGCCGGGATCACGTCGTTGCAGAGCACGCGGGGCGCCTCCGCACACGTGGTGCACGCCACCACCCGGTCGCCGCACCAGCGCATCGTCGGGTTGCGCGCGGCGCGCAGCCACGCCGGCAGCGCGTCCTCTGTGCCGAGGGCTGCCGCGGCCGCCGGACCACCCTCCGGCGCTGGCGGCGGCGCCGCGAAGTCGACCTCGAGGATGGTCACGGGCTCCTGCGCCGCGCACTTGAAGCCGCCGGCAGGCGTCGCGTGGTGCAGCAGCTCTCCGACGAAGCGGCCGCCGCGGAAGCGGAGGAGGAGCAAAGCGCCCCATGGGTACGCGTCGATCAGGTGGTGGAAGCCTTGCCGCGGCGCCCACGTTTCGAGGACCGCGTAGAGCAGACGGAAACTGGAGAGGCGCGGCCAGTCGGAGCTGAGGTCAATATCCGCAATCGACCACGCGGACTTGCAGAGCGTCTGCCAAATGATCTCCTCTGCGAGCATCGCGCGCAATTCCGTGCACACGGCGGCGACGCGCACGACATCGGCCAGCAGCGGGCGCCGGCCAAGGTGCGAAAGAATGATGGCAATCGAGTCCGTCGAGAGGTCGAGGAGTGTTGTCGGCACGCCGTCGTCGGCGTCAGCAACATCCACAGGAGTGTCCGAGGCGGCGACGACAGCAGGCGCGTCCAGCTGAGGTACATCGCTAGACGACATATCGAGGCCTCCGCGCCGTTGCTTTGGTTATTTTTTTCAGTTTATGTAGCTCTTACGAGGTTAGTGCACCACTAACCGCCGAAGCACAAGAGGCCGCTGCGGGGAACCCAGCGGCTCGGGTCACTTCTCATCGCAAACTCGGTCGAGCACGAGGTAAGGTGTGTGCGTGGGAGGCGGCGCGGCACTGTAGTTTTTTTAAATTGGCAAAAAACAGAAAAAGAATTCGCGCCGCCATCAAGCGCCCCGACGTAGGACGGCCACATCCGCACCCCGCCCCGATGCATTTTTCCCTCCTGTTCCTCGTTGCGCTCGAACCGACGCTCTGCCTGCGTACCCAGCACGCTCGCCTCCCCTCGCGCCCGCGCTGTGCAACGCCGCTGCTCGCCTCGCCGGGCGACGAGCTTGAGAAGAAGACCAACTCAGAGGGCGACGAACTAGCGGCCGAGTTTGCGCGGAGGCTCGAGCAGGAGGGCGGGCGTCACCGGTTCTTGCTGCGGACGACGGTCTCGGAGTGGCGAGAATCGGCCCGCGAGCACGTTCGCGGCGCGGCCGACTCGGCCAAGCGCATGGAGCTGATGGCGCCCGAGAAGGTGTCGAACGCATCTCCTGTTGCCCTGCTCGGGGGGCTGCTCGCGCTCACGCTCCTGACCACCGCCTACCAACTAATGGCCGCGCCGGAGGTCGTCGACGCGTCCAGCGCCTACCAGGCGCCGGAGTACGGCCTCTAACCCGTCTGACAAGCACTGTGCTTGGCCGCTTGGCGCGATCAAGCTTCGCAATTCACGGGGCTCTCCGCTGGGCGCCTCAGCCGGAGCAGCTTGTTTGTGGCGCATGCGGCGGGCGCGGCCGAGGGGTGCGTGTATCATTTGTATGATCTGTAGGGGGGGGGCGGGTGTGCGAGTGAGGGCGGGGTCTCAGCGCGGGCCGAGTGCGGCCGCGGTCTCTCGGGTCTGCTGCTCTGTGACTCTCTCACCATTGGGTGTGTTTTGTCTGAGAGCGAGCGCTTCTTTATTACTGTGGAAAGTGGTCTGTGGCGGGCGGGAGAGCCGGGACGGTGCGTGCGCGCATCTGATTCTCGAATGCCCGCGGCTACCCGCCGACATGAAAAAAGACATGACGCGGACTGCGAGCGCGCGGTCTGCGAGGGGGTGCACGTGCCGCGCCGCCCGGGCCCCCGTGGACTGGCGACCGCGGCAGAGACCGGCGGTGGCTCCCTGGCCGGATCCGCACGACCGCCCCCCCCAGAGAGCAGAGACGGGGCGAGCGCGAGGTAGGAGGCTGCGAACGCCTGAGCGAGTGACGTTGCCGCGCCTCTACGGCCCGCCAGCTTCGAGCCCACGGGACACGGCTAGCGGGAGCGCCCACCGCCCCACCCCCGGGGCGCGCCTCGCGGTCCTCCGCCGCCCCAGCCTCGCCCGCCCTTGCCGTAGCCCTTGCCGCCTGCTCCACGCAACGAGGGGAGGGGGTGAGTTGCCCGCGGCGAAGACGGCGGGCCTGGTTGCGCTGGTGTGTGGGGTGGGGTGTGTGGGTGTGTGGGTGTGTGGGTGTGTGGGTGTGTGGGTGTGTGGGTGTGTGGGGTGTGTGGGGTGGGGGGGGGGGAGACGTGCAAGGGTCAGCGGGACGGGAGGGGGCGGGTTGCGCTACCCTTGCCCTTGCCCTTGCCCTTGCCCTTGCCGCCCTTGCCGCCGCCCTTGCGCGCCGCCATCTTCTCGCGCACCGCCGCCACGTACGCCTCTTCCTCCTCCCCTTCCACCTACCATCACGCCTCCGCGCCTCCGCCCCCCGCACCTCTCGGTCAAACCCCCGCCCAAGCCCGCCCGCCCACCACCCCACTCCCACCCGCCCGCCCCAAGCCCCCCCCCCCCCTGCCCCACACCTGCCGCCACGCCGTCGCCTCCCCTCCGAGCTCCGCGCCGCCGCCGAGCCCGTCCAGCGCCGCCTTTGCGTCCGCAGGCGAGCGGAAGCGGACCTGCGCCGGGGAAGACACGACTCAGAGCAGCGCGAGAGTCGCGCGAGACCTCGAGACCTTGAGACCTCGAGCCCGCGAACGCAAGGGCTACGCACACAGCCGAATAGCCGGGTACAGCGGATACAGCTGAACCGGCAAGTCTCCGCATCTAGGAGAGCGGACGGTCCCGGAGGCATCGCCGCGGCTGTAGTCCACAAAATCGACCGTGCCCCACTCGCCGCACAGCGCCGACACCTGCTCGCGGTCTGTGTCGGCGCCGGCGCCCTCGAAACGCAGCAGCAACCCCTTCTCGAGCGGCGGCGGAGCGTTGCGCGCCTACCAAGGCAGTGCGTCCGGAGACGCATCAGAGTCGGGGCGGGAAGGCGGTATCGTGCAGTGTGCTCGGAACACCGCGTGAGTACGAGCTGAGCGCGGCTGAATACAGCCGAACGCGTGTCCTCTCCGAGTGCCGGGTCTGTCTCCGACATCTAGGGTCTGACATCTAGGGTCTGTATTCCTCTCCGAGTGCCGGGTCTGTACTCCGACATCTAGGTATTCCGACATCTAGGGCGGCGGGCCGCGTTCCGCTCCTGGACCCGCTGCTTGTACGCCTCCTCCTCCGCCGCGTCGAGCAGTCGCCACTGCGGCGTCGCCCCGCTCACCTGCCCGAACTCAGCCGAGATCAGCCGAAGATCAGCCGTTTTTTTGCCGAGATTAGCCGAGATATCTGCGGCATCGCTCCGCTCGCCTCCTCCCCGCCCGCCGCCAGCGCCTCCAGCGCCGCCTTGGCGCCGCCTGCCGCCGCGAAGCGAACGAAACCGTCGCTGTCCCCGCGGTTGAAGTCGACGAAACGCACCTGGCAGGCAAAGAAGGAGAGTGGCACAACGACACGTGCAGAAGTGCAGCCGAGGGGCAGCCGAAGGGCAGCCGAGGGGCAGCCGAGGGGCAGCCGAGGGGCAGCCGAAGGGCAGCCGAGGGGCAGCCGAGGGGCAGCGGAAGCGCACCTCGCCCCACCGCGATGCGAGCGCCTTGAGGTCCTCCCGCTGCGCGCCTATGGGAAGCTTCCGGGAAGGGTCCGAGAGTGTTACTGGCAGCGCCTTGAGCTCCTCGCGCCGCGTGCCCGGCCCGACGCCCTCGAAGGCCAGTACCACGCCCTTCTCCTCCCCAAACCCGCCGCCGCCGCCGCCAGCCTTCTTTGCCGCGAGCCGCAGCTGCAGCTGCTTCCAGTACTCGTCCACCTGAGGGACACTCGCTTCGGGCTGTAGGTGTCGTCAGGGGGTAGGGCCAGCAGCTCCTCCCATCCCGCGTCACACCTCTGCGTCGCTCAGCATCGCCCACGCCGCGCCAGCCTCTCCGCCCGCCTCTCCGCCCGCCTCTGCGCCCGCCTCTGCGCCCGCCTCTGCGCCCGCCTCTCCTCCGCCCGCCGGTCGCTTGGCGGCTGGTTCCTCTGCAGAGCTGTCGCCGTCCCGCGCTCGCTTGGCACCAGCCTCCGCTGCACCGCCCGCCTCGCCCGCCTCCGCCACCGCGTCAGTCTCTCCCATCTCTGCGTCCGCCGCCGCCGGCCCCGCCCCGTTGCTGTCTAGCGGCGGTGCTGCCGCCCCCTCGGCCTGCAGCGCAGCCAGCGCCGCGGCGGCGCCCTCTCGCGACTTGAAACGGACGTGCCCCTCCGCGCCGTCGTCGGCCCACGCCACCTCGCCGTGCGCGCCGCACGCGTCGAGCAGCGCCTGCTTAGTACAACCATCAAATCGTCAACCACTCAAGTTTTCACAATTCGTGACAGCACCGGCGTCGGGCAGCGCCTGCCGGTCCGCCGCCCAGCCCGAGAAACGAAGTACCTTGCCGTGCTCCTTGTGCGCGTGCCGCAGCGCCTACAGGACGGGTCCTCCACCGCTCCCGCACAAGTCCCGCACTCGCAGCTGCCCGCGCCACTCGAAGCTCGGCCCGCCTCTGCCTCGGCCGCCTCAGCCTCCGCCTTGCGCTTCGCCTGCTTCTCGGCCGTCTTGCGGCGGTACTCGGCCACCTTGGCCGCCTCGGCCTCGTAGTGCGCGCGGAGCAGCGTCGCCCGCAGCGCCTGCCCGCCCGGCTTGCGCAGCGACTTTGCCGCCGCCGCGTCGACGACAGCCTGCGCGGCTGCGGCGTCGGCGAGCTCGACGTGCCACTTGCCGGAGAAGGCGCGCGCTTGCCGGTCGTCCTTGAGGTCGCGGAGGCGGCGCGTGCTCGCGGGCGCGGCGTCCGGCACGCACGCCGCCAGCACCTCGAGCACCGCCGCCTCGTCGGCACTCGGCGGAAGCCCTTCCAAGAAGACGCTGTGGTCGGCGGCGGGGTCGTCCGCAGGCAGCGGAAACCGGCGGCCGATGTGGCCACCGTCGCAGGCGCGGAGCGTGTCGGAGCGCGCCGCCGCGGCTACGAGCGCCTCGGCCCGCTCCTCCGCAGAGAGATCGGGAAGGAGAGCGACGACGCGCGGGAATCCGGCGAGAGTGGCCGCGCTAACAGAGACGGTGGCGTCGGCCTCGCTGCGGCGGAGCTCGCCGGCCAGGAAGGTGTCGTACGGCAGGGACGCGTCCGACATGTAGAACTCGAGCTGCCGCAGGAGCTTGTCCTCATCCGACGCCATCTTCCTCTCGGGACTGGCAACTCCTCGCAATACGCTGGCCCGCACGCTGGGGCCCGCACTGGCGTCCGGAGGTACCTCGCCGTTGGGGCTTCGAATTTAATAATTCCATTGCGCATTTCATTGATAGGAATCCTACCCACTTGAGCACTTGAGCACTGGATAGGGTCGATTCCGCATGGTACGGGACCCCTCGATGATCGTCTCGCCCTCCCTCACTGGTGTGTTCATTGGGGGGGGGTCATATAACAAACACGGTACAGGATCGAGGTGCACGCTGCTGAAGCAGTGTCGTCCCCCCTCTCCATCACCTCTCTGGGAGGCGTCGGCGGTGATGGCGGCGTGACCGATCGAGCTACAAGGGGAGCTTGTTCAGCAGGATCCGGGTGGGCGGAGCAGTACCTCACTTCCTCAAATGGGTGTGAGCCTCAGAACCCCAGCCCTCCAGCCCATCACCCATCGGCTCATGTGGATTCGACCCACCGCCGGGATGGAAGCTTCCTGCTTCCATCTGATTAGTTGTCCATTCTTCTCCCCCATCAATTGAGCACTTGAGCACTGGATAGGGTCGATTCCGCATGGTACGGGACCCCTCGATCGTCTCGCCCTCCCTCACTGGTGTGTTCATTGGGGGGGGTCCCATCAATTGGTATCCACCTTTATCCCCGCCGTACTATATCAGTGGACACGTGAGCGCCGGCGTGGCGCGCGCGGTGTGCGAACGGGCCGGGAACCCCCCTAGGGCAGCGCGCTCGCAGACGAGAGCCGAGGTTTGGCGCGGCACCATGCGCCTGGTCGCCGGTGGTCGAGCGCGAGCGTGTGGTCCTCGGGCGGGCCGGCATCATTCGTCGCACCGGTCGCCGGCTTGTAGGCGTCGGGTGGTCAGCGGGGACGGGCGGGGGGCCGACGACTTGAATGCGCAATGGCAGACATTAACATACAAGATTTTGGGCGCACGGCGTGGGTGATCTGTGATCTGTGAGGGTCCGCCCGCAGGCGCATTTTGTGTACCGAGGCGGTGCCCGGTGCCGAACCTGTCGGACCTTAAGACAGCATTGTAGATCCCTGGGCGAGGGTGGTGGCGTCCCCGTCGGGAGGGGCTGTCTGGCGGAGGAGAGCAACCAGGTGCCCGACGGCGTCCCGCCACATCCGGATGACCTCTCCTCGTTGTGCCAGTCAGCCCCGTTGGGGGTAGACCGCTCGTCTATAGCCAATCAGCCTTAAGCGAGCGGTCTGGCCGTTGGAATGGCCGAGTTTGGTGTGGACTTGCGTCCTCGCATCGATCGTGGTTACAAGTAAGTAGCGTTAGACGTGGGTAGACAGGTACACACCACAAAAAAAGTTGCACACACACTCACACACACACACACACACACACACACACCGCGTGATGCGGAGCACGGCTGTGAGCGGGGCGGGGCGGTGCGCGCTGTGCCTCTGTGTTCGTGCGTCGCCCATCTCTCCTGCGGAGATGCCTGGGCCGTCTACACTGGGACCCCCCATCTCTGGAACCTGCTGGAGAGATGCTCTACACCGGCGCATCACCGGGCACGGGACTGGCAAAAAAGAATTTAACAAAAACATCTGACAGGCTCGACACAGGCGCGGACTGGCGCACGTGCTGGCTCAAAAAAGAATTCTGAGTTTCGAGGCGATGATACTAAGACAGATTTCTTTCTTTCCGGGGATCTTATCGCGAAACCACCAAGTTCCACGACAGCTTTCCTGCCCACCGACGCGGGTCCGCGCAGCTGTTGGCCGTGGTCGAGTTGGGCTGGCCGCAACGGCACGTGTAGCTGCCTGCACCGGGTGGGTAGCCGCACGCCACATCGTCCGCCTCCCCCTCGCAGCGGAACATGCCGCGGCAGCTGCGCGCCCACACCTCCCTGTCGCCGTCGTCCCGGACGCGGCAGCCAAAGTTGCCTCCGGCTTCGCAGCGGGTCTTGCTGTGCTTCTCCACCAATGAGACGGCGCAACCTACTCCTTCCGGCGCATCTCGCGCGCCAGCTCCCACCCCTTGCCCCCTCCTGCCGCCGGCTGCTCGCGAGGCGTGAAACCGAGCGGGACGATGGCGCTCGCTGCAGAGCTCGACGTTGGCAAAGGTGCGCCCCCACAGAAAGTCGTTAAATTGAGGCGTAAAATGCCGGCCGTCACCCCGCACTGTCTGATGCGCATGCCGGTAGGTGAGTGAGTAGAGCCTGCCCAGCGTGCGCACGCCCAGCGAGGCCGCAACCCTCTCCTGGCTGAGGAAGAGCCTGCTGGTGCGCGACGCGCTCATGTACTTGGTCCGCACGTGGCACGTACTCGTGCGATTGCGAGCGTTCTGTGCGTTGACGAGGAGCTGCGACGTGGCGGTCTGGCAGTCGACGCGGTGCGGGTGCAACGCCTGCAGGCTCTTGAGCACGAGCGTCGCGTTCGGGAAGGCCGCGCGCACCCCTCGCAGGCACGTCGCGAAGGCGGCCTCGTACTCGGGCAAGGGCAAATGCGTCGTCTCGCTCCCTCCGCCGTACTCGCTCATGACATCCCACGTGCCTCCGCCGTACAGCACAAGCTGCCTTGCGGGGCTGGCCGCACCTCCGAGCACCCGCCTCGCCATCCTCGCGCGCTCTCCGCACCGCCTTGCCGACGAGGCGTCGAGTAGGAAGGAGAGCTGGTGGAATTCGATCCGCACCCGCATCCGATCGGCGTTCGTGGGTCGAAACTGCCGCATCGTCGAGTCGCCAATGGCCACCACGGCGTCAAAGCGGCTCAGGTCGATGAGGCCATCGCCATTCGAGGGCTGCGCCGCGGGCGGCGGCACGAGGTCGGGCAGCGGCAGCACGTCTGCTGCGCGGCGCACGCGGAGCGGCAGGTTGAGCGCGCCCGAGGTGGGCCACCCCTCCTACAGCCGGGTTGTACAAGCAGATACCGACGTGATGCGTGGATGGTAGCTGAGACCAAGAGTGATGAAATATGCGAGTGCAGGCCAGAGAGTGTAGGCCAGACAGCGTCGGCGAGACCTTAGCTGGAGGGTCGAGGTGCCCGTGCCCGCACGTGTACTGCAGCACGACACGCAGGACGATGGCGGCGGCGCTCTTGCCAGCAGGAGCGGACGGCATCTCCACGCGCTCATACTCCAACGCGTAGCTGCCATTGCCGAGATCCGTCGCCAGAGCGGAGGCCACCTCGGCGCCACCCTGCAGCAAGCTTGCGTAGAATTCGTCACCGCCAACCTATGAAGAGGTCGGAACTGAATCGACGAGGCTGTGGGGTCGGCGCGTGACAGCACGGGGACCTGCTTTGGTTCATTGTTGTGGTAAGAGTGCAGCGCTCGGCCGCCCGCGAGGAGGAGCACGCTCGTAGTGGGTGGGCAGCGCCGTCTTTGCGCAACGCTCTCGCCGGGGTATACGACCACCCCGATGGCGGGGGCAGCGGCGAGATTAGCGAGCGGCATTGCGAAGCACACACAAACACACACACACACACACACAAGTCTGAGGCGAGACAAAGGCGCGCAAAGTAAAAGTGCAATAAGAATTTAAACAAAAGAACTCTCTCTCCATAAGAATTGGCCCGAGCTCGAAGAAGCGTGCTCCTGCCCCCTCCCCTGCCCGCTCCCCTGCCCCCTCCCTTGCCTCTCGCTCGCCCGCTCACCGGCGTGTTCGCCGGTCTGGCCGACAGAATCGAAGCATGTGGGAGTGTGGAGTTGCGGAGGCGCATTTCTATCGTTCGGTGCCGCGGAGCTGGAGGGCGAAGACCTTGTATCATCAGAAGTGCATCGCCACATCCCCGTCGACGTCGGCCGCAAGACCCTTTTTGTGTGCCCTCGGTGATAATTCGATAATATAGACTATAAGAGGCGCGTGCTTTTCCAAACTTCAGTGCAACCACTCGAACGCGCCCCCGCGGTTTCCTCTTCTGGATTCTGGTTCCACTTTCTACATGCATTATTCGCGCCTATGACGTATGAATTCACGCGCAGAATCGGTCGATGGTACTGTGAAGGCCTCTTGGGGCTTAGGGGCTGGGGCACGCGGTGCATGGGCTCACGCCAGCCGCCGCACCGGAAGGGCAACCTCGTTGCGCCTCTGCCACGGCGGCGTGAACGGATCATTGTACTGCATCAGCAATATCGACGCTGCCTGTGCATCCTCGTCATCGCCGCACGCCGCATCCCACTCACCGTCGCCCCTGACCGCCTCCAGCAGCTGCTCCTTGCGCCTCGCGACCTCGTCCCCGCCCGCAAAGCCTCCAAACCAGAGGCAAGCCAGAGCCGAGCTCTGCTCGAGCGCGCCGCCGCCATTGCGGCCAAGCTGCACGCCCGACTCGGGCAGCGGCGCGGGCGGTTCCGCGCCCTCGCCCCAGTACTTTGACGGCAGGACAAAGCTCATCTGGCCCGTCGCCGCCGAGCTGAGCACCGGCGTCGTCATGGCCTGCAGGGAGAGGCATCGCAAGGATTGGAGCGCGGGAAAAGCCACATCGACTGTTCCACGAGAGAGTACCGCGGGGGGCAGGAGGGTGGCTGCATCTAGGGCGGGGAGCCATCTTCTCCTCCTCCGCGTTGCGGCCGCCCAAGACGTAGCCCGCCAGCGCCTGGAAGCCGCCGGCCGCCGGCAGGGACGGCTGCTGGATCGGCACGCCGGAGGCGGCGACGGCGCGGTCGCGCCGCGTCGACGCAACGGAGAACTCGCTGTACTCGCGCACCTGGGTCAGTTGCGGTGGTGGGCGGTCAGTCACCGGCGGCATTCAACAAAGCAGTCGTGGCCGTCAGTGCGCGCACGCTGCTGACTGTGCCGCGAGGCGTTGTGTGGCATCGCGTTGTGGCAGCAAGCAGAGAGGCCACCCGCGCACCTCCCACCCGCCCGGCCGGTCGGCGGCGACGACGGCGTACGCTGGAGTCTCCAGCTCGTCGGGCGTGCGTCGCAGCATTTCCGCCATCGACGTCTCCTGGATTGGGGGTGGGGTGGGGGTGGCGCGAGAACGCGACACCAATCTGGCGACAGGGGAAGGGAGAATGGGGCGTGGCAGGGAATGCGGTGGTGGGGAGGTGTTTTGACCTGCCGCCGCCGCCTCGCCGCCTCGCGCTCGAGAGCCCACACGCCGCCCTTGCCGCGCCGAAGCTGACGCAGCAGCACGCCGACGAAGCGGCGGCGCTTGGCACTGTCGCCGCCGTCGGTGAAGCGCGCGCCGCCTCCGGGCTCCTCCCGCATCATCGAGTCGAGCAGGCGCGCGTACGAGCCAAGCGCTGCGCGGCGAGAGGGCAGAGGGAGCGGCCAGCGTCGAGAGGCGAGGAGCGAGTCGGAGGACGATGCGATGAGTGACACGGCCTCGTCCAGCACGCGGTCGCGCTGCTCCGGAGGGACCGACATGAAGTCCCGAAGCGCGGCCTCCTTGGCCTCTTCAGCAGCGCACCGGTTGGCGAGCAGCAGCAATAACGATCTCGCGGCGGCTGCGTCAGTCATGCTGGGTTTGGCCTCAACGTCTGTCATGCTGCAGGCGCCTCGAGGAAGTCGCGCAGCGCCGAGCCCGGGACAGACGCTGCCGCGGCGGTGAGGCTGCAGGCTAATGTGACTCGAAGCTGGCGAGGAGCGGGTAAACGACGTGGCGGTGGCGAAGATAAGAAGTGCGCACGGCATCGGGTTGATGTGCGAGAGAGAGTGCGTTGTTTTGCTTAGAAGCGGCGGCTTCCGCGAAGGCAAGAGAAGGAGAACGGAAAGAAGGTGCCCCCGATTTCATTTTATAGATTAAGGGAAAGAAAGCGCGGCTGCGCAGGGAGATCGCGCGAGAACAGCTCGTCATCAAGCGACCAGCCGAATCCCCGAACTCCTACCGACCCGGCCACTCCCCAGGCAGCTGACCGGATGCTTCCCCTCCTGCTCTCGCCCGCCTCGCTGCTGATCCCCCTCGCGCCGCACGCGGCCACGACGCTGCTCTCTTCCGATCCATTCTCCGACCCCGTTTTCACTGGCGCGGCCCAAGCCAGCCTGCACTGGAACCCAGCGATGACAGGGATCGCCTGCTACGCCGCCGGAATGTGCATGCTGACCTGGTGGGACGAGAAGGTGCTTCCGAAGCTGCAGCGCGACGGCGTCCTCCCGTACCACAGCGAGGAGGACCGCATGATTGACACGCAAAAGAGGCGACGCGAGGCAGCGGCGGCGGCGCGGCCGCTCACTCCTCTCACCGCGGCACGGCAGCCACTTGCATCCGAGCTGGATCAAGGAGCATGCCATTACATCGGCACGGTTGACAATGTGCGTCAGTACGTGTGCGTCCGGCATGACGACGCCATCGGCGATGAGTGTGAGCTGTCGGATGAGTTCAGCGAGCAGTACGGCATGCCGGTTGTGATCTGCAAGAAGGCGGAGGCTGGCGCCGAGGACTTCCTCCCCTGAACGTGACCACTCTCACCCCGCTCCTCTCCCTCACTATCCTACTTCTCTCCACCTCTCCTCTCCTCTCTCGGCTGACACTCCGGGTAGCCCCAAGCGCCTCCATGACCAGCATTTTTCCAGTAGTGCGTAGTGCTTCCCTCTTCCCACGTCGTCTCTGTGTGGATGTGTGCCGGCACGTCTCCAGTCACACGCACCGTTTTCCGGCCCGAATTATCACTTCTCGCAGCTGCGAGACAAGCTTTCTCGGAGCGACAGCCTCAAAAGAACAACAACAAGAGGGTCAAGGCAAGGGTTGGATGGGTGTGGCAGTGATCTGTGATCTGTAAGGGTCCGCCCGCAGGCGCATTTTGTATACCGAGGCGGTGCCCGGTGCCGAGCGCAGGCCGGAGCCCACAGGTCGGACCTTAAGACAGCGTTGTAGATCCCTGGGCGAGGGTGGTGGAGAGGGCGGTCCGTCGGCGCCAAACCACGATGGGTGTGCAGTGGGCACTGGGGCGTGGGGGCGGGGGCCGGGGGGGGTCGAGATCCGAGATCGCTCGAACGCTGGCGCGAACACCAGTGCGCCCCAGAACGGTGGGGGTGCCCTTCGACTGCACGTCCGAGTCACGCAGGGCGGGTGAGCGAGAGCGGCACATGGGTCATGGCGTAATAACACAGACATCGACAGACAGGAAGCTACTGGTGCCCCGCGGCGCAAAGAAAGCGGAGCGCGGCGCCGTTCGTCGGTTTGTCAAAACCGACGCAAACGAATCGTCTTGACCATCGAGCATCGTATAGAGTTGTTTGGTATGGATATAATAAAGAGCTAACATACACTCTCTCAGACGCAAAAAGCTGACGCCAGCTTGTGCGCGTGGCCAGTGGTACCTTCCTCTCACCCACCACCATCCCCCTTCTCCTCCTATCTGTCCTAGTGTGTGCCTGCTGGGGGGGCAGACGGCTTCCGAAAAGCTGTCCGCAGCAGGCGTGATCCCCTCGAATTCTTCCGTCGCGCTGTCCCAAGACACACACCGACCCCTGTACCCCACCGGTCGCCCGCCGGTCAATTCTCCACATGCCACACGCCACCGCTGGACTGCTCCTCCTCACCGCGCTCGCATGCGCGTCAGCAGAGACGGTCTCTGTCGACGCGGCGGGCAACGCAAAAGCTGCGGAGAGCAGCGCGGAAACGTGCGGCGCTGGCGACGACCAAGGCAAGTGCGGCTTTGATGACGGCTCGGGATCATACGCCTCGGTCGAGACCGGTCGCGGCGCGGGCACGGACAAGGTGTCGACGTGCGGCGAGTGGTGCGCCGGCGCAGAGGCAAACGCGCCGTGCGCCATCGACACAACGGTGATGCCTTGCAAGGGCGAGTATTGGTGCACGACTACATGCGCGCTGTGGACCGTCTCCATCCTGGAGGCGGCGACGCCGGCGGCGAGGCCGCTTACGTGCGAGCAGTTCATCCGGACGAGCGCCTTCCCGCGCGGCGGCGAGGTTTGCTCGGATCCCTGCCTCCTCAACGAGATCAAGCCGAGCCGCTACCCGGCACCGACCGGGCTCGGCTTCCTGTGCGCGCCGGGCACGTGCGACCCGGCGGTGCAGAACCGGTACAACGGCACCTTCAAGGCGACCGAGCTCGGCCTCGCCGTGCTCGAGTGCCCCTGCAACTGGTTTGGCTCGGACTGCTCTGACGACTGGGTTGCGGTGGAGCGCGTGCTGCGCAAGGAGCGGCCCGACTCGGAGCGGGTCGCGGAGCTGTGAAGGGCGTCTCTTCACGGTCGCTGGTGTGAGCAGGAGCGGCTCGGCGACTTCGAGACGACCGTCTTTGGCGTGTCGGAGGCCGACTGGCAGAGGGTGATGGCGGAGCACCGGCCTGGCGGCGTCGTGCGCGTGCAGGCGCGCTCCCCGGCCCGCCTGGGGCGACGTGGTGACCCCTCGCTCGCTCACGCGTCGTCCTTCCCACAGGCGCCCTCGCCGACCGCCTGGGGCGACCGCCCCCTCGAGCAGCCGTACGCGCTGGCCAACGACCGGGAGAGCGGCGTGGTCAGCGACCTCGAGGTGGCTGCGCTGCTGCTGTGAAGAGCGTCTCCGCATGAGAGTGCTGCCTGTGAGCAGGTCGGCGAGCTCGAGGTGCTGACGGGCCCGCCCGAGACGCACTACCACCCCACCGTCACCGAGGTCGCATTCCGCGTCCGCGCGCTGCCAGTCGGCCCAGTCGCCGGCACGCCACTCTACATCAACCCGAGCGTGGCGCGCCACTGCGCCGTCGCCACTGCCGCCGCCGCCTCAAAGCCAGACGCGCCACGCGCTCTTCCCTGCCACAGGCGGGCTTCTTCAACAAGCATTACCGATTCCTGCTCGACGCACTCGAGGGCGATGCGGCTGTCGCCCATGTCGCGATGGTGGCGTCGGGCGCCGGCCTCTCGGGGGTGCGCACTGCGCTCGCGACGCTGAGCCGCGAGGGCGGCAAGGCGCTGCACCTCTTCTACGGTCTGCGCGACGTGCGCCACTTGCCGTACCGCGAGCTGCTCGTCCGCTGGGTAGCCGCCGGCCAGGTCGGCCTCACGCTGCTCGTCTCGTCTGGCGACCCCGCCGCCCGCGAGGCGCCCGAGCCAGAGATTACCGCCGCCATCGCCGCCGGCCAGAAGCTGCGCGCGCAGCACGCGGGCGGAGGCAAGATGTACGCACAGCACGCGCTCCACCTCTCCTTCCTCGCCGGCAGCCTCTCCGAGGCCGGCGCGGCGCTGAGCAACACGGCAGTGGTCATCTGCGGGCGCAGCGAGCTCCTGCTCGACACGGAGGCGCTGCTCGGCGAGCTGCCGGGCAGCGCCGACTACTTGCCGCAGCGCGTGTTTATGAACATCTGAGAGGCCACCGGAGGGCTCCGCTTTCTCCGGCGTTGCCCGAATCCGTCGCCGCGCGCGGTTGTCACATTTTGGTGTGCGGGATGACTGATGTCCAATGTTCGTCTGTGAGTTGTGTCCTGTGGGTGGGGTCTTCGGAATGTTCGTTTGTGAGTTTTGTCCTGTGGGTGGGGTCTTCGGGATGTTCGAATCTCACGGGGGCGACTGAGGTTGCCGTGCGTCTCTCTCGAGCTTGGCGCGAGGCTGTCACGTGTGTGTCGTGTACATCATTTTCTTCCATGGTGTTCATCGCCGTTTATCGTGCAGTTGTGACCCAAGTGCCAAGACGCCCCTTCTGGCACGCAGGTGCCACAGGTGCAGGTCGCATTTTACGCACACAGTGCGGAGTGCGGGGAGAACTCCCCACGCCCAGAGCGCGCCGACGCGCGCAAATTCCTGAGTGCTGCAGGATGAACGAGCAGCTAGCAAGGGGGTATTCGAGGGAGACAGATTTAGGCGGTGATGATCACATCGCCCTGCTCATTGACCTCGTCGAGACCGTTGACCTGTCGGTCGACCAGCAACATGCTCTTCAGCAGCCTCCTTCCGAGGAAGTCGACGCCTTTGCCTGTCCACCACCCTGATATCATGCCAGCCGCGCACGCGAGCCCGACTTCCATCATGAGCTCTCCAGGCAGGATGGCAGGGCAGCCGTCGCTCACCCTCGCCTGACGTCCCTCAACTTAGGTAAAATCGGAGCGGCAAAAGAAGAAGCCAGAAAATTAACGTTGTTGCCGATAAAGAAAGAAACCAGATGCCAATCATCCGGCCCGCTGGGTGCGCTTCTTAGCTCCCCGGCCCTGGATGTGCGGTTGCTGACTGCACTCCAAGTGCTCCAGCAAGTGGGATTTTAAGGACAGGAGTGTGGTGCTAGCCGTCGCCCACCCTAACCCTTGGTCGTCTGCCTCTTTCGATGGGAGCGAATTCTCAAAAACTCTTTTTGTCTACAGAGAGGCTTGAACTTCAAGAAGCACCACATCAAGCTGCTGTACGGCCCCGGCATCGCCTTCCCAGGCTTAGCTAGACTGAGAGATATTGTGAACATGGTTAGTCTCTACAATATATACACTGACACTGAACCTCCCAGAGCTCGTCCCGGTCCGTCACGGCCATCCCCTCGGCCTCCGGAGGGTCCCCGGCCGCGGCGCGGTCGCCGCGGTGCGGCGGCGTCACCGAAATCCGACCACAGAGCACCGGGACGCGGTCGGGCGATCTAAGGCCCAGTGAGGCGTATGTATTGCCCATCCAGGGCTATCACCTGGACCTATCAACAGGCGCCTGCGGCGCCGTGGTCAGAAGCTGCTGCTCCCACACCTTGGAGCACTTGGAGTGCAGTCAGTAGCCGCACATCCAGGGCCGGGGAGCTCAGAAGCGCACCCAGCGGGCCGGATGATTGGGATCGGGTTGCGGGCAAGAGAGCCCTAGCCCCGGGGGTGCGCGTTCGCAGGGCAAGGGCCTTAAAGCAAACACGGGTCTCCGAGGGTTAGCTCCACCTTGGAGCACTTGGAGTGCAGTCGGCAACCTCACATCCAGGGCCGGTGAGCTGAGAAGCGCATCCAGCGGGCCGGATGATCGGTATCGGGTTACGGGCTAGAGAGCCCTAGCCCCGGGGGTGCGCGTTCGCAGGGCAAGGGCCTTAAAGTAAACACAGTTCTCCGAGGGTTGGACCCGCGTACCGGGTTTCCCCTTAACTGCAGGACGCCCCCTCTACTCGGAGCTAGTGGACAGGGCCATAACACGTCTCCGAGGGATGGTTCCGTGTACCGGGTTACCCCTTAACTGCAGAACGCACCCTCTTCCTCGACCGTGGGGGGGGGTGCGCGTTCGCAGGGCCATAACACGGGTCTCCGAGGGTTGGTTCTGCGCTCCGGGGTTCCCCCAGCGGCGGAATTTTTCCCTCGCGCTGTGGGTCCCCCTAGCTGCGGAACGCCCCCTCTACTCGGAGCTAAAGAATACTCTCCGAGGGTTAGCCCCGCGTACCAGGTTTCCCCTTAACTGCAAGGACGCCCCCTCTACTCGGAGCTAGTGATACGTGATACGGGAATACGTACCGCCCCCACGCAGTACCTACACTAATCGACGAGAATACAAGAATACGCAGCTGCGAGACGCCTTACTCGAAGATAATACGAGAATACGTAGCTGCAAGGCACCTGTCGAGCAGCTTCCGCGGCGAGCAGCTTACTTGAGGCGGCGAGGGTGGAGGCGAAGGCGAGGGAGGAGGCGGCGAGGGAGGAGACGGCAAGGGAGGAGGCGGCGAGCGACGGCCGCGCCGCGAGCTCGCGTCCGTTTTGGCGCCGACGACGCGACGCGCCCCGCTGCGTGAGATGGCGCCGCCGCGGGGTCGGCGCCGCGATCAGCCGCGCGCCAGCGGCGAGCGGCGCAGCGCGGCCACCATGCGGCGCGAATGTCGTTACACCGACAGGTAACCTGTTCACACTTTCATAGTGGACAGTAGCAGGAACGGTGGCTGCCCATGCCAGTCGTCGCCACAGTCGACTTTGCGACGAGTCGACGAGCGGCGTACGGTCTCGTGCTGACGGCGCACAATCGAGCTTCCTCTCTCGGCGTGACTCTTCCTTCTCTCCTCAGCTCTATCGCCGGCGAATGGGAGATGGCGGTTGTGCTCGACGACTGTAATGATGGCTCGCGCGACGTTTTGTTATCTCTCTTGCCGCGAGCGTCGAGCTGTACCTCGGCGACCGCAGGGCATGGCTCCGCTGGCTTCCTCCACCGGTACGTTGTCTTCGAAACCGCGCCCCGTGCACCTCCTCTTTTCGAGACGGCGTCGGAAAACCTCGGGATGCGGCTTCTCGACCCCACATTTGCCTTTCTCCTCGTGCAGAGTGACGTCATGGCCCACGAGCCCGGCTGGAACCTCTGGCTCGCCGCCGCAATGGCCGCGGACCGGAGCGTGACCACCGTCTCAGGGCGCTGTGCGATGCCCGGCCAGCGCTCGCACAACCGCTGGTGTGCTGGCAACGGCCGCAAGGAGCGCGGCCGTGTCCCCGTCGCTAAGCAGGCGGTCGCCTTCCGGGGACTCACGCCGCGAGGGCCGCTGCTGCTACGGGCGAGCGCGGCGCGAGCCCTCGGCTACCTCGACGAGGGCTGCTTCCACATGGGCGCCGACGACTTTGACCTGGAGGCGCGCGCTTACAACTTCTTCGGCTGGCAGGCTGCGTATGTCTACATCGACGTCCACCAGCCGCCGAACCTGCATCAGTGGCAGGTTGCCCGCAAGGGCAAGCAGATCTCGCAGGCCGACGCCCTCAAGAAGGCAGAAAAGCCGCGTCACTCTCTCTGGCGGTCCGAAGGCCTGCCGAGGGGCTCGCCAGGCAGGGCCCACGGCCGGAGGTGTCCCAGTTTCAACATGACAAAGCAGTGGGAGAACCTCCAGCCGAGCGAGCGGGCGCCCTTCCGCATCAACACCTCGTGGCTGCGAGCCGCCTTCGCCGAGAAGGCGGGCGGGTGCGGCGGGTCGATCCCCGCCTCGGTAGAGCAGGTCATTAATCGAGAACCGCAGTAACAAAGTGAAAGTGATCTTTTTGGTGTTGAGAGAGAGTGAGAGAGAGAGGTGTGAGCTGTGAGGGTCGTCCGAGCGCTTGTCAGACGCAGGAGCGGACATGGCCCGGCGAGGGGGCGAGCGCGCTGTGAAGAAGACGTGCGAGAAGCTAGGGCTGCAGCGCAACAGCTTATGCAGAGGTTTTGTGTGCTGGCTCTGCTCGGGTTGTCGCTGTGCGCGGCTAGACCGTCGGACCGGCTGCCGATGCTCGCGAAGCGCAGGATCGACGCCTCTGCCGGTTTCAGCGAGGTGCCTCTGGAGCCGCTCGACGAGTGGGTGGCGAACCACGAGGTGCGGCCTCGGCTCAACCCGCGGCGAGGAGCTGGCCTCAAGTCGCAGCAGACGCTGCTGGCGGCGCGCGCGCCCTATGTCGTCAAGGGCCGGAGTCTTGCCTACCGGCGGGCGATCATCGCCACTATATGGTGCGTTCCGGCCCGGCTCGCGTCGTGCACTCGCTGTGGAGCAGAGGTGGTGACATTGCCCTGGCGGCGCGCAGGTCGTTCGTCGCGACCATCGCGTTCGGGGTTGGGGTCGTGCTACCGATGAAGGGCAGCGAGGGGTGCATCAACTTCTTCACCGCCTTCCTGGTGCACCTTCTCCTCCCGCCTTGCTGGCCTCTGCCTGTCACCTGACCCGGGTGGTGCGGCCGCCGCCGCCGGCAGGTAGAGAAGTCGCTCTCGGTGGACAACCTGTTCGTCTTCCTGATGATCTTCGACTACTTCAAGGTCCCCGAGCAGTACACCCAGCGCGTCCTCAAGTGGGGCATCCTCACGGCGCTCGCACTCCGCGCCGTCATGATCGGCGTCGGTGTCGCGGTGGTGCAGAGGTTCCGGCCGGTGCTTCTCGTCTTCGCGCTGGTGCTGGTGGTCTCCGCGATCAAGATGCTCATGCCCGAGCACGAGACCGACCTCGCCGACAACGCCATGATGAAGATCGCCACTCGGTCCGCTCTCCTCCTGCCTGCCCATATGCCCCTGCACCACCGCCACCGCCCTGCTGTGCCGCCACCCGCACCGCCGCCCGCACCGCCACCCGCACCGCCACCCGCACTGCCGCCCACCCCCCGCCGCGGCCGCCGCACGCCCGCTCCTCCACGGCACCGAGACCTCGCGACCCTACGACACCGAGACCTCGCGACTCGATCCCCCGGCGCGCCCCCCATGCCGAGCACCCCCCCACCCGCCCCGCTCCAGCTTCGTCGACGCCACCGACTACTACGACGGCGAGAAGTTCATGACCAAGGTGAACGGCGTGCGCAAGGCGACGCCGCTGCTCGTGGTCCTCGTGATGATCGAGCTGTCGGACGTGATCTTCGCCGTCGACTCGATCCCCGCGGTGGTCGGCATCACCAGCGACGCGATGGTCGTCTACTCCTCGAATGTGTTTGCGCTCATGGCCCTCCGCTCCCTCTACCTCCTCCTCTCCAAGTCGGTCGAGTCGCTCTACTACCTGCGGCGCGCCGCACACCACACCACATACCTCCCAGAGACTCGCGGCGGCTCGCGCCGGCGCGCCCCCACCCCGCCCCCGCCCCACCCCGCCGCGCCTTGGCCGCAGGCACGCCGTCGCGCTCATCCTCTTCTTTGTCGGCGCGAAGATGGTGGTCGAGTTCTTCCACTTCCACGTCAGCGCCTTCACCTCGCTCGCCGTCATCGTCGGCTTGCTCACCGGCGGCGTCGCCGCCTCGCTGCTCCGGAACCGACGCATGACCGCCGCGGCTGCGAGCAGCGAGGGGCAGGGCGCGAAGCGGCACGGCGTCGATGCGGTCTGAAGCCGCAGCCGGGCCGCTTGCGCGCGCGCTCGTCCCTTCTGAGAGCAGGCTCTATCTAGCACCACGTCCACGTGCGCCGTGCTTGGCCCAGCTACTCTCAGCTACCATGGAGTTGTACCCTCGCATGCGGTCTCTCTCTCCGGGTGCATGTGCGACGCGCTCTCTCTCGCGCGCGCAGCGCCACCACGTGTCGCGGGCGCTGTCTCTGATCGCCGCGCATCGCGCGTGCTCGCGCTGTCGAGCCCTATTCTTTCCTCGTGCGTCGTGGTCCCGTGATGCTCGTCCGCGTGCGGGTGCAGGATCCCCAGGAGAACCGAAACGACCTCTGTGAGCTGTGACGTGTTCGCACGGCTCTGGTAAATAATACATACACGGACACACCTCACACAGCGTGGCGACAAACCCACAGGCCCCTCGGATCACTTTTTGAGTTTTTCGTGCGGCCGCGCAAAAGCCCCCAAAGCCGCGCGAGAGCGCTCCGCATCGGTTGTGGATGTGCGCATCACGATCGGCGCATCCAATCTCTGCCACACGTTCGCGCCGCCTCGCTCACAAAACGCACAATCGCCCTGAGCAGAGGGCGGCGGCCCCAACTGACATCGTCGATCCCCCCGCCGAGAAGCCCGAACTCCCCGTGGCGCGGCCTCCCTCCCCCCGCCCTGCCTCGTCTCCCAGCGGGTTTTGTGATTCCCCGCACTGCGGCCTGCGCAGCGATGAATTGCAACTGATGCTCCGAGCACCCCAAGCATGCGCGCACGGTGGTGTCAGCTATGGTCTCTCTCACCGTAGTGCCCTTGACGAGCGCTCCGAAAAGGAAAACGGCGCGCCCCTGCTTCTCCCAATCTGCCTGCCTCCCAATCTGCTCGCACCTTCACTTGCCAAACAGGTTTGGCGTCGCACTGGTCCGTCGGCCAGCCCCTCCAAGCCGTTGCCCGCCGATCCCACTTCCCGACCTACAGCCGTGCGGAGACGGGTCCGTTTGTGTATTCGTGCCATTGCGGGCGGGGCCCGCGGCGCACAGCGATCCGAGCACGCCACTCGAGAAGCGAGGAGTCGACGCAGGGCTCCGCCGGACGGGCGTGCCCATGCGTGATAGGGACAGTCCCCCACCGCCGAGTCCATTGCCCAGGCCGCCGCCGCCGAGTATCGGAGAGCGGTGCCGGCTGAAGGACGAGGTCGCAGGCGGGCCGCGGTCGTAGCTGTTGCGGTGCGGCGACGCCATTGGCGCGGCCCCGCCGCCTCGAAACGGCGACTCGGCCCCGCCTATGGCGCGCCAGGCGTGTGTCGCCAGGCGTGTGTCGGCCCGCCTCTCGCGGCCGCAACCGGTGTGTGAGCAGGAGCAATGTGTGGCGAGGGCGCATCACCTGGTCGGTGCGGCGTGCCACTGCGCAACGGGCTGCCCATCGTCGAGACGTTTCCAGAGTCGCCTCGCTTTCGCTTGAGCGAGATGATGGTCTCCTGCATCGCGTGAACTTTGCGCGCCTCCTCTTGGTACTTTTGCTTGACGTGCAGGTTCTCTTGCTGCATCTCCTCATGCGCCGCCTCAGCCTGCTGCCGCAGCTCCCGCTCGTGCTTGAGGTTCGCCTCGACGTCCTGGTACGCCGCTTGGAACTTTTGCTTGAGATGGTCCTTGCTCTCCTGCAGCTTCGCCATCCGGTGCATCGCGTAGTCGCCACGGTTCCGCTCCTGGCTCACCCTGTCGTCAGGAGCGCAGCAGTGCGCAGGAGCTCAGAGGTGAGCGCGCGGATAGTTCACCGTGGCGTGGAAGGCGGCGCGGGCGGCGGGGCGGAGCGCGCGCCAGAAGTTGACCGCGCTGAGACACGACTGCATGACAGTGTCAGGGTGAGAGCCGTTGAGAATGCGCTGGTCCGACTCGCCGAGAAAGTACGTCATCTCACGGAGACCACCGACGCGAGGGACATGCCCGCGGCAGCCGGGGCAGGTCGACGGGTCAAACTTTGGGTGGTTCGTGTGCTTCTTGCAGAATGCGTGGCCACACGAGGTAACGATGAATGGTGGCTGCGGGCAGAGGGTCCGTTCGGTCAACGCGAAGAATTCACCCGACGCCCGCCGCAGCGCCAGCGGCTGCGTCGCAAGGCGGCGAGGCCGAGCTGGAAAGGCGGTGGGCGCGGGGAGCGAACGTGGAGAGGTGGCACCTCGAGCGTCTCCCAGCACAGGTTGCAGGACAGCTCTGCTGGCACAGACATGGGTTGGCAGTGTCCTGAAGTGCTGTTGCGTGTTGAGGCGCCGCTGCAGCGCCCAAAAAAGAAGAGGGAAGTTCGGTCCTATACGAGAGGGGAATCCCTTTGGCGTGCCCGTTTTACAGTGGCCAGGGGCGGGGCTTGCATTTTTGCCGTCGCCAGTCGCCCTACTCTTAGAGAGAGAAATGAGCAAGAGTGCCTTAGTCCCCCGGCCAAGCAAAAGGATGTCGCAAACCGGAAGCTCCGACGGAGTTCCTTCTATTACGCGTACCATGCTACGACCGCGTACGGAGCCGAGGCGGTTGGCGCCAGGCGCGTCCGTGCCCCACCCTCGACGCCCGCGCGCCCGCCCGCGCGTCCGCCTCCCTCCGGCCCCGGCCCGCCCCTCTCGCTCCTGCGGTCTCCCGCACCACACCGCCAGCGCGCAAGGATCGTCTGAGGGATGGTCCGCACCTCCCTCAAATGGCGCCTTGCCGTAACAATGGCAATATGGTGTGCGTGCGCACGACCACGGACAAGATCGTTCGTGCCCGCTCGCGCCCGCCCGCCTTCCGGCCCGCCCTGCGACGCCCACTTCCCAAACAGCTTCCCGTTCGTTACCGTCACCGACTGCCTGTGTTGCAGGTCGATCAGGACATCCCCACCCCGTTCCCCGGAACGGCCGGACGTTAAGGAGGAGAGTACAGCCTAGCCGACGAGCTCGTCGCGCGCGTGTGCGCACACTAGGCAGCGACCGCTGGTGCGTGCCCCACCCTATGCGCGCCGCATGCGCCCCGCCCCGCCCTGACCCTACCCACCGTCAACGACGTGACACTGCTGCGAACCCGGGGATTTGAACCCGGCGATTCCACAGTTGAAGGTCTACCACCGCGCGGTGCCCTGCCCCGCCCCGCCCCGCCTGCCCTGCCCGGTCCTGCCCGGCACATCCGCTCACTTCACCTTGCCTCGCACTCAACAGGCCTGTGAAGCCAGCAGCTCTGCCAGCGCGTTCGCTCCTTGCTGCTGCCGCAGAGCGGAGGCGCGTACGTCGCCTCGCTACTCTCGCGGCGAAGCAGCTGCCGCCGCCGAGACGCGAAGCGGCGTCTGCTGAGGAGAGAGAGCCAGCGCGGCGGTCGCCGACGCCGCCTTCGAGCTGTGTGCCACCTCTCGCCGGCAGGACAGCTCTGCGCGGCAGCGGACATCAGCAGCAGCCGCCACACCGCCACCCGCCGAGCACGCCGTCGCTGCCGTGGCACCGAGGGCCGGAGCCCGACTCTCGTACAGTCGAGCGGCTCCAAGGCCAAGCGCTGACACACACAGGGCATTCCGCGCAAGGAGAGCGCGCCTCGAGGGCAGCAACTGCGCGTGCGTGCCGCGCGGTCCTTTGTGGCGCGAATGTACTGTGCATCGGTAGACCTCGTGCGCGCGTGTACGTCTTGTCGTCGCGGATGTCACAGAGTGTGTATTGCTACAGTACTCTACGTCGAGTAGTAATGAAGACTCTACACACACGCGCGCACACGCGCTCAAAACTCCAACGCGACGGTAAACCAGTGGTTGTCCTGGCCGACGCTGCTCGACATGCCGGTGTTCACGATGTAGACCGACGGGCTGGCTCCGGCGCCTCCACCGCGGCGTTCCAACACGCCTGCGAGGAGGCCATCTAGCGAGACGACGGCCACGTCCCTCTCCACGCGGCACTTAAGGGCCCCCATCGCATCGCGCACATCCCCGCTCCCGCCGGCCTCGGATAACGCAAACCGAGCGAAATAACGCTTCCCGACGAGCTGGATCACCTGCTCGGTCTCGATCACGGTCGACGATCCCAGCGATCCCAGCCCGAGGGCGCGCCGCGCTGCGGCGATATGGTCGCGGTGGATGCACTCGTCCAGATTGATGGTGAACCACTGACCGACCGCAGCAAGCAGCAAGTTTACCGCAGCACACGCCACGATGCCGCACGAGTCGCCAACCTGCCAGCCGCGGCTGCCCAAGCTTTCCAACTCGGCGCGATCCGTCTGCGAGACGATCCAGCCGAGGCGCTCGAGCCAGCGTTGCAGCTCCTGCCGTATCCCCGCCGAGCCAGGCCAGTAGTCGACGATGCGGGCGCGGAGACGCCGCACGCCGACGGCAGCAGAAGAGGCGGCAGCGGCACCCGTCGGCGGCGGCCACGGCGCACCCGCCTTCGTGAGGAGCTCGAGGCGCTGCGCGACCAGGACAGACAAGACCTCGCGCCGCGGTCGGCTCCGCCTTGGCCACCCATCGCCCTCGCCCTCGGCCTGGCGCTTGGGCGTGGGAGGCAGACGCTGCCGGGCAGCGTTCGCCGCCTCGCCGCGCTGCCGCCGCTGCTCGTCGGCGGCACGCGAGGCACGCGAGGGTGAGCCGACGGGGACACCGCCCTTGCCGCCCTTGCCGCCCTTGCCGCCCTTGCCGCCCTTGCCGCCCTTGCCGCCCTTGCCGCCGCCTCCGCCGGCTCCCTCGCCCGCTCCCTCGCCGCCGCGGCCGCGTCCCCGGCCGCGGCCGCGGCCGCGTTCGCCCCTGCCCCCGCCCCTGCCACCGCCACCTCGCCCGGCGCCGCCCTCTGCGCCGCCACAGCCCTCGCCCGCGCCACCCTTGCCGCCGCGGCCCTCGCCACCCGTGCCACCGCGGCCGCGGCCCTTGCCGCCGCCCCGCCCGCCGCCGCCGCCCCGCCCACCGCGGCCGCCGCCTTGCGCCCGCCGCGCCTCGGCAGCCTTGCGCCGCCGCGCCGCCTTCCTGGCCGTCTCCTCTCGCTTCTGCGCAGCCGCGACCAGTTCCCTCGCCTTGTCGGCGTCCCAAAAGCCGTTTTCATCGTAGCCCTCGTCCCACACGCCGAGCTGCCACGCGTGCACGAGGTCCTTGAGGAACCCGAGCTTCTTGTCCGAGGAGCCGGTCAGCGCGCGGAGGCCAGCAAACGATGTCGTCCGCGAGACGCCCACGTAGAAGGAGGTGAGCTGCATCGACTTCATCTCGCCAGTCAGGTTGAGGATCAGCTTGGGCAGCGTCTTGCCCTGCAGCTTGAAGTCGGTCACGGCTAGCGCCATCATGACGGCGAGCGGCTTAACGACCACCTTTGCGGGGAGGTTGTAGTGCGCCGAGTAGGACGAGCCGAGGTCCACCTCCTCGTCGTCCTTCGACGTGAAGCCGACCGGCACCACGTACAGCGGCTCGGGCTCGATGCTGTAGTAGCCACGCCCGGAGGCGCCGTCGCGGTGCTCCTTGCCCGGCCGAGGGCCCGTCGGCGTCGGCGCCGCCTCGAAGCCGTCGTCGACGAGGCCGGGCACGAGCGTCTCGTCGTCCGAGAGGCGGCAGTCGCGGCCGCGCACGGCGACATTCACCGAGAGCGGCGGCGCGTCCAGCGTGACCTCGGCGTAGCCGCCCTGCGTGAGCGCCGCCTCGAGCTGGGGAGGCACTTGCCCCGACTCAAAGGAGAGCGAGTGGTAGAACGCCTCCGTCCCGTTGGCGATGCCCTTGCCGGGGTTGATGTTGTCGGTGATCATGCACGGGGCGCCAGCGACAAAGTACTCCCAGAGGCCCGGCTCGTGGGAGCGCGCCGAGGCGAGGTGCGCCGCGTCGATGGTCTCGGCCTGCTTGCCGCGCAGCGTGGTGGGCCACCGCACGAACAGGGAGCCGGTCGCGCGGGCGAGCGCCCTGCCCCTCAGGTCGTTGAAGAAGTCGCGCTTGTACTTTGTCAGCACCATCAGCGGCGCCGCCAGCCACGAGGGGTCCTCCTGCACATCGGCGGGGCTGATGTCGCGGAGGTCGTCCACGAGCCGGCTCGGGACCGGCTGCTCCACAGTCGTGCGGCGCATCTGGCCCAGGTCCGCCGCAAAGCGCTGGTCGCCAGCCGCGCGCATCGAGCGCTCGAGGCGCAGCCGCTGGAAGAGGCGGAAGAGGTCGACGCCGTCCTCCACGTCAACCTCGTCGCCGTTGCGGGCGGGGAGAGCGGGCCTGGCCATGCCCCCGACGTCGCGATCGACGAGGTCCTTGTACATGGCGGTCGCCCTGCACGGCGATAGCTGCCACATGTCGGCGCCCATGAGCACGGGCAGGCCGCCAAAGGGCTCGGTCTTGCACGCGTCGTCCAGGCAGCCGAAGAGAAGCCTCAGCCGCTTGTCGACGATCTTGAAGAAGCCCTCGCCGAGGAAGGAGCCCTCCTCGATGAAGAGGAGGCCAATCTCGTCGGGGTCGCCGATGAGCCCCTCGAGCTTCTGCCGGGCAGAATTGGGGTCGATGGCCGTGCCGCCGCCCTTCCGCTTGGCGTTGAGCCCGCAGAGCGAGTGCAGCGTGACGCCGCGGTGCGGCGCCACCGACACGCCCGTGTACCCCGTCTTGAGGATCCGCCCGAGATGGAAGCGCGCCATCAGCGCCTCGAGCGCCTCCACCACGGCCGACTTGCCGGTGCCGCCCTGCCCCTGCAGCAGAATGTAGAACGAGAGATTGGCTGCGCGGACCAGCTGCCTCGCCTCGGCGCGGCTGCGGCCAGAGTCGAGATGCTGCCTCCGCAGCCGCAGAGTCGACAGGATCGTGTGCAGCGCCGACCGCTGCTCGGGGTTGAGCGGCCGCATCGGCGGCGGCTGCGGCGCGCCGGGCTGGGGCGGATCGTAGAGAGCCTTCCACCCCGCCTTCTCCCGGTCAAAGTCGCCCCACGCCAGTTCGTCCAGCTCCGGCGGCGGCCACACAGGCGCGTCGCCGCCGCCACCGCCGCCACCGCCGCCGCCGCCGCCACCGCCGCCCCACCCCGCTGCCTGGCCCGGGCCGTCTGGCTCAGCGCCCCCCCCCGCCCCTGCATCCGCCGCTGGCTCCCGCTGCTTGAGGCGCTCCCGCAGCGCCTCGATGGGTCTCGTGGGCGCGGGGACGTGCAGCGCCCCCCCGCGGCGCAGCCACGTCGACCGGTGGAGCTGCGGCGGCACCGCCGCCGCAGCGCCGGGCGCGGCGTCGCCAATGGGGCACAGCCGGCTCATGGCAGCTCCGAGGAGCTTGGCCGCGCCCTCCCGCTTCGACGCCGCCGCCAACCGCTTGTCGCGCTCGTCGGCGCGCAGGCCAGCCGCCGCCACGCGAGACGACGTCTCCCGGATCGCCGCTGCAGTCTCGGCGTCAACCTGGCCGTTTGCTGCCGCCGTCAGATCGTCGGCGGCCGCGGCCGCATCGGCGCCGCGCATCTCCCTCCAGATCTGGCCGCTGCGGTTGCGAAACTTTTGCGCCATCGCTCCGAGCTGCGAGTCGACACGGAGCGAGTTCATGACCGTGTCGATGAGGAAGAGGCGGCCGGCGGCCAGCTGGCGCGCAAAGGCCGCGTCGGCGTCGCCCTCGCCGGGCGGTGCGCTCGCCGCCCGCTGCAGCGCGGCGACGTAGGCGTCCCACTCCGCCACGGGCCCGCCGGCCGCGGTGGCGCCGGCGGGCACGGACTGGCCCCACGGCTTGAAGAGCCCCAGGTAGTACTCGGCAAAGACGCGCGCCTGCTTGTTCCAGGACCGCGTGGGCTGCCGGCCACCGAGCTCGGGCGGCGCCCTCGGCGGAGGCTTGCCCGCCAGGACGGGCATCAGAAACTTGGAGCGCGCCAGCAGCCGGTGCGTCGCGGAGAGCGCGTGCTCGTCCAGCAGCCGAAAGAGCTCGTTGCCGTGCCGACCCGCGCCCCCCGCACGCGCCTGCGGAGCGGCGGCGGGCTCCTCCGCCTCCGCCTCCTCCTCGTCGTCCCCGTCGCCGCCATCGCCGCCGCCGCCGCCGCCGCTGCCGCCGCCGCGGCGGCGATCCTGCCCCTTTTCCAGCTTCTTGAGGCGGAGGCAGCTGATGTACTCGAGCAGGTTGAAGGCGGCGAGGCGCGGGTCGCGCAGGTCGTAGGTGACGGACTGTGCGATCGCCACGCGGCTGCCGTCCTCCAGCTTATAGACCGGCGCGTAGCCCGTCGTGGAGCCCGCCTCGGTGTCGACAAAGTCAAAGTCGCCGCCAGACGCGAGCGGCGCCTTGTCGCCGCCCAGCAGCAGCGCGAGACCCTCCATCCCGCCCTCCGCGAGCGCCTGCTCGACAAGCTCCTGGTCCTCGTGCTGCATGGCGGCGGCCATCAGATCGCCGCGCCCCTCCCTGGCCTCCGCGTCGGCGTCGTCCTCCTCCGGCGGGAGGTTGGCGTCGTCTGGTCCGCCCGCCGCGCCGCCCCCCCGCCGCTGCTTGAGCGCGTCCCAGGCGTAGAGGTAGACGTCGCCCTCGGAGGTTGAGCCCGAGTCGTGGCCGAGGACGAGGCTGACGGCGACGATGGGCGAGAGCTCCTCCACGCCCGCCGTGATGAGCAGCCGCTGCGCAAAGTGCTTGGCCGTGCGCTCAGCCGTGCCGCTGTCGGCCGCCTTCGACTGCCACTGGTCGACGTGCTTCCTCACGTCGACCATCTGCGGGATCACCTCGCGCACCGCGACCGACTGCTTGGTCTCGTATTTGCTCTGGTAGAAGCCGGCCGTCCTGGCCGCGCCGCCCGCGCCGAGAGGGTAGGCGGCCTGGTTGCTACCGGAGCAGGCGCCCAGCCCGGGAAAGTGATCGACGACGGCGCCCTGCTGGCAGTTGAGCGACGCGAGGCTCGCCGCCGCCGCGGCTGCGAGTGGAGCGCTCCGTTCGAGCCGCCCAAGCCGCTCGTCGAGCTCCTCGCGCTTGACAAAGCCCGCACCGTCAATGAACCAGCGCGCGAGCGGCGACGACAGGACGTCGCGCACGCGCCGGACGTGCTCCGCGTGGTCGAGCTCAGCCGACACGCGGTCGGGGCCCATCTCGAGCAGGTGGACCAGCGCGTCCAGCGGAGGCGGGCGCGGCGCGTAGTGCTCCGGCTTGAAGAGCTCGTGGGTGGCCGCCCCAGACAAGACGGCCTGCTTAACCGAAAAGTACTGCCGCCAGAAGTCGCCCTCGGCCAAGCGCGACGGGACGGACGCGTGGTACGTGGTGCGGAGGCTGCCGTGGTAGTGGTCGAGGATCGCCCGCCGCTCCCTGGCGGTGAGCGGGCGAGAGCAGGCGGCGCCGGAGGCGTCCGTCCAGGGCACGTCCACCGGCGGCGCGTCGTCCGACGGCTCGGCCGGCCGCTGCCCCGGCAGCAGAGGCGCTGCTGCCCCCCGCCCCGCGCCCCTCGCTAGGTCCTCGGCGCTGGAGCCGGAGACGGGCCGCCCGCGCAGCTGCGCCGCCACCTGCCGGCGCCTCAGTTCGTACACGACGAGCCTTTTATGCGGATCGGCGTCAGGGTCTCGGCGCGGGAGCCGAACCTGAAAGTGGATGTCCCGTTTCTGGTCCGCCTTGGCGACCGACTCGCCGTCGAAACGGTGGCAGATCGGACAGCGCCAGTCGAAGGCTCCCTCCACCACTGCTCCCCTGCCCGCGGGCAGCACGCACTCGACGCAGCGCGTCTCCGCGACCGGGTGGCCGGACCTCTTGGCGAGCCGGCACTGCCGGCAGCCGTACCTGCCTTTGCGGCAGGTCTTGCAGTGGATGTGCACGCCCTTGTTCAAGGTGGCGAGCGAGGCGTGCGTGAGAATGTCGCCCAGCTTCGCCTCGGGCTGCGAGTGGATGGCCTACGCGATGCCGACAGCGGCGGGGTGAGGTGGCGCGGCGAAAGGATCGCGGAAATGCGGCGGAGGCGGACCTTTCTGCTGGCGAGAAGCAGCCCCTTGATTTGCTTGAAGGAGTGCAGCGCGAGCAGCTCGGGCGCGAGCTCCGCGTGGTACTGCGAGTCGAGGACGGCGCAGACAGCTCGCTCAAACGCCGCGATCCCCGCCGCGGTCTGCAGCACCGTCGTGTCGGCGCCGCCGTGGATGGTGCCGTGGATATGGAACGACTGCCTGCCGTCCGTCTCGATCTGGTACTCCCACTTGCGGCACTTGCCCGCCGCGCCCCGCGCGCGCTGCAGCGGCTCCTCCGTCGACCGAGAGCAGCGGCCTAAGCGCCCTGGGCCGTGCTTGCTTGGCGGCAGCCCGATCAAGTCCGTCATCATCGACTCGGTCAGCATGTGGAAGACGGAGGCGGCGGCGACCGGACTGTTGTTCGCCAGCCGCTGCCGCGCAACCTCCGAGAGCGCAACCTCGATTGTCGCGTCCTCCCGCCCCGCGATGACCTGCGCGAGGTTTAGCCTCTCCTCGTCGTCGATGTCCTCGCCCTTGAGGTAGCGAAGCAGCACGCTCGGGTCGCACGGGAAGTTGGTGTTGTCACAGGAGCGGACGGAGAGCCGCATGACCGTGGGGTGGTTGACGTCGTCGAGGTTCCAGCTCAAGAAGGTGGTGCCGCTGCCGTAGCGCCGCATGCCCGCGTACAGCTTGGTGATGGCGTGCGCCCGCTCGAGGTTGCTCCAGGGGACGGCGGCGCCAGACGCCCTGATCACCGGGAGGAGGCGCTTCATCACCTACGACGAGAGGCACGAGGGAGCAGTTGGCGGGGAGGGAGCGACCCTGGCTTGGAGAGGCCGAGGCGTGGCGAGCGCCTCGAAGCCCGCGTCGCTGCGCGGGTTGCGGATCGCTTCGGCGACCTTCTCGCCGAAGCTGGAGTCGGCCACCATGCTGATGAACTCGTCCGCCGCGCCATGCCCGGTCTTGCAGCGCGCCGACACCGAGCGCGTGACCGCGTGCCGCCGCGTCTGGTCAGCGAGGCAGTAGATGAACATCAAGTCGTGAGCGAAGCGCCCGTCGAACTGGAAGAGCAGGTGCTGCGCCGTCATGGCGTCGACCGACGCGACGCCCTGCAGCCCGCGCCGAAACATGAAGCGGTGCCAGAACGCGCCGTAGATGATCTTGTCGTTGTCCGTAAACTCGTTGGTCGCCTCGTTGGCGCGCCCCACGTTGACGGTGCGCGCAGCCGGCGGGGAGGCGGCGCCCGACGGGCCGGCTTGCGGCGCCGCGGGGCGAGGCGACGCCTGAGGTCGCGGAGGGCTCTCCCACATGTCCTCGGAGCCGGAGCCCGAGTCGCCCCTCTCCGACCCGCCCCTCTCCGACCCGCCCCTCTCCGAAGGCGGAAACATCGAATTCGGAAACATGCCATCGTCGCTATCCGAGAGGTCGTCCAGTTGATACTGCACATGGACGCCCCTGTCGCCACTGCCAAGCCCGCCGCCGCCGTCGCCACCGCCGTCGCCGCCACCGTCCCCGCCGCCGCCACCGTCCCCACCGCCGCCACCGCCCCCATCAAAGCCTGCTCTAAGCACGGCGTCCGGCCGTCCGGCCGTGGAGGCGCCCCCGCTGCGGTCCTTGGGCGGCGATGACGCAGGCCCCCGCCGCCTGTTGGTGAGGTCGTCGCCGAATGACCGCCCACCACATCCGCCGCCGCCGCCGACACCGCCGCTCGACGGCAGCCCCTCACCGCCCTCGCTGCTGCCGTTGCCATCGACGGGAGCAGCGCGAGCGGCGGCTGCTGAAGCGAGCGGATCGCCATCGCCGTCGCCGTCGCCGCCGCCACCATCGACGCCGCCGCCACCATCGACGCCGCCGCCGCCGCCCACACCGCCCCTAGGCAGCCCATTGCCGCCACCGCCACCTCCGGGGTCGACGAGGTCCTCGTCAAACTGGCCAAGAGCGTCGGGAGCGGCGACCCCGCCCGCCTCGCCGCTCGCCTCGCCGCCCGCGTGTGCAAACCCGAGCGCTGCCGCCGCCGCCTGGAACTTTGCCCGGTCCGTCTCGTCCTGCACGTCGTTGGCGTTAAAGATGGCGGCCGAGGACAAGGTGATGTCTCCATCGGCGCACTCGATGCCGTCGTCGTGCTGCGCCGCCTCCTCTGGCGAGCGGGCGTTGGCACGCGTGCCGGCATAGTCAGAGGCCGCGACTGCTCGCTCGGCCCTCTCGTCGGTCGTGTGCACCGCCGTCCGGCGAATGCCATCGCTCGCGCGCTTGGCCGCAGCCTGCACCTCGGGCCAGACCGGCGGCGGAAAGTCGCCCTTGACCTGGACGCCGAGATCGCGCGCCCAGGTCGCGACGGCAGACTGTACGAGAGCGTAGTTGTACAGCACGTGCGGCCGCACCCTGCAAGGCCCGAGCCTTGGCAGCGCGCGCGCCTCGAGCGCGCCGCGCTTGTTGTGCGCGTCGACAAAGTTGACTCGGAAGGCCGCCATCACATCGTCCACCCTGTCCGAGGAAAATATCTGCCCGAGCGCCTCGGCGCGCTGCTGCATAAAGGCCACCATCGACCCCGAGAACTTGTAGACGCCTTCCTGTGAGCGCCCGCCGCCCTGCGAGTCCGGCACCACCTTCACCAAAACGCCGTATAAGCGCTCATCGGCTAGCATCATCTGCTCGACTGCCGAGGGCGTCTCGTCCATGCCGAGCTTGTCCATGCCGCCAAAGTCGACGCCGCCCATGAGCGAGCGGCGCGGGCGCAGCGCTCTCACCGCGTCAACGGTGAGGGAGCCCGTGGGCGACCTCGCCGCCGCCTCGCACGTCGAGCACAGCCTCGCCTCGGCGTCCACCACCTCGCCCGTGTCATCCAGCACCTCCTCGACAAGGTTGGGGTGCAGGTGCCATCGGTGCCGCCGCCAAAGCTGCGACGAGGTTCGGTCAGGTTCGCCGCTAGGATAGAAGGCCCTGGCCTGGCCGAGCCAGACCGGCTCTCGCGCCAAGCCGTCGGCGCCCAAGAGTTGGACGGACGGCAGGGCGGCGAGCTCCTCCTCGTCCGGCTGATCAAAGGCGAGGCAAGAAAGGCCGTCTTCAGCCTCGAGCACGTCGAGCTGGGAGAGGCGGACGGCTCGGCAGGGCCGCTGCGGGTGGCGGACGCCACAGCCGGCGCACGCATGGAGTGGCTTGGACAGGTTGGTCGTGTCACGCATATCGCCGAAAATCCTCTCTGTATCCCCCGGCGTGACGAAGCCCGTGTCGACAATGCAGACGGTGGCCGCGCGCACCGCGTCGGACACCTCCGCAGCAAGCTCGTCGGCCGCCTCAGCGAGGACGCGCTCGACAGCTCGGGCTGGCTCTGAAAACTCGAAGCCCGTCGCCCGGTTCGCCCGACCGAGCACCTCGCGCGCCGCGTCGTCGCCCGGAAGCAGCAGCTCGTGCGCCGCGTCGTCGTCACCCGCCTCGCCCACGCCGCCGCCGCCGCCACCTACGCCGTCGCTGCCGCCGCCGCCTCTGCCTCTGCCGCCGCCTCTGCCTCTGTCGGCGGCGCCGCCGCCGCCACTGCCGCCGCCACTGCCGCCGCCACCGCCGCGACGATTGCCGCCGCCACCTCCTCCGCCGCCACTGCCTCGGATCGCCGCCACTCCTCGGATCGCCGACACTGCCGCATCTAGTGCAGCTTGCTGCTCCACGGAGAGTGAGCGACCGGCGAACCGCGAGTAGGCCTGATGACGCTGCACGCCATTCTCCGTAAAGTACACTCTCAAACCGCCTGCGAATGGCTCAACTCTGTCGACATGCATGCCAGCGACGGAAAGATTCGCTCGGATGGTCGCTGCGTTCGCGCCTGGTCGCTGCGTTCGTGCCTGGTCGACGTTACAGGTTTTGAAGTAACGTGAGGTCAGAACGGTTGATGTTATTTCATCAGCCCGGATAAGCGATTCAGACAAAAAAGGAAAAACAGACCTTCGGGTTCGCCTTCCTCGACCAGCCCAGCGCTCTGCCAGCGCGTTCGCTCCTTGCTGCTGCCGCGAGAGCGGAGGCGAGTACGTCGCCTCGCTCTCGCGGCGAAGCAGCTGCCGCCGCCGAGACGCGAAGCGGCGTCTGCCGAGGAGAGAGAGCCAGCGCGGCGGTCGCCGACGCCGCCTTCGAGCTGTGTGCCACCTCTCGCCGGCACGACGGCTCTGCGCGGCAGGAGCATCAGCAGCAGCCGCCGCACCGCCACCCGCCTCGCAGCGCTCCGCCGAGCGCGCCGTCGCTGCCGTGGCACCGAGGGCCGGAGCCCGACTCTCGTACAGTCGAGCGGCTCCGAGACGAAGCGCTGACACACAGGGCATGCCGCGCAAGGAACCGCGCCTCGAGGCCAGCAACTGCGCGTGCGTGCCGCGCGGTCCTTGGTGGCGCGAATGTACTGTGCATCGGTAGACCTCATGCGTGCGTGTGCGTTCATCACACAGACTGTGAGTCACAGTCAGTGCGACAGCTAGAGTGTGGTGTATCTTGTGTTCGCAAAGAGAATGCACGCGTCCACACGCACACATGCACACACACGCCGACCCGCACGCACACGCGTACCCGCGCACTCGCGACTGGCGACAATCCAGACTCCGCGCGCGACCGAGAGCGAGGACCGAAGGTCACACTCAGCCACGAGCCAGCCCTCTCACACACTCACACCAGCACGCCGCCCTCATCCTCGCACGGCTCCTCGCCGTCCTCCTCCATGCACGCCACACACTCAAACTCCGCCGCGCAGTCCGCGCAATCGGGGTCGGCGCACACGCGAGAGGCAAAGGCGCCCGGCGTGGCGGCCACGCTTGCGGCTGCCGACGGCAGCGAGGCGTCGTCGATCCCCGCGCTCTCAGCCGCCGCCGCCGCCGCCCAACCTGCCGCCTCCGCCAGCGCCTTCTCCCTCGCCGCCCTCTCTGCCGCCTCAGCCACCGCCTCGGCCTCCGACCCTGCCGCCGCATCCGCCGCGCGCGCGGCACGCAGCCGCTGCCTAAGCTCCTGCTTGTGCGTCTCGGTGAAAGAGCCGCTCCGCATCAACTCTCGCGCCGCCGCGTCCGCCATCGGGTAGAAGTAGTGGACGTCCCACTCGTAGGTGCGCGCGTCGACCCACGCCTTCTTGCGCGGGTCGTCGGCGCCGAGGGCGCGCGTGTCTATCATCTGAACGAGCTGCGCGTCGAAGCAGTCGCGGCAGCCGCCGTAGGCGCCGCCCTCGCGCCAGATCGGGTAGCGCATCTTGCAGCCGCACAGCCAGCCGCGCTCCGCGCGGCTCTCTCGGAGGTCGCTCTTCAACTTCTCCTCGATGAAGCGGCGCTGCTCGGACGACTCGAAGTTGACCTCGTCCGCGGCGGTGCCGTACTCGCCCTTCTCGACGAGGCCGTCGATGAAGTCGTCGCACTTGTCATCCGGGATGGTCTCCTCGAGGCGCAGCCGCGCGTGCAGCGACGCGAGGAGGACCGCGTGCACCTCGGCGTCCATCTTCTGCGCGGTGAGGGCGAAGCAGAGGCGGCAGGTGCGGAGCTCCTTGGTCGTGTACCAGTGGTCGAAGCGCGAGGCGTGGGAGTACGTCGGCCACGCGACGCTCGGCCAAAGGGAGATGGCGGGCATGCAGTGCTTGATGTAGAGCTGCTCGAGCTTCCCCGCCTCCTTCCGGCCGTCGCGCGCGATGTTAAAATTCTCCTTGAAAGAAAAGGCGCGCCGGCCCTCCTGAGCGTGCGCGGCGTGGAGGGTCGGTGCGGGTGGGAGGGGTGGAGGTGAGAGCGGGGGTGTGCGCACCCGCTCGTCGCGCCGCTGGATCGCGCGGAGCTCCTCCTGGATGTCACCGCCGACGTTGGGCGCGTGCGTGCCGGAGCCGAGGTGGACGGTGATGCGCTGGAAGTGCGCGTGCGCCTCCTTGTCGCGCGCCGTCTGGTCGGCCTTGTTCTTCGCCTTTCGCGCGCGCTGCAGGTCGGCCTTCTCCTGCGCCTCCATCTCCAGCATCTGCTCGCGGAGCTTCTCGCTCGAGAGGAAGTACTCGAGCCTCTCCCGCCGCTTGCGCCGCGCCGCCTTTGCCGCGAGCGGCGCCTTGCGGTTGAGCTCCTCTCCCTTCGGCGGCTCGTAGGCGTCGGCGAGCAGGAAGTCGTGGAGGCGCGCCTCGAGGTCCCATTCCCTCTCCTTCTCCAGCACCGGCCACAGCTTGCTGCCGTCGTCGAACTTTTCGTACTCGAGCAGACACACGTCCTCGAGCGTCGGCTCGCGGCGTCCATTCGCCTCCGCTCGCACATAATGGTGGTAGCGAGGGAGGTGCAGCGGCGGCAATTTGTACGACTCATACGGCTTGTCGTCGAGCGCGGCAGCGAGCGAGGCGGTCTCCGCGAGGCCCGTCAGCTCCAGATTGCGCTCGCGAGCCTTCACCACCTCGCCGCTGCCGTCCAGCTCCACCTTCCACCGCTCACCGTCAACTCCCGCGAGACGGCCCACCTTACCGTTGAGCTCGGTACGGCTCGCGAGGTCGCGCAACGCGACTCTCTGGCCTTGAAGGCGACGCACCTCTTGCGGCGTGCGGCGCATGGGATGGGATGGGATGGGATGTGCAACGACCAGTCGGAGATTTGAGCGCGAGATGTTGTTCACACCTAGATCAACCCTGCGGGAGAACTTCACGGTGGTTCCGCTAGACGTCAAGAAAGACAGGACGCCACACACCAGTGCCAAAAGGCGACCAGCCGCACAAGTTGACTTACACAAACACCGAAGCTGCAGGCTGTGGCTGCAGCCAGCACAGCGGACAGACAGCCCCACAACACACGCCTCTCCACGCACCACACGCTCCGCCAAGCGCGCCTCGCCCCGCAACGCGGCGCGCAAAGGCGCCGTGCACGTGCACGATGGACTGCCGCCGCTCCGGCACCGACGGCCCGACCGACTCCACCCTGAGCCGGGTGCCTGCTCGGCGGCGTGTGGTAGGTGCGGTGGGCGGCGGCGGGAACGGAGCCGCGGCTGGAGTGAAGGGCGAGCCGCCGCCGCCGCACCACCACCACCAGCGACGATTGTTCGCGGCTCGCCCCCGCCGCCAGGCGCCGGATCGGCAGTGAGGCTCGCGGCGGCGCAGCGTAGGCGCGCCTAGAGCCACACCGGCCGCCGACAGCCCCCCCCCCCCCCCTCCACACCGGTGGTTTGAGTGAGGGCGCTCTCGCTGCCGGGCGATGAACCCTCGCCGCCACCGCACCAGCGACACCGGCCGCGGCTCGCCTCCACTCGCCGGCTCGGAAGAGGGGCTGTCGGCGGCGCAGCAGAGCAGCTCGCCTCGGCGCTCGAGCCGCCGACAGCCCCACTCCTCGACGTGACGGCCGCTCCCGGAGCCAGCCGGTGCGCGCCCGACCCACGCCCCCTCTCTCACACCTCCGACCCCCCCTGCGCGGCGCACCTATCCGCTGTGCGCCGGCTCGAGCGCCTATCGCCAAATCGCGACGTTTGAGCGCAGCGCACGCGTCCCACACGTCACGCGCGCGCAGGAGAGCTTGCGGCAGAGCAGTAGCGTGTACTCGCCGAGGGCATCGCGCCGAAAACCCCGCGCGTTCCGCCCCAGCAGAGGCTGCAGCCGATGTGGAAAAAACACCACTGTAAAACGGTGAGTACTTGGGGTTGAGTGGGCTTGCTTGCTCCCTCAGCCGGGAGCAAAAATGCAAGAATTTATTTATTTATTTGGGAATCCCTGGGACCCTGTCGTGTGGGTGAACCCTGCCCAGCCCCCCTCCGTGTCGCGATGCGCTCCCCGCTCCCGTTCCCCTGTGTCCCTAATCTTCCTTACAAGATCCTGCTCGTGCAGGTGGGGACCCTGTCCTTCTCCCACCCCTTGTTTGGTGTGTCCGTTTTAGTTATTTATTTTATTCGAGATCACGCCCGGCGGCAGCCCTACTTACACGATGACACAACGCTTGAAAAAACATTCTGGCGAGCCGCGCGACCGCGACCGCGGCCCTCACTCGAGCCCGGAACCGTCCGACTGTAGCGACTAGCACACCTGACTCCTCATCACCTCCCTACCAATAGACAGACAAGGGGAAGAACAGTTCGGACTGGACACCGACGCGGTATGGGTGGACGCTGGACAGATGATGACGACACGCACGAGCGACACACAGACACAAACAAGCTCACAAGACACAGTCTCTGAGAGACGGGTGGCGCGCCGCCCGCCTTTGCCGCCTCTGCCGCCTTGAGAGCCCTGTCCATCATGTCGTCGTCGAGGGCGTCGAGGTCGTCGCTGGTGCCGGTGGGTGCCGCAACCGCGGCGCCTGGCGCTGCCGACCGCGCCGCCGCCTCCGCCGCCCGCTCCGCCTCCGCCTGCTGCCGCCAGGCGTTGCTCGGCTCGTCGTCGCACGCGACGCACATGTGCTGCCACTGCTGGCGCGGCGTCCGGCACTGGGCGTCGACGTAGGGCTGGGCCAAAGTTCCCACGTCGTGCCGAGTGCAGCCGCTGGCACCGCCCCTCTCCACGCATGCAGCGCCGATGCAATTGAAAGGGTAGTGTACGCGTCGCCTGTCGCCGCACCGCACGCCGCTCCATGCAGGTGGACAGGTGCTTGGCCGCGCCGGTGCCGGCGCCGGTGCTGGCTGTGCGCCCGCGGAGCCCACGGTGGCCCCGCAGGTCGCGTCCATCGCCTACCCCGCCCCCGCCTCCACGGCAGGGGCGGGGCAGCTGCCCCACTCCCCGAGGGGCGGACTGCGAGGCTCAGCTCGGGGACTGCGATGCTTGAATAGGAAACTTGTACTATAGAGGCTGCCGGACTGCGAGGTCTGCGACGCCCCCGGGGCACCAGTCTTCACCTTCCGGGGAAGGACGGGGGCGGCATCTCGTTTGGAGGTATAGCACAGAACTCTCTGTGTCGCGAATCTACTATGGGGACGGCCGGGCCTGTGGTGGCCGCACGCTGAGACCATGCGGGCTTGATTTTTTCTGACGACTGCTAGCATCGCAATGCACCGAACCCTCCCACCGACCAGCGTGGCAGCGTCTGCGAGGGCTCGGTTGGCCCAGCGCACTGGCGGCGGATTTGCTTCAATCCGGTCCAGCGGGCTCGAGGAGCGGTACGAGCGGCGCTGGAGACGGGAGCTCAACCGCCGGCACGGCAAGATCAACTGGCTGCAGGCGACGGCCTTGCGAATCGTGGATGATCCCTCTCGCGACCGGCCAGTCCCCAAGACCAACAAGAGGCCCGGCCGCATCAGGATCTGGTGGAAGGGCCGCAGGCGGCGGGGATCTCAGAAGGCTGATACTGAGTCTTTGCGCGAGTCCGACGTCGCGTGGAGGATCAATCGTGACCCTTATACGTACCACCCCTCGCAAATGCTGCCGTGAATCAGCTCGGCAGCTCGCACGAAAAGACGCCAAGGAAAGAATTGGCGGCAAGCACCTGTACTGTGCTCCTTCGGCCTCTACCGAGGGCGCACAGGTTTACCGGAGAAGCTCAAACGTGTTGCAACTCCAGTAGTGTCTAGTGAGTCGGCGCTCGCGTTTAGTGCGTGCAAATTAGCGTAGTAGAGCCGTAGAGGTCATCGGAGAGACGGAGATCGCGTAAAACGGGGTAGCGGGTACGTGGTGCATCGTCATAGTTCCGATACGTGCTGTCAGTGCTGCTGCTGGGCTGCGCGGGCTAGCCCGCGACGGGACTCGCCCTCACACTGTCCGCTCACGCTCGCGCGCCCAGCCCTGCTAGCCACTGGCGGCGCTCCCGCCGCCGCCCCGGGGCTGCAATGTCTCACGTGTACCGCACTGTCCACACCTCTGTATGTCCACACACACACACTAAGACACACTGCTGTGCACAGTATTGGGGGAGGGGCCACCCACCCCACCTCCCACACCAGACTCCCGCAGCCAACCGCGAATGATGCGCTCCTCCATGGCACGGACACTGGTGAGCTCCGGCGGGTCGGTAGTCTGGGGCAGGCGCAGGTCCTGGTGGTGGGCCGTGCTGTCCATCACAAAGACGGCGCCGCCAGGCAACGCGTCCGCTGCGCGGAGGAAGCCCCCGCCATGCCACGGGTCGCGCCGCCCATTCGACCAAATGATGTTCGAGTGGCCGCTGTCTTTGCCGGCGATGGCGTAGCCGCCGGACCAGCGCTCGAGCCGGTGGAGGTCAGGGGTCACGTTGTAGTACTGCCGACAGAGCGCTGTGAGCGCGGGGAGAGAGAAGCGGTACGGGCGCCAGCTGCCTGGTGGAATCGAGAAGGGGTGCAGCGTCTCGCTGCAGGACTGGTACCCCCAGCTAGACGCAGGCGCCGGCCCGTCCCCCGGCGTGCCGCCAGCCACTTGCAAATTACGGGCGCTCGTCTGCGGGAGACACGCGTCGGTGGCCACGCCGTAGTAGCGGCGCGTCACGGCGGCGAGAGCGGCGAGCAGCTCGGCGCCCTGCAGCTCCCGCCGCACCGCCTCGCACGTGGCATTCACGGGCGAGCCTGCGTCCTGGTAGTCGATCTGCGGCATCGACTCGAGCGCCTCGGTGACCCAAAAGACGAAGGCGTCCGCATCCTCTGGTGGCGAGCAAAGCCCAAAGGCGGCAGCGGCGGCGCGGCCATCCGAACGCGCAGTGGCGTTCGCTAGGTGAACTGCGCGTACGAGCGTCTCGTAGCAGCCCTCCTTTGCCTCAGTGTAGACGCGCTCAACGGTCCTGAACCAGGTGAGCTCGTCGACCCCGCGCTCCTTCCAGTACGTCGGAGAGTAGTAGCCGAGGGGCGCCGAGGCCGCGAGCGCGCCGACCACAACGTGCGGGTACTTCGCGCGGAACAGGGTGGCGAGAGTGCCGCCAAAAGAGCCGCCAAAGGCGACGACTCTGCTCTCGGCCGCGTGAAGCTGCGCCTTGAGTGACGTGAGGAGCAGAGCGTAGTCGGCGAGCACCTGCTCCGCCGTGAGGAGCGCGAGAGCGGCCGGGGAGAAGGAGCCGATGCGGCCGAAGGGCAGGCTCTCCCCGTAAAACCTCTGCTCTGCGAAGACGACTAGCGCGCCGAGCCGTGGCGCCAGCACCTCGGTCACAAAGCCGCAGGCTGCCCAGAAGCCGGTGATGGGGCCTTCGTTGCCGGTGTAGAACAGTATCGGGCTGCCCGGTCCACCCCAGTGCGCTTCACTGATCAGATAGCGCTGACGCCATGTCGCGTTGGCTGCGGGAGACGCGTGGTCGACGCGCTGCTCAAAGAAGCGCGTGTCGTACGGTGGCTGCGTCGCCGTCGTGGCCGGAGCATACGGCGGCTGCGCCCAGGTCGCGGCCGGAGCCGCCCTTTGGAGGGTGGTGTTCCACGGCAGCACGGGAAGGTTGGTCCCAGCATCGTACGCCGACAGCATCGGAATCGGGCCGTAGCCGTAAGATGTCGCCAGGACGCGAGCTGCACTCGAGGTGCGAACTGGCAGGACCGCCGAGAGCAGCAGCGTGCGGCCGCCAGCCGTCGCCTCGGCAGACGCGTTGAGCCAGCCGACTCCATCGACGAGCAGGCTCGCCCAAGCGCACATCAGAGCCATCGACACGTTAGCTGTCGGGCTGACTGGCGTGCTGCCCGTGCAGTCAACCGCCACCGGGGCGGCGGCGGCGTAGCCGGGGGAGAAGTAATTGAATGGCCGCCGCAGGTGAAGCCCGGCGGGGCTGACGTCGCGCAGCGAAATCTCCACCGTAACGGTGCCCTCGGCCTGAGGCGTCGTCTGCTCGGCCGTGACGTACCTCGGCGAGCGCCAGCGGACACTCTCGTTGTACCTCACGGCGAGGGCAGCGGTGGCGAGACGTTCGGCGACGGGCCGCTTGAAGGCTGGGTGAATGGCGCAGCCCATGCCGTGGTCGGCGTTGGTCGCGTAGGCGACTCCGTGGAGCGCGGCAGCGCCCATCTGCGCGTCGCGCATCGCCGGCAGCGCCTCGGCAAGCTCTCCTCCCCCGCACCAGGTACTAAGCTGCACAAACCCGAAGAACGCGGTGGGCTGGCGAAACGCATCGCGCCACGCACCAATCATCTTTGGGAAGGTGCAGCGGTAGAGCGCCGCCGTGGCAGTGGTCGCCGTGTCGGCCTCCCCTTGGTACCAGACGAAGCCGCTCAGCGCCATCGGGCCCGCGGCGTATGGTAGGATCATGGCGTTCCACATCGGCCCGCCGAGCGGCTGCGGGGGCGGGGAGACGCCGCACTCATCAAAGACTGTTGCGGGTGCCCACATCTCGAGCTTGGTGCCGCCCCAGTTGTTGCTCACGAGGCCGAGAGGCACGACACTGCCGCGAGCCGCGAGCCGGTCGGAAAGCGACTTTCCGAAGTGCCAGCAGACGGCGGAGAAGGTCGCGAAGAGGTGCGAGTGCGGCGTGAAGTCCTTGGCGATGGTCGCACGGCTCGCCACTTGCCACGGTTCCCAGACGGTCTGCAGGTCTCGCAGCGGCGTGGCGGACGAAGTGCGATGGCCGACCGAGAAGATGCGTATGTGAGGATACGCGTCGGCCGCAGCGATCTCGGCCGAGGCGTTGGCGTCTGCCGGCATCGCAAACTCCATGTTGCTCTGGCCGCCGCACAAGTAGACGTCGCCGAATAAGACGTTGTGCAGCTCTGCGCGCTCCGCGCTCGAGTTTGAGGACGCAAACGTGAGCGAAAACGCAACCGTGGACGCTGCAACCGGCGGGAGCGCCTGCCGCCAAGCGCCGTCGGCGCCCGCCTTGCAGGTCAGAGTGCGCGTCGCGCATGCGCCGCCCGAGGCGAGCGCGGGTACCGCCTCGCACTCTTCGGGCCTGGCCGGCGCGATCGTCGACGTCACGGTGGCGCCAGGCGCGGTAAACCCCCAGACGGTAGCAGCTAGCGGGGCGCGCTGCAGCACCATGTGCGAGCCGAGGGCGGCGGCGAGGAATCCCAGCGTCTCTGGGTCTTGCGATCGCCCGTCCATCTTCCAAAGCTCGGATTGGAATCCCGGCGACGGCGCAGGGAGGGGCTGCGCGTCCGCCACGCTCGTCTTGAGGAAGCAGCACGGCTCGCCCTTGACGCAGCCATGCCAGCTGATGGCCGAGGCTGGCTCAAAGAGCGCACCGGCGCACCGGCCGTCTGCGCAGCACGCGGCAGCGCAAGCCTCGGAGGTGTTGGCTCGGCGCGACTGGGCGAGGTCGTGGCCAGCGGCCTTCATGCTGCGGCCGAGCAGGCGCGGCCTGCATGCGAGGTGCGGCATCGGCGGCTCGGGATCCGTGCGTGGCTCTCCGCCAGCGAGCGACAGGAGGGCCGCCGCCTCACTCGGCGCCGCGGCGGCGCCCGTCGACGCCGGGTGAGACCCCGCCTCACTCGGCGCCGCGGCGGCGCCCGTCGACGCCGGGTGAGACCCCGAGTGCGCGCACGTCGGGTTGCAGAGGAGGCCGCACCGGTCCTGCAGCTTGACCGGCGTGCCTCGGAAGTACCACTCGCCAAACGCCTCGAGGTAGCTGTGGTTCGCGATCAGCGGCGCGTGCGCCGAGAAGCCGGTGTGCAGGAAGCAGGCGGGGTTGAAGACGCCGTGGGGCGAGGCGGGGTCCATCAGCGGCGCCAGCGCGGCGCTCATGTTGACCTGCCACTGGGAGAGGTATCGCAGCACGTGCGGCGACCAGTCCGGGTCCTGCGAGGCTGGCACCCAGTCGTGCGCCTATTCACACCAGTAGCTGTGAAGAGACGCTCTTCACAGCCCTAAACGGCGGGCGCCCAATGTGCGCCGTCAGGACGACCTTGTCGCTCTGCGCCTCGCTCACAAATGCGCGGCTGGAGACGTACGGCCAGGAGGAGTTTGAGAGGAGGCAGCGCCACGGCGCGGTCGGGAAAGCTGCCGCGCAGCTTTCGTCGACGAACGACTGCCACAGCGCGTAATGGCCCGGCCAGGCCGCCTCGCGAAAATCGGCGAGGTGGGACGCCGTGTGGCCTGGGCCGGTGTAGGGGTGCGCGTAAAAGTAAAAGCCGGCGATGGGCGCGCCGACGACCGTTGCGCGCGGGTAGCGTTGGGCGAGCCAGTCGAGGTGTGGCCAGACGCCGATGCCGCCCGCCGACTCGCCGGTCAGGATGATGCGGCGAGCTGAGCCGAGGTCCGAGTGCCGCTCGAGGTGCGTGAGCACGGCGTCGACGATGAGGTGGCCGGAAAAGTAGTAGTCGAATGTCTCGCGCGACCGGACTGTACGCTGGCCGGTCCACAGGTCCTGCGAGCAGTAGGGCAGGTGCACGCGGTTCCACGAGCGGAGGTGCGGGTTGGCGTATGTGTCCTGAAGCAGGAAGGAGAGGGTGGCAGACGGCGGAAAGTGAAGCGACGAGCCCAGCGCCGTCGCCGCACGGCTGAGGCAGCCGGAGCGGCTGGCGCACTCGCCGCCGCCCTGGAGCTCAAAGATCCAGTCGGGAGAGGAGCGGTTTCGTGCGAGGTAGAAGCCGGCGGGCGACCCGTCCATGCAGCGCGCGTGCGGGAAGGAGGACGCGTCGAGGAGCTGCAGCGGCACTGCGGACATCATCACGCTAGAAGCAGGGAGTCCGGCTGGGCGTGTATATCTCGCATTTACGTGGATAGGAATTCTTCCCATCTCGCATTTACTTGATCGCGCTCGGCGGCCGCATGCGGCTGCTTCGCGCACTGTCTGCTTCGGGACGGCGCCGCGGACGACTTCAATGGACCTCTGAGTGGGAGGTTCGGCCCGGGCCCGCCCTCCTGCGGCCAGGCTGGGTGCACCCGCCCGGTACCTGTGTGTGGGCTGGGGACAGCCAAGTAGATCGGCGTCGGACCGCGATAGGCCCGATAGTGGGACCATTGTTGGAGCCCGGGATATCGGGATGTGAGCAGTCTCCGGGCGTGTTTTGCGTGGTCACGTAGCTATGTCTCCACGTGGCCTGCGGCTTCTGTGAGTCATCAGGGAGGGATGGGTATGGCATGTGTTGCGAGGCTGGTGAGCTTTCTGGCCGTCAGATTCGGCTCTACCGTCCGGTGTGAAAGGATTGTTGGATCGGCTGGTTTATCAAGTAAATGTGAGATACTCGAGAATTTTTTTGGAGTGTATCGCTGAATGAAGCTGAGGGAGGGTGTAGAGGATGTAGAGTGTAGAGCGCTGTAGAGCTGTAGAGATGTAGAGCGCTGGAGAGCGCTGTAGAGCTGTAGAGCTCTACATCCGCCGCGTGACGATGTGAGTCGCCTGTAGAGCGATGTAGAGGCGCTCTACAACGTGAAATCTCTACAACAAACTCTACATCATAAGCGGCGAACGAGGCACGGTCGCTCTCCGACATGAGGCGCGTTGCACTTGCCAGTGCTGCCCTGGCCTTCTGTCTGCCCGCCCAATGGGTGGCAGGTGCCTCTGCTGCTGTGGCATGCCTCACGGCTGCGACTGGCCGGCGCCTCGGCGCGTCAGCTCGGCTCGGCGTAGCGATAGTGGCCAGCGCAACTCGCCTGGACTCAACGCTCAGCCAGGAGCTCCCGCACGCGCTGGCGCGAGGCATGGCGCATGCAACGCGTCTGAATGCTCGCCTCGCCTCGCGCAAATGCGACCGTCCTCGCAGCCGACAGTCCACCGCCTGCTAAAGAAGCACAGCGACGAATGCGGCACCGGCGACACATGGCAGGCTGGTCATGACGCAGTCATAGGGTGTTGTGTGCCGTCAGAGTGACTCTCTGTGTGTCAGGGATAGCCAGGGCTGTCCATCAGAGCTCCAGTAAGCTCGGAGACACCCCATTAGCGCGGCTCGACCTCTTTGAGTCACTGCCTTCCCGGCGGTTTGGCTGTAGAGCCTCTACAACAAACTCTACAGCAAAATCGCGCTCTACATCGCTCTACAGGCGACTCACATCGTCACGCGCCGGATGTAGAGCTCTACAGCTCTACAGCGCTCTACATCTCTACAGCTCTACAGCGCTCTACACTCTACATCCTCTACACCCTCCCTCAGCCGCTGAAGAAGACGGGTGTGAACACAAAGGATTGGCTGTGTCACTCCCCATCCCTCTCTGAGAGAGAGAGAGAGAGAGAGAGAGAGAGAGAGAGAGAGAGAGAGAGAGAGAGAGAGAGAGAGAGAGAGAGAGAGAGAGAGAGAGAGAGAGAGAGAGAGAGAGAGAGAGAGAGAGAGAGAGAGAGAGAGAGAGATTTATTTCAGTATATCTCCGGGTGTGAAACCCACACTGGAGCAGGCGGACATCGCTTCCAGGGAGGGGGGCGTGCTTCTGCTCACACCACATGCTAGGGGGGGGGTCCGACCCCCCCCAGAGGCTTCACCACATGCTAGGGGGGGGGTCCCGACCCCCCCAGGGCCTTCACCACATGCTAGGGGGGGGGGTGGAGCGTGAGCAGAAGCACGCCCCCCTCCCTGGAAGCGATGTCCGCCTGCTCCTGCCCTGCCCGGCCCAAACCACACTGCCGAGGTGTGAATACCTGCCCGCTCGCGAGGTCTCGGAGAAACTTTTCTAGGCCGTATATGGGTATATGGGTATACTCTCGGCCTCCTCCGCGCGCCGCCGGGCGCGAGTGGGAGCCCTCGTGCTCCCGCAATCAAATGGCCCTAGGGGAAGGGGGAGCAGCCCCCGACCCAGCTGCCGAGGCGCCAGCCGAGGCGAGGCTGCCAAAACCAGAGTGTACGCACGGGCACCTCCCTCCGGTAGACTGAATGAGCACCTCTGCTGCACTTGCACCTCTCCTTCACCTCTGCTGCACCTCTGCTCTGCTGCACCTCGGGAATTCGTGAAACACACATTTAGATTCGATCGAGAAGATTTGAGTTTGAGACACGTTTCGAGACACTTGAGACCACTTTCAGTCACCTTCTTTGTTACAAGAAAAAGGGCGTCCGAGCTTTGTCCCCCGCCGCGCTTGCTGCATCGTCAACTGCGCTGCCAGACGTCACTGCGCTTCCGGCGAGCCCCGCTACCACCACCCCACCTCCGCACCCCCCCCCCCCCCCCCGGATGCCCGCATCTCCAACCCCTTGCCGCCGGTACCTCCTTAGGCCTGCCTATCGCATAGATAACGCCACCTGACCCGCGCGCCTCGCCACACCAGCATCCCGCCAGCACGCGCCCGCCCGTGCCACGCCAGGACCCCTTTACTGATCTCGGCCTGTCGTGTCGCAGGAGCAAATGCGTTCATCAAACTTTCTTGTCGTCCTTTCTGTCTTCAAAAATGAGGCGGATGTGATGGATGAGTGGTTGCACCATCGTTGGCAGGTGTAATCATCTGTTGAGCCATTGTCCAAGAGGTAAAAGTGATCAACGCCGTGAGAGTGCGCTCCATAGACTTTGTGCAGTTGGTCAAGCGTGCGTTGAAGCGCGCACCGGTCGTGGCGATCAAGATGGACGTCGAGGGCCATGAATACAAAATTCTGCGGCACGTGTGGGAGAGGAGCCCTTCTGCACTTTGCAAGCTATCCATCATGGCCATCGAGTGGCACGAGCGCATGATGGAGTCTGACCAAGGAGGCGCCCAAGAATGGACCAAACGACTTCAGTCGTGCAACACCCCCGTCATTCACTGGGCATGAGCAAAGGCGGGTGACACCCGAGCGCGGTGGGGGCGGCGACTGAAGCGCTGCAACGGTTACAGCATGCCAAGCAAAGGAGCTCCCTGACCAAAAACGCAGCTGAACAGAAGCTTAGCCTTGGGGTACTAGTGTCAAATATTGTTACTCCAGTCTCCAGTGCCATGTGTCCGTTATACACACGGCGCCCCCCTGAGATTCGATTGAGATGCAGCTGAGCTCGCCAGCTCGCGCGTGTGTTTCGTCGATCGGTCGGCCGTCCTCTGGCCGTCCTCTTCACACATCTCATTGACGATTGAGATTGGTATCCAAATCCCATGTTCACAGCAATTATGGAGCAAGCAATAGACCGCCAAACAAACAAACAAATCTATCTACAAATCATTTGGGGCCTGACTGAGCTACTAGTACCTACCTACATCGCAAAGAATTTATACGCGTCTCTACACTCTCATCATCAAGTAGGATTCCTATGTTGAGGCGACAGCCAGGTCATATGACAAAACTGCGCCCAGCGGTTTTCTCCTGCTGCTGTTAAAGAAAGAAAGAAAGAAAACAGACACGCCAAACGAGGGATGGGACGAGGACAGGGTCCCCACCTGCACGAGCAGGATTTTGGAAGAACGATCAGGGGGACAGGTGGGGCTCTCCTGCTCCTGACAAGGGACACGACAGGCTCGCAGCGCGGTGCGCGGTGGACTCCCACATCCACTGGCGGTCTCATCTCAGTCTAGCGACCTGCCTCCAGCTTGTCGCTGGCAGTCTCTCCTACCACAGGCACACTGACACAGGGGTGGCAGGGGCGGCGGCGCGAGTCTCCCACATACTATGCGGGCCTCACTAGAGGTGCGGCCTGTGCGTGTCCTCGCCCTTGAGGGGGGAGGGGAAGGGGCTGTGTGTCTGTGCATGTGTGTGTGTGTGTGTGTGTGTGTGTGTGTGTGTGTGTGTGTGTGTGTGTGTGTGTGTGTGTGTGTGTGTGTGTGTGTGTGTGTGTGTGCATGTGCGTGTGCGTGTGCGAGCCGCCCTGAACGCCACGAGCGCGCCGCGAGCGCCGTAGCGCCGGCGAGCGCCGTCCTGCTGCTGTTGTTGTGAAATTCTCCCGCGTAAAAATTCTCCTGCCCACGAGGTGCCCGTCGTTGCTCGCCGTCTCGCGTCTCGTCCGGGCAAGGATTTCGTATCGCGACGCGTTCGCGCGCCCGATGGAGAGCTCGCGTGGCGGCCCTCGAGCAGTGCCACCATGCAGGTGGTCGCTGAACGAACGTCTGGACGGAGCCCGGCATCGGTTCCGTACTGTGCCGCAGTGCTCGTGGCCCTCAACTCCAGCGGCGGCCTGACACGGGAGCGCACCTTCTCATACCAGACCATCAGAGAAGTGAGCCGACGCCCAAGGCTACGCGGCCTCGCGACCGCCAGCTCTGTTGACTGCTCCGGCTGGAGCTGTTCACCGCGCCGCCGGACCTGCACGCGAGCGAACGGACAGAAGAACTGCTCGAGCGAACCAAAGGCCGACTTTACCATGCGCACCATTGACACAATCTGGCCGCACCTCGCGGCGGAGCAGAGGCTCGTCGCGAGGGAGGGACCAGCGACGGCGCGCGCCGGGAGGCGGCTCCTTCTCGTCACCACCACCTTCCCGCATGAGCTGCAGCGCGCCAAGCTGATGCATTGCGCCAGGCTGCTGAGCACCGAGGGAAGAGGAGTGCTCTGGCTCGTGGCCGAGGACGCAGCTGCGCCAAGTCCCGACGTGTCACAGCTGCTCAGCGAGAGCGGAGTCCCGCATGTCCACCTCGCTTTTGGCCCGACTCGCTCCGGAGGCAACGCGCAGCGCAACGTGGCGCTCAAGTACATCCGCGACCGCCGGCTGAGCGGCGTCGTCTACAACATGGACGACGACAACGCGTACCACCCCTCGCTTTGGTCCGAGCTGCGCTTGCTCGGGCGGCGGCGGGTCGGCATTTTTGCCGTGCGCCGGTCGGTGTGGCTCGCTCCGGCGTGCGACGGCTACTTTCGAGGACGGTGGACGGCGATGACGATCGAGAGGCCCGTGTACAACCAGTCGACAGGCGAGTTCAAGCACTTTAGCGCGGGGTGGTGCAGCGGCACGAAGCACAACTGGCAGGCGCGGATGTACGGCGCGCGCAAGTACTGCGTCGATATGGGCGGCTTCGCCTTCGACGCAGAGCTCCTCTGGCGCGTCGAGGGCGAGGTCTGGTCTTTCAGCCGCAAGCAGGGTGGCGAGTCGGAGCTCGTCGACAAGCTGCTCGGCCCCTCGGGATCCCCAGCGCAGCTGCAGCCCCTGGCCAACTGTGGGATGGACGTGCTTGTCTTTCACAACGAGTACCGCCACTTCCCCCGCCCCGTCCGGTTCCCACCCGCCCGCTGCACTTAGCGGCGTTGGAGCGCCTGAGAAGGCAGCGAGCTCGTGACGTGAGACTATGGTGTGCGGCTCTACCCTCAGACCTTTCGAACCATCGAACGGGGAGGTAGATCAGCCAGACTAGGTTGTTCGGCTGAGATTTACACATGGACTACAAGTGTCGTCTCGCGCGAGTCGCGGGGGGCCGCGTCGCGGCGCGCTCGCCCGGCACGCGCCCGGCACCGCAGTCCGCACGCGGGCGGGGCGCCGCGAACTCCGCGCGGGCACCATCGCGGATGGGCCATGGCGGGCACGGCCACGGGGCTGCGGAGGCCCGGCCGGCGCAGCGCGGGGTGCAGGGGCCGTTAGCCGGGGCGCCGGGGCTCTCTCTGCGCCCAGGGGACCGCGCGGGGAGCGGGGCCGGGGAGCCGCGGGGAGCGGGGGGGGGTCGTCGACGTCGGCGGGCGCGTGCGGTCGGTGCCGAGGGCTCTGGACTGCCGCGAACCCCACGAGTAACTTAATGTCGCATCTTGCTGGCAGTATTGTGTGTCACGAAATGCGTGTGAAAACGCCGAGTGGCCGACTACACGGTGAGCCATACGGACCTTGCACGCGCGTGTCTCTATCTGTGTGCGTTCATGCTCACGGCAGCGCCTTCATCAGATGGCGATAGTCATCAGGCGTGCCGTTGGCGGTGTCCACTTTGCCCGGGCGCAGCGTGGACTCCGCAGGGCCGTCGTCCGCCCACCGCTTCACGAGCGGCGGCATCTCGGCCAGCTGCGCCCACTCGTCCTCCGTGCCGAGCGGCTGCACCGCCGACTTGGTCTGCCACAGCAGGAAGGTCTGCCCGCGCAGCTCCTCCTTCGCGGCGTCGTCGATCAGCGGCGCAAACGCCTTCGCGACGAAGTGGCCGCACACCCACAGCGGCGTGCTCACCTCCGCGCCGCTGCCCTCGAAGAGCCGGCCCGTGGCGTCGTACGCCTGCGCCGCGCGGCGGCTCACCTCGGAGTGCGCGCCGTAGATGCCGACGAGGTCGGCGTCGGTGAGGATCTCGACCTCCTCGTGGAGGATCCGGAGGCTGGCGTCGTGCAGGTCGGGCCCGCCGAGGCGCGCGAGCTCGGCGCACGTCGTCTTGAGCGTGTGGCGGATGGTGAGCGGCATGTACTGCGACAGCGACGCGCGGTGGATGCCCAGCTTGGCCTGCAGCATGGCGAACGCCTCGTGCACGGGCACGCCGACGATGCGCAGCGGCCCGCCGAAGGGTCCCAGTCGCAGGTGACGCGCGAGCGCGACGCCCAGGATGAGCCCGCTCGTCGTGCAGCTCGAGCCGATCGGCAGGTAGATCCGGTCGGGAGACGGCATCGCGCCGGCCTCGATCTGCTCCGCGAGCTCCAGCAGGCCGCCGACCTGGCGGGAAGGTGTGGGAAGGTGTGAGAAGGTGTGGGGAGGTGTGGGAAGCTCCGCGAGCTCCAGCTGGCCTGCCCGAGGACGCCCGCCGGGCAGTTGCCGCCCGCCGTGACGACCACGCCGTCGCCGCCGAAGGCGGCGCCGACGAGGCGCTTCAGCACAGGGAGCGGCTCGGCCCAGTTGAACTTGGCCGCGAGCGGCATCGAGAGCGTGCTCAGCATGTTCAGGGTGTTGTCGAGGTCGGGGACGTCCTTGTCCATCCAGAGCGCTGCCAAAAGCGGGCGCAGGCGTCACGCGAGCTCACGTCTAGTCAGGCCGCTGGGAGCTTACCCGTCAGCTTGGGCAGCCGCTCACGGGCGTGCACGGCCGTGGCCACGACCTGGTTGCTCCCACCGGTGCCCATGACGTGGATGTTGGCACAGCGTGGGTCGCCCGCCTCGTACTTGGACTCAATGACAGCCAGCTGGTGTTGGAGCGTGCGCACCTTGTTGCCGCCATACACAGGCGATGCGAGATCCTCGCGCTTCACAAAGAAGGAGACTGGCACACCTGACGGCGTGTTCAGTGCGCAGCGGTGTATGGGAGTGACATCCGCCCCAAGCGAACGCCATGCGATCTTCTCTGCGAGAGCGGGCAGATGACGGAACAATGCACAGGCCTTTGCGTCTTCCTCGGCGAGCATCCTCTTCGTGGGCGCGGCGACGCCGACCGACCCATGCATCTTCGTGAGAAGCGAAACCACAGCTCCTGTGAGGGCCACCGGGGTGCCGATCGCAAGGCCTGCGCCGACCTTGGCCAGTCCCAAAGCCGACGGTGCCATTGGCCTTTGCTGTGTGTGCTGGCGACGCCACTCTCGAGGTTCTCGAGGTGGTGGATATCCTTTGGCCGCGTCGGTACTCGAGCAGCGAGGATTGGTTCACGCGATCCCCGCGCGTGTTTCGAGCCGTCGGCACTGCGAGCTGGGAATAGGACCGCCACAAGAGGCGTGCGTGAGCCGGTCCCGAGTCCCCGGGTGGGTGTGTGTGTGTATGCTGCGATTGCGAAAAACTCGTCTGGACGCACACCAAGAGCTTATGCTCTGGCGAGATGGGAGGCGCATGCGCCCAGGAGGGGAGGGAGCATGCGTAACGACGCTGCTAGAGATGCCTTTCGGGGCCCAGAGATAAAACTTCTGATGCCATGCGTGACCTAGTAGTGTCCCCAGCTATGGGCGTGTCCACGTTGGAGCCAGGTGTGGTGTGGGCGCGAGAATAGCTCCGCCGTTAATGGAGGCAACCGATGCGAGTCGACTGGTGTGTGTCGTCGTGGTTTCGTATCAAGAATACTCACTCACTCACGGTCCCCGGGGGGTTGAGCATCCCTCCGGGGGCCCCTCTGCGCCGGGGAGGCGTTGTTGGAGGCTAGGACGCAAGCGTCCGTCGCCTTTTTCAAACTCGGCTCCCACTCCGCTACGCTCCGACCCGAATTTGGAGGGCCATGAAGTTTAAGGTGTTGGCTGTTGCTGCGCAAAAGGGCGGGGCGCGGGCGCGCGCGGCACAGGCCGAGAGCTCTTTTTGGAGATCAGACCTTTCGATGGTGTCTATCTATCATGCTTCATGACATGACACGCGGTGGTGGGAGCTGGTGGAGCTGTTGTCAGCTGATCGATCCAAGCGGGTGGGGAGTGGGGGGCATGGCTGGGCATGCAGGTCCGGTCCGCCAGTCGGCCCAGCCTCTGACGTGGTGCTGCCGCTGCATTCGCTGAAGAAGAGAGGTGCGACTTGATTGGAGGCACTGGAGGCGAGGGTGGGGAAGGGAAGGTTGGGCCGGGCCGTGAGGGGCTGATGGCGCTGGCCAGCGCGGGGTGTGAGATGTCGTCGTCGTATACTGTTGGCCCTCGAGTTGCCAGGGCTGTGGGCTGCAGAATTAGCGTCTGTGGCGTCTACGCAGGCTCTGCAGCGTGATGGCTGGCGGGACTGCGAGGCCGGCGGCAGCGGAAGGAGAGGCTGGGCACGAGCCAGGAACAGGCTGGCCAGGCCGCAGGTGGCTGTGCTCGGGCGAGGCGCGCGCGCATGGCAGGCCGAGCAGGCTCGGCATATGGTGAACCCCCGATGTCGCGATGCGGTCCCGCTTTTCCGCGATCATTCGTCCGTCCAATCGAAGGAAGCGCCGGATCGCCCATTGTTATGGAGTTAGCCAAACTTGCCCCGACGTTCTTCGTCGCATTTTCCGTGGTTTTTGCACGGTATTCGGATTTTCGCTATTTGGTCGTGTGGGTGTGAATCCCGGGATTAGTCAATGGTACCGCGTCGACGACGCGGGCGCCTTGCCGGCAGAGCCCTGAGCCACCCTTTGTCTTGCGCGGTCAGAAAACGCCTTTTCGTGATCCGTCCCCCTCACCCCTACTACCCGACACACTAGAAGAGCGAGGGGCTGCGGCTACGGCGCGGCTCTGCGAGAGGGGCTGCGGTCGACCGCCCGTCGTTCCAGTGGTCACCAGTGTGCACAGCGTGTCACACACCACACACACCAGTGAAAGAATATCTTAATTCTTATCCGCTTTATCCGCACAATCCGCCACAATCCGGTTACCAGGCATAGCCATAGGGCATACCACGGCTGAGCCGCTCTGGAATCTCAGTGTAGAGACAATGCATTTTATGCTAATACCGAATTTAATCATTAATACGAACTCCAGGGTGGTGGTCTCTGGTCATTCGCGCACACATGCGCATCTCGCATTACGCGCGGAGCGCCACATACAGACGGCATAGGACTAGTCATAGACAGTGCTTGGCCGATTGAAATGAGTGCTTGGCCGGTTGAAATGTGAGGTCGAGTCTCCCCGCGCTGCGCGCGAGCCACAGGCCCCCGCCATGCCCAAGCAGGACGCGCTCGCCCACTGCCAGCCTCTCGCTTCCCGGAGTGCCAGCGGTGCGCGCGCCGTCGGTGCAGCGGCCATGCGCAGTGCCGCGCTCAGCATTTTCCTCTCTCTCTCTCTCTCCCTCTTCGTCTCTCTCTCTCTCTCCCTCCCTCCCTCCCTCCCCGTCTCTGTGTTCTGCCCCCTCCCTCCTCCCCCTCCCAGCACCCAGGTCTGAACGCGCGCGCGGGTCCGCGCCGGAGCAGAGACATGGCCACCTGCCCCCTCCCCCTCCCCCCGCCAGTTCATGCCCATGTCGGCGTCGCTTCTGAGCGCGCGTGCTTGTAGAAGGTGCCAGCAGGCTTGCCCTGCTGCGAGTACGGCCGTCCGTAGCTCTGCAAGACGAGCTTGTCCGCCGCAATCACCTCCGCCTTCCCGCACCAACAGACACAGTCAGGAGCACTTGTCCTCACACACACAAGGAGGTCGGGCAGCCGGGGGGAGGGAGGGCGACAGCCGCCTCGGGACCTGCCGTGGATCGTTCGCAAGAAGCCGTGTGTGCGTGTGTGTGTGCATGTGCGTGCGTGCTGTGTGTGCATGTGCGTGCGGCGCCTTTGTTCGGTCCGACCCTACCACGCTGCCCCCCTGCAGCGTGCACTCAAAGTCCGCCGCCGACCAGTTTGCGAGCGCGCGGTGCGACGCGTCCACCTGCCCAGGGAAGCGGCGAGTGCACCGTCAGGTGCGTGCGTGCGGGCGGGCGTGGCGGGCGGGCGGGCGGCGGTGGCGTGCCGCGAGATAGCAGGCCGCGTGCATCTCGTCGTAGTCGACTCCGCGCGTAGCGAAGTGGGCGATGATCTCCTCCACCGGCGTCTCCATCTGCACCTGCGGGCCGCGACAGCCTCGCGTCATCTCGCGTCATCTCGCGTCATCTCGCGTCATCTCGCGTCATCTCGGCGCGGTCTGCGCGCCTCATACGGCTCATCGAGGGAGAGCAGAGCCTGGCCGAAGGCTAGGGGGGGGGGGGGGGGTTTCCCGGACAAACAAGGAGCCCTTCTCCCCCTGGTAAGGCCCGCCCCCCCCAAAGCAGACCCCGGGCCGAAAAAAAATTTGGAAATTTGTAAGGGTTTTCCAAAAACCCCGGGGGGGGGGGGGG
>NW_005202428.1:1659609-1717818 GCF_000372725.1 Emiliania huxleyi CCMP1516 | reverse complement strand
GGAGTGCGTAGTCACGTTTTTTTGAGTTAGATGATTCGTCTGATCCCTAGAGATTGTTTTGGGATTGCTAGTTCCTACTTTTTTTATGCCGCGATAGCGTTTGGGCATATGTTAAAAAGTTGGAGGGGGTTCGCTCGTGCTTCGCGAGGCCTCCGGACCGGACGAGGGCGGGCGGGGCGCGCGGCGTGGAGGCGGGGAGGCGGCGGCGGCGCGCCTTGATGTAGCTGAGCGGGAAGAAGCGTCCCTTGGTCATGTGCTGCCCGTCGAGGTACATGCGGTACTGGAAGGGGAGCCAAGGCATGAGGAAGCACTGCAGGTGCAGCTGGAACTGCGACGGCGGGAAGTTCGCGCCCACCACCATGTGAGGCCGCAGCGCCTCGCTGTGCGCGCTCGTCCACTCGGTGCGCGCCGCCCCGCGCAAAAACTTGTGCCGAAAGGACGGAGAGGCGAGGAACTCTTCGCAGGCGCAGGCCCAGGCGGCCTCCTCGAGCGTGCGCACCAGCAGCAGCCCCTCCCGCGGCCGCCGGAGCAGGAACCGCCAATCGGGGATGTACGCCGAGGTGGGCACCGCGTTGAGGTGGCACGGCGTCAGAGCGAGCAGGTCGTCGAACACGAGCAGCTGCGCGCTCTGCCGGCGTATTGAGATGTGCAGCGGGAAGGGCGCCGAGGCGATGCCGTAGATGAAGCCGCTAAACACGTTTGGCGAGTGCGACGTCTCCGCCGGCAGCGGCTTCCCGCACGCGTTGCACTCTGTCAGCGAGAAGCCGCAGACCTTGCCGCAGGAGCACTTCTTGACGATGTTGCGCAGCTGCGCGACGAGGGCGGCCTCGGTGGCGTGCGCCGCAGCAAACGCCTCCAGCGTGCCGTCGAAACGAGGCGGTGAGGCCTCCCAGTGGCAGTCCACTGTCGCGCCGGCAAAGGCGGCCGCCTTTGCGCCGGCCAAGCAGGAGCCGTCTGGCAGCACGCCGGTGCGGCTGTCAACGTCCCCGCTCGTGCCTGCCCTGGAGGGCCTAGATTTGTCGTCTCCGTTGGTCGATCTCTTCTTGTGACGAAACATGCCGCGCTGGTCGGATTGCCAGCAAGTGAGCGCGTTTCTGTACGCCAAGCCCTCGCCCGGAGCGGAGAGCGGAAGCGGAGAAGCGGAGGCGGCTCGGGGCGAGCGTTTGAGCAAGAAGGACCGGTGTCCGCCTTGATCCGGGGTCCCCAACCACAGACCCTGATTGCCAGCAAGTGAGCGCGTTTCTGTGATCTGTGATCTGTAAGGGTCCGCCCGCAGGCGCATTTTGTATACCGAGGCGGTGCCCGAGCTGACTCGAGAAAGACCGAGAAAACACAAAAAATGAAGAAAGCCGAAGTCGGACGCCACGCTGGGTCCCGGGAGAGCGAAGCGGCTTTGGGGGCTCTAGCTCCCAACGCAGGACAGAGCAAGAGAAGGAACGGAATAAAATGACCATCCCGCGGCTTCGCTCGCCCTGCTCCGGCTGCGACTGCACCAAGGGCGTCGTCTTCGCCCTTAACTGCACACTCCCTCTTGCCGGAGTTTATCAGAGCGGTGTAGTGTTCAATCCACGTGTTTATATGCCGTCCACTGCGGCCACCACCTCCTTGCCTCGCCGCGCCTTTGTCGCCTGCCTCTACGCGGGCTGCGCGACCGGCAGCTTTTACGGCTTTGGCATCTACGGCGGAGCCATCCAGTCTTCGCTCGGGCTCTCAGACGCCTCGTTGGCAAACATCAACACCGTCCCTTACGCGCTCGGCTTTGTGAGCGCGCCGCTCGCGGGGCGCGTGACCAAGGCCTTTGGCCCCGCAGCCGGCCTGCTGCTCGGCGGCGCCATCCAGGCCGCGCTGCAAGTTGCCATGTATGCGATCGCCACCGGAGCCGCGCCGACCGGAGCGATCGACCCGGGCACCGCGCTCGTGCTGTGCGCCTGCGTAGTGTACGTCGGCGGACAGCTCATCTCCTCGGCCGCCTTCTCGACGCCCGTGCTCCACTTCCGGCGCAAGCGCGGTCGCGTCGTCTCTCTTGTCAAGGCTTTCGTCGGCCTGTCGGGCGCCGTCGTCTCGCAGGCCCGACTCAACCTCCCTCCACCTCGGCCGTATTCGGCTCCACCTCCCCTCGGCTCCACCCCGGCCGTATCTCGGCCGTATCTCGGCCGCATTCTCGGTCCTTTCGCCCCTCAACCTCCCTCCTTGGGCAGGCGTACGTGGTCGCCTTCGGCGTGCCCTCCCGCGAGCCGGGCGCGCTGCGCTGCCTCCTGATCTGGGCGGCCATCAGCGCCGGCACCTGCTTCTTCGGCGCTGCATGCATTCCTCGCAGCCCAAGCCAGCAGTCGCGCGAGCCCGCGGCGCTGCTCCGGCTCTGCTTCTGGCTGCTCCTGCTGCTGTGCGGCGCGAGCATGGCCGCCTCCCTCGTGCCGCAGGCCGACCGACCCCTTCCCCGCTGCCTGCCTGCTCCTCCTCACCGCTGCTGCTGCCTCTCTCTCTCCCCTCACCGCTCCCTCTCTCCACTGCTCCACCCGCCCGCCGCCCTCCCCTCACCGCCGCCTCCCCTCCCCTCCCCTCACCCTCACCGCCGCCCTCCCCTCACCGCCGCCCTCCCCTCACCGCCGCCTCCCCTCCCCTCCCCTCACCCTCACCGCCGCCCTCCCCTCACCGCCGCCCTCCCCTCACCGCCGCCTCCCCTCCCCTCCCCTCACCCTCACCGCCGCCCTCCCCTCACCGCCGCCCTCCCTCGCCCCGCAGACCGGCTCGCCGCTACACACCGGCCTGGTCGGGCTGCTCGGCCTCCTCGCCCTCTCGCCCCTCCCGCTCGCCCTCGGCCCGCTCCTCCCCCTCCTCGCGCCATCTCGCTCCCGCGCCAGCCCCGGCGGGCGCGCCTTCCCGTCGCCGCGCCGCGCGCCGCTCCTCGCCGGCCCGGAGGCCGCGCTGCCTTGGCTCTCCCAGCCGCCGCCCGCGCCGCCGAGCGGCAGGGCGGGCGAGGCCAACGACGGCTCGCCGGGCGAGGAGGCGGCGGAGGAGGCGGCGAGGCGCGAGGCGGCGAGGCGCGAGGCGGCGGGCGGACCGGTGCGGCGCGCAGGGGCGGCGGGGGTGGAGCCGGAGCCCTTCCTCCTCACCGAGGCGCGCACGCAGCTCTCGCTGCCGCAGATGCTCCGCCGCCCAGACTCGTGGCTGCTGTGGCTCGCCGGATGCGCCGCCATCGGGGGAGGGAACTTCTTTGCGACCAACGTCGGCCAGCTGGTCCGCACCCCCCTCCCCCTACAAGAGCCCTGGCCCCCACGCTCAAACCGCTTCACCCCGGGGAGGGCCCCAAGCCGCTACACACCAGGCTCAAGCACCTCCCCCTTCTCTCGCCGGTAGGTCCGCGCGAGCGGCAGCCACCCCCAGCTGGTCGCGCAGCTCGTCACTCTCTTCTCGACGGGGAACATGCTCGGGCGGCTGGTCGGCTGCGACGCGTCGGACCGCCTCTTCGTGCGGCGCGGGCGCCTAGATGCGGAGGACAGACCTCCCCATATCTTCGAGACTAACCCGTGTCCTCCGATTGGCGCTCGAGAGGGCACGTAGACACGCATCCCGCTGTGGTGCGCTGCAGTCCGCTGTACTCGTAGCCCCTGTATTCACGCGATCCGCTGGATTGCACCGCACGAGGCCGTATTCACGCCCGACCTTCGCTCTGTCTTCACGACGTAGGCGCGGGCGGTCGCGGTGCGGCATCGTCGTCATGCTCTGCGTCGGGATGGCGGCCGCACACGGGCTGCTGCTGGCGGCGCAGCTTCCGGTGGCGCAGCTGCCGCACGCCGCGCGGGGGGAGGTGCTCCACGGTCCGCCATCGGCGCCGGCGCACACGCACACGCTGCTGCTCGCCGGGGCCCTCCTCGCGGGCGCGCGCTCTCTGGCGCCGCCGGCCAGCTCCACGGCCCACGTCTGGCTGACACGCCGCTTGCCGACCCATAGGCACTTCCTTCGGCACCATCTGGCCGCACCTCGTGGTGCTCGCGTCGGAGCTGTTTGGCTCGGACCACCTGCACACAAACTACCTCTTTTACGACGGCGGCTGCGGCGCCACCGGCACTCTGCTCCTCGCCAACCTGCTGCCGCGCCTCTTCCACCGCCGCGTCGCGGCCTCCTCCTCCGCCTCGTGCGACGCCTCGTGCTTCGTCAAGGCGCACGCCGCCATCGCCGCCATCGCGCTCGCCGGCGCCGTCGCCGCCGTCGTCCTCGCGCGCCGCTCCGCGCCCCTCTATACGCGCATCGGCCTCTCGCTCGAAAAGTCGCGGCAGAAGCGCCGCGGCATGACCAAGCGCGCCCAAAGCGCTTGGTCCTTGTCGCAGGCCATCGCCTCTGGCGCTGACCCCTTGCCCTCGGCATCGCCCTCGCCCTCGCCCTCGCCGTGACCCTTCCGTTTGCTCCTCCGCCCCATCCATGTTTGTGGCTGAGGGAGTGAACGAGAGTTCGGCTCTTCACCTGCACATCTCTCTGCGCCCCCCGCGCGTACGATTGTGCGCGCCTCGCGGCCGCTTGCCCCTTGCCCAGTCAGCAGCCTCTTTTAAGCAGACCGGCCGTCATATTCGATCGTCCACTCGCCATGTCATCAAACTTAAACAAAATATTTATGGAAGTTTCTCTCCTCACAAAGAGCGAGAAGGAAGAGAGAGAGTCAGCAGCAGATCCTAGCGAGGGAAACTACCTAGGTAAGTACGCGCACCACGCCCCCGCCCTCTCTACTCTCGCGCACGCCGCGCGGGAGAGCGCCGCTGCGCGCTGGAGAGCCGCCTGACAGAATCAAGGCGCGGAGCCGGGTTCCGGTGGAGAGACTGCGCGATATGTGTAGACAGGCAGCACGACGACTGGATGCCGCGACCTTTCAAGGGCCCGCCGCGCACCGCTCGTACGAGTAGCCGCCGGAACTGAAAATCTCAATGCCAAACTCGCACTGGTATTTGGCGCAAGGGCAGCAGCTTGGATTGAGGAAGCCGTCGTTGCAGCAGCCCGAGCAGCCTCCAGCTCGCTGGCAGCAGTCGCTCCCGTGGTTACCAGCGAAGTCGGGCGCGCTCGAATCGGTTGTGCACCAACTGGTCAGGCCCCCGTCAATGTCCGTGCAAGGTGGCGGCGGAGTCGCTGGCGGGAGCGTGGGGGGCGGTGGACGAGGGGGCTGCGGCGGAGGGGCGGGCGGATCCAGCGGGCCCGGAGGGGGGGGGGCGGGCGACGGCAAGCAGGTCACATATCCAAAGCCGTCGCTACCTGTGTCCTCAATACAGTTGTCGACGCTACCTGACCAGTCGCTGCAACTGCGCATGATGCACCTCCAAAGGCCCATCGGGTGGTCCGCGTCACCTGTATCGCCCGCAGGGCAGAGGCATCTGGCGCTCCCACAACAAAGCTTGTCATACTGGCCACGGCCGTTCAGTACGTAGGTCCCACCACATTGATGATTCCCGCCGTCAAAATTCGACTCGGCGTACTTGCAAGCGAGGCCCTCACCTCGAGTCGCCGGCGGAGGTATCGCGGGTGGCTGTGGCGGCGTGGGCGATGGGGACGGCGGCGGAGGCTGCGCCGGTGGGCTTGGTGGCGACGGCGGTGGCGGTGGCGACGGCGGCGGGGGCGGCGGCGATGGGCGCGGCGGCCACACGGGCCACGGGGGCGGTGTCGACGGCGGTGCGTGCGGCGGCTGCGGCGGAGACGGGTAAGACGAGCATGAGTACACCGTGAGCTCCTGCGCCTGGAACCTGCGGCTCGCTCCGGGCAGAATGAAGGTGACGTACTGCGCAGTCCCCACACAGTCGATTGTGAGGGAAGTTCCCGATGACGGAAAGTCGCCATGGTTGCAGCGGGAGCCAGAGGGCGTGGCCGTGTCACTGAGCCAGACCTCGTAAGGTCCTGTGACTGTGGCGTGGGTGCCAAAAGTCGAACTGGCATCGAATACGATGGAACCGATGTCGCTCGGCGCGCCGAGGTCGAGTTGAGCAAACGGGTCTGTCTCCGACAATTCCGAGGTCCACGAACCCGTGGCCCCTGGGCAACTTGATGCGTAGGCGGACGGACAGGAGGTACTCGTGACGCCGTTGATCAGGTTCGAAGGATAGAACGTGTAAAACGTGGAGCTCATGGTCGCGCCGACGCGGTCCAGCGCTGTCTGTGGGTTGTAGCTGCAGGCCGGCGGGAACGGCGGCCACTGTGGCGGGAGCGGCGGCGGCGGAGTGGGCGCCTGCGTCGGCGGGTACGGCGGCGGCGAGGGTGGCGGAGGCGCTGATGGTGGGCTCGGTGGCGGCGGCGGAGGCGGCAACGGAGGTGGCGGCGAGCTGGGTGGTGGCGTGCTGGGTGGCGAGGGTGGGCTGGGCGGAGGCGGTGGCGATGGCCACGGCGGCGGCGCGGTGCACCTCGACGAGTGTGCAGGTGCCGTCGACGTCGTAAACTCGCACGTGTACTTGGCGCACGGACAGCAGTCATCGTTTCGGTAGCCATGATTGCAGCAGCTCTGGCAGCCAGAGCGGTAGGTGCAACAGTCGGCTGTGTCGCACCAATTGTCTACGACATGTCCATTGGGGTTTTCTACCATCGGCAGGTCGGAGCAGGGCGGAAGAGGCGGCGGCGGCGGGCTCGGCAGCTCTGGCGGCGGAGACGGCGGGGCGGGCACGCATTGAACGCTCCCTTCTCCCTCTCCAGCAGAGGAGCATGGGTAATTAGACCACATGCATCTCCAAGAGTTGCCGCTGCCAATCTGGCACAGCTGACGATCCCATTTACGGTACACGCCCCAGTTGGGCGCGCCGGACGCCTGCCCGAAGGGGTCCCAGTGGTACACCCCGGCGCAAGCATTGTTCATGCCGGCATTCGCAAAGGTCACAAACTCACAGTGCGGCGCGACGGGCGGCGGTGACGGAGGGAAGGGCGGCGGCGGGCTTGGCGGCGGCAGAGGGTCGTAGAGCTGCACCTCGCGCAGGACGATCTGCCGCTTTGGCCCTGGCAGGCGCAGAACGAGGTAGCGGCCGGTGCCGACACAGGTAACTTCGAAGGGCCCCGGCTCGGCCGGCGCCGTGTATGTCGCGCACGGCGTCGGGTAGTTCCACCAGCCGTCGGATATGTCCGACAGGTACAGCTCAAAGGAGCCGAGATAGCCCATCACTTGTCCCGCCACCCGCGTCGGCCGGTTGGCGCCCGCGTTGTAGATAAGCACGCGCTCGATGTTTCGGCTGCGGCAGAGGTCTATCTGAAGCCATGGCTCACCCTCGGTCTGCGTCGCGCACAGGCTCGCGGCGAGGTGCGTATCATTGATGAATGGCTCGACGCTGGTGTGGGCGTCGTCGATGCAGTGGGCCGCGGGGAGCGGATGGCCCGCGTAGGTGCCCTCTGAGCTCATCGTGGCGCCGCAGCGCTTCACAAAACCAAACTCTGGAAGGAGCGGCGGATGTGGCGGAGGCGGTGGGGACGGCGGGGGCGCTGGCGGCGGCGGCGATGGGGACGGCGGCGGCGACGGCGGCGGCGGCGGCGGCGGAGAGGGAGGGGGAGGTGCTGACGGCGGGCTAAATGGCGGGAGGCTCGGTGGCACGCGGGGGGGGCTGGGCGGCGCCGGCGGTGGAGACGGAGGCGGTGGGAGGGGTGGGGGCGGGCGCAAGGGGCCAGGACTGGGCGGCGGGCTCGGCGGGGGCGGGTCGCGGCACCTCTCTCTCCAGCACACGTTGTTGCCGCACACCCTCTCCACACCATACGGGCAGCTCCAACAGGAGCAGGGGCAGGTGGAGAGATCCCTAGCGCGCCAACCGCCGGCGCAGCAGTCGCCGATATTGTTGCTGGTGCTGCAGCAGCTGTCGGTTGACGTGGCTCCCGAGGCCGTCGTACCCGACATAGTAGGGTTCCCCCAGTTCGTGGAGGGAGAGAACGGATTGTCGGGGGTGGCGCACCACGAATATGAAAACACGTTCATGCAACCGGGTGCGACGGTGTAATCCGGCGGTGGGGACGGTGGCACCTTCGGTGGGGCCGGCGGCGGGGCCGGCGGCGCCGGAGGCGGGGATGGCGGGCAAGGCGTGCACCTGGCGGCGCAGCCCGAAATGAAGTTGCCTCGTCCAGGCGCGTCGCACCGAACAGAAGCGCCGATGCACTCCCAGCTGTTCAGCCCGGCGGGACAGAGGCGGCGCTGCGAGGAGAGGTACTCGTACTCGGGCGTGAGGCGGTAGACCTCCTCCGTGCCGCAGGCGCCGTACGGGCCCGTGCAGTCGTACGTGACGCAGTCGCAAAGGGGAGGGCACTCCACCGGCAGCACCCTACCGCCGGCCAGATCGCCACCCACGGCACAGTTGTACCCGGAGTCGCGGCAACCGTAGTAAGCGTAGCCCACCTGGCGAGCGGAAAGGCGTCGCGTCGAGAGGAAGATGAGAGAGGGGTGCCTTCTGGCGGCGCGCACCCCGTAGAGGTTGTTGTTCGCTTGCGAGTGGCGGGAGCACAGCTTCTTGCCCGGGTTCCGCGCGCCCGGCCATGTCGCCAGGTTCGATGCGTAGGCGGCGCCTGCCGCGCTTGTTTGCTGGTAGGACACGCTGTCCCCCTTGTACTGGAAGATGTGGTTCCGCTTGCAGACATTGTACGCATCGGGCCCGTCTGGGTCGGCATACTTGACACACTGGGACGGCGCCCTCCCAGCGCCCGACACCTCCGTGCGAGGGTAGTAGACGAAGGGCACTACCGGCGGGGGTGACGGCGGGGGTGGAGGGTAGTGGCCGGAGATTGTGACTTCGCGCAGCACAATCTGGCGGTTCGGGCCGGGCAGCTTGATGATGACGTACCGCCCGACGGTGTTTCCGACGCCCGTGCACCTACGCGTAGGTGCCGGGCAGGTGTGGGCCGGTGCAGACGCCAAGCGCTGAGAGGGCGTGCGCAGCCGTCGCACTCGACATCAAACGGCCCCGCCTCGTTGGGGGCGTGGTAGCGGCCGCACCAGTGCCCGACCGTGCGGCTCGGGTCGGACGAGTACAAGGCCTCGGGCGCGGGCGTCGCACTCACGTACACCTCGAACGTCCCAAGACGTTCCATGTACTTATAGTCGGCAGGTTGAGCTCCCGCCACGTTGTAGACGACTACATGCGCGACGCTCACGTCCGGGCAAGAGGGCTCTGCGTGCGGGCAGCCACACCTGCAAAGAGGAGGGGGTGAGGCGGGGATAAGCGCAGGCGAGGAGCCGTGCAAGTGTAGCAGCGGGGCTTTCACATGTCGATCATTAGCCAGGGGTCGTCCTGGACCTGTGAGGCGCAGTAGCCATCCTTGGTCGTCTCGGTTGGCCAATAACGGATTCCGAACGTGCCCTACAGACCAGTCGTGTTGAGTCGGGGAAGGGTAAACTCGCCGAGCGCATCTGCGGCGCTTTGTCGCACCACGAGCCCTGCACCCGTCGTATCCACCACGCCATTGATGCAGTTTGTGGCGTAGAGAGGAATCCCGTCAGGTCCTGAGATCCCCCACGTGCCGACCTCGGTCGACGCGTGGCTCACCGTCGCGCCACACCGAGTGAGCTGAGTGTCCGCATAAGGGGATGCGGGCGGCGGCTTCGGTGCCTTGTTCGGGAAAAAGGGAGGCGGCGGCGGGACCGACGGCGGTGGCGGCACCGGCGCGGCGCCCGGAGGGTATGGCGGCGGCATTGGAGGCGGATCGGGTGATGGAGGCGGCGACGGGGGTGGCCCCGGCGGCAGCCTGGGAGGAGGCGACGGTGGCGACGGAGAGGGAGCCGCGCCGGGCGGGAAGGGCGGCGGCGGGAGGAAGGGGCAACACACGCACGCCTTTGGATAGTAAGGCGCCGGGTCGACAAAGGGCGGATTCGAAGCGTCGCACACGATGGACCCCTGCACGATGAACCAGTCCGTCCAGGCGGCCATCCCCGAGGTGTCGTGGGGCGTCCCCAGCCGCACCATCCCCGTGCAGGTGCAGATGTTCTCCGCGCTGCTCGACTCGGTTGCACATTCACTTTCCACGAGCGGCGCGGCGCAAGTGAATGGCGGCGGCGCCGGCGCCCTCCCAGGCGGATAGGGTGGCGGCGACGGCGGTGGAGTGGGCGCGTCGCCGGGCGGATAGGGTGGCGGCGACGGCGGCGGCGTGGGTGCCTTGCCTGGAGGGTGCGGCGCAGGGTCGAGGTAGTCCGGGAGGCCGTTACTGTCGCTGTCGGCCGTGCCCTCCTCGGCGTCGGGGATGCTGTCGCCGTCCGAGTCGGGGTCCGTCGAGTCGGGGAGGCCGTCGCTGTCGCTGTCTGCCGTGCCCTCCTCGGCGTCGGGGATGCTGTCGCTGTCCGAGTCGGGGTCCGTCGAGTCGGGGAGGCCGTCGCTGTCGCTGTCGGCCGTGCCCTCCTCGGCGTCGGGGATGCTGTCGCCGTCCGAGTCGGGGTCCGTGGAATCGGGGAGGCCGTCGCTGTCGCTGTCGGCCGTGCCCTCCTCGGCGTCGGGGATGCTGTCGCCGTCCGAGTCGGGGTCGATTCGGTCGGGGTTGCCGTCGCTGTCGCTGTCGGCCGTGCCCTCCTCGGCGTCGGGGATGTTGTCGCCGTCCGAGTCGGGGTCGGTCCAGTCGGGGAGGCCGTCGCTGTCGCTGTCGGCCGTGCCCTCCTCGGCGTCGGGGATGTTGTCGCCGTCCGAGTCGGGCGTGTGAGGTGGCGGCCTGGGCGCCTTATCAGGCGGGTAGGGCGGGTAGGGCGGCGGAGAGGGCGGCGACGGAGGCGCGCACGGCGGGAACGACTCGGAGAGGCGCCGTGCAGGCGATGCGTGGCGCGCCTCCACTTCGCCCGAGATGGAGGCAGAGACGTCGTCGGAGCTGGCGCCGGTAGGGAGTGCCGCCTCGGCGCCGTCAAAGCGCGAGAAGGCAAACTTCGTCGCGTGCGGGGCCGCCACCTCGTACATGGCAGCCTCACCCTCGATAGCGCCTTCCGCCATCGCCGATGTCCGAAAGGTGCCCGAATCTGGGTACTCATCGACGCGGCCCTGGCGCGGCTCGGCCGACGCAAAAGACTGCCCGATGATCCCATGCGGGAGGTGCCGCGCCGCAACGCCGCCCCGGGCGCGGAGCGAGACGTCGAGGCGGTGGGCCGGGCCGGAGATGCGGTTGTACACCCAGTTTCCGCGCACGACGGCGGTCCAACCGCCAGTGGTGAACTCGGCGCTCGAGAAGCGGACGGCGATGAGCATCTCCTCGCACCGCTTGGAGGCGCCGGTGCCGAGGAAGAAGGGGCCACCGCCGCAGGAGCCGTTGATCATGTTGAAGCCCGTGTTGTACTCGCTACGGGACAGATCATGGACGCGTCAGGAGACACGCGTTGCAGCCGGCCCTCTGGCACATCTCGCACTTGAACTCGCTCGCCCAGAAGGAGGCGAGGCAGAGCTTGTTCTTCCGTCCGCCGACTCGGGCCGCAAAATGGATCTACAACCGGGGAAGGAAAGGGCGGGCTGGGAACGGTTTCGGTGGTTTGTGGGATCACAGCAGGCCAGGCACGCCTCGGTGATGAACGACCCTTCCACGACCAGAGTGCCACCCTTGTCGTAGAGGTTGTGCAGCCGGAAGGTGGCGTCCTCTGTCCTAACGTTGATGGCCAGGCGCGGCGCCGAGAGGAAGCAGTAGTACCTGCCATCGCGCCCGCGGAAGTCGGCGCGGCCGCCATGAGCAAGGTGGAGGTGCGGGTCCTTCTCCACGTTGGCTTGCAAGCATGGATCTGGCCCCGCAAAGCCTCTGAAGTCTAAGCCATACAGTTGTTCGACGCAGATCGTGGTGAGGGCTCGTCCATGTCCTTGGTTGAGGCCACGCCGGTGTGGGTGGTTGTGGCAGCAGGGCAGCTCTGGTTTGCCCTCGCAGAGGTCGCAAATCAAGTCGCGCGCCCGTCCTGACAGAGCTTGCGCGTAGTCACGAAGTCCAAGCGGCACTGCGTGTGTAGACATGTCGACGTCGCTGAGGCAAGTCTCTGGGCAGAGCGCCTGCACGTCCTTGATCACGTCGCGCAAGTCCACAACGTTGGTTGTGTGTTTGTGATCTTCCTTGCAGAGCCCAAACCCGTGGGCCTGCTCGCATGTGGGCTGAAAACCGGCCGGATCGGAGCACGGATCCAGCGGCGGGGGCGATGGGGGGGGCGGCGAAGACAGAGGGGGGTGCGGCATCAGCTGTGAGCCAGCGGACGAGGAGGCAGCAGACGAGGAGGAGGAGGAGGAGGAGGAGGAGGAGGAGGCGGAGGAGGCGGAGGAGGCGGCGGCGGAGGAGGAGGAGGAAGAGGAGGAGGCGGAGGAGGCGGAGGAGGAGGAGGAGGAGGAGGAGGCGGAGGAGGCGGCGGCGGCGGCGGAGGAGGAGGAGGAAGAGGAGGAAGAGGAGGAGGAGGAGGAGGAGGAGGAGGAGGAGGAGGAGGCGGCGGCGGCGGCGTTTGAGAGTCCGGCGAGCAGCGCGATAACGAAAGTAGCCATCGATCCCGCCGCCGACTCCGGCCTCTGGGTCGGTGGTCCGTCCGGTAAGGAATCCCCATCCAAACGTTTCAATTTGTTTTCAATTAGCGGACGGACGGACCACCCCAAAGTTATGATGATAACATCTGGTCCATTAACACACAGGTTTTCCTTCTCTCTCTCTCTCTCTCTGTATCTCTCTCTCTCTCTCTCTTTCTCTCTCTCTCTCTCTCTCTCTCTCTCTCTCTCTCTCTCTCTCTCTCCATGTATCACGACTCGAGTACTCGAGTACCGTGTTGCGTGTACCGACATACCTACCCAGAGGCGGGCGGACTGCTGACGGGGGTTGCTAAGCGCGGTGATGGGTGGATGGAGGCTCAGGACGGCGGAACTGGACATCAGGCCTTCGCTAGACTATTGAGCGTTAGCGAGGCGGTCCAGGACGACCAGAGGTGTCGATCGAAGCTACTGGAGCCGGCGAAAAAAGAAAAACGCGGTTCTCTCTGGCTCCGACGGCCCAAACCACGCGGCGCAACCACCGGAGGTTAGTGCCCGCCACCACAAGCTCCTGCTGAACTGGCTCCGACGGCCCAAACCACGCGGCGGACTCGGTGGTGAGTTCGCGCCGACTTCCCTTCTGGGCCATGCTCCTGGCATTCGTCAAGGACAAGTGGCCCATACTCGCCGTCTGCCTCATCTTTGGCGGCCGCCAGTACAGCAAGCACATGACCGGCGTCGCCGTGCGGTCCGTTACGCCGGCGCAGGAGTTGGTGACGCTGAAGAAGCATGCGATGAGCGAGCACCAGCTGAGCAGCCTCAGGAGCCACCTCGAGGCCGCGCTGCCGTCGCTGGAGGGGCAATACCTCGGCCGGGGCTTCGCCAACACCCGCGGATTTGTGTTGAAATTCAACACGCAAGGCGCCGCGAAGCTCCGCGACCCTGACTTTATGAACGGCACGTACTCCTTCCTCTCGCCGTTCTTCGAGACTTTCCGCGACCCCGCGGCCAACGCCTTTGTCCTCAACGCGCTCGTCGTCCCTGCGGGCGGCAGTGCCGACGAGGCCCGCGACCCTGCGGTGGGCCTCCACGTGGACAACACTGTCGGGATCGACTCGGCGCGGCCCCGCCTCGCAGCGCCCAGGGGAACCCCAGGCGCTGGCCTCTGACACGCCGCTCCCCCCAAAGGTACGCCTCTTCCTCGCGCACTCCGTCTCTGTCCTCTACGTCACGGTGCCGGACGGGATGGAGGGCGGCCAACTCAAGCTCTGGTCGTACTCCAACAAGCCCGAGTCGGCGGCAGAGCTTGCCGCCCCGGAGGGGAGCGTCTCTCCCGAGGAGGGCATGCTGGCCGTCTTCCGAGGCGACTCGTACCACCTCGTCGACAGCTGGCGGCTGCGCGAAGGCGGCGGCGGGGGCGGCGGCGAGGGCGGCGGCGGGAGCGGGCACGGCGGCGGCGGCGGCGGGGGCGAGCGCTCGAGGCTGAGCTTGGTGCTCGAGGCGTACCAGCTGGACGAGAGCTTCTACAGCGCGACAACAGAGTTTGAAGTGAACCGCAACCACGACCACCGCGTCTACGCGACCGAGGTGCGGCCGCTGCTGCTGCAGTTCAACGACCTGACCAAGTGGTGCCTCCGCGCGCTTCTTGGCATGACTTGCTGGCTCAGTGTGGAAGCATGGACGAAGCGCGGGCGGAAGCCGGAGACGGCCAAGAGCGAGACGCTCGAGCAGAAGCAGGCGCGCATCCTGCGCGAGCGTGGCGAGCGAGGTGGTTCGGCGCCAGGCAAGGCGAAGGGCGCGGCGCAGCCTGGCGCCACAAGGGTGGGCAGCAGCGCGAAGAAGCGCCGCTGACGAGCGATTATCTGGACAGCGGGGTCGACAAGGGCCGCCGGCCGCGCGCAGCTAGAGTCGGGGCAAGGAGGCGGCGCACAGCGGCGCTCCTAGCCTCGGCTCTCGCGCACTGGCAATGCTGCGGATGCGCGTAAAGTTACACATGGACATGGCTTGCTTGGGATGTCTGATCCATCGCTAGTTTCCTGACGCAACTGGGTCGTTGTATGTGAAATGTGTATAGCCTCCCCTCTCTCGCTGCATGTGGATATGTGCATACGTTAGCGAGCCGCAGTGCCTGGTACAAGTAGAGGTAGGTAGAGTCTAGAGAGTAAATAACGTGTCAGCACGATGAGAAACCACGCTGCCGCTCCAGGTTGTCGCCTCTATTTCCAGGAAGGTCCGCCTGCGTGCACCGCCAGCTTCTCAGGGCCATCGCGCGAAAAACGACGGAGGAGATGCATCCTAGCTGTCGCCACCGAAGGCGACTCGACGTCGCTGAGATCGGAGATCAACCTCTGACCGGTCGCACGTCGCTCCTTTGACCCCGACGTGATTTACCCGTGCAGATCACATCAGGACACGGTCTCGACGCGCTCGGTACGACGCCTGCGACCCGTCTCGGGTCAGGTGGCACGACGCTCATCGCGCCTGCCAGCGCTGCCGTGCAGGCTGCCACGACGAGGTCGAGCACGCTTCTATACGCTCGCCGAGCCTTCCTTTCCATCCCATTAGGCAGCCTGGGAACGGTGGCGGTCAGAGGCAAAGCCTGCGAGGGGTGGTGGAACCACATGTCACGGCCACCGCCGGCTCGACGCAACGATAGCCTCCGGAGGCTGACTTTGAGGCACCATCATCGGACGATGTCGGCGAGTTGGGTCGCTCTCGCGGTAGCCAGGTAGCCCCCCATACTAGTAGCACCAGCCATGGCCTCAGGGAGCGCGGGCGAGGGCGCTGGGAGCAACACGGACAAAAAAACATCAAAAGTGGTCATTATGACAGCACCCGTAATTGCAACTAGTCATCAAATAGACAATACGATTTTGCACGACCTCTTTGAAAACGGCGAAACGGGGCCATGTCCGACTCCGAGGCTTCCATGCCGGGCCTGGAGCCGTTCCACGTGCGTCAGATCCGGATGGTCGAGCGCGTCCTCGGCCAGAAGGTGTCGCCACGCGACCACGCGATGATTGATTGTCTCGCGGAGCGCATGGAGAGGTACGGTTGGCACTCCGTCAGCATCAACCCGGTGCCGCTTGGGTATCAGTACATCATCCAGGCCAAGTCTGAGAAGAGGCGGGAGGATGAGGCCAGGCAGCGGGCCGCGCAGGACGCTGCGCAGCCTCAGCCTACCGCCACTTTCGCCGCACCGCCCGTGGCACCGCCTGCCGCCGCTGCCGCTCCGGCCGCAGCATCGCAGGCACACTCGCAGCACCAACAGGCGCAGCAACCCCGGCCCAACGAGTCGCCCGAGGGGTGGACGAGGGTCGGGAAGGGCGGCAAGCCGGACAGGTTCACCATGAAGAACTTCGGCCGCAACCCGCCAAAGTCGGGCAAGCGGAAGCAGGAACACCGCAAGCCCGCACCCAAGGGAGGTGGACCCCCACCCCCTTCTCCCAAGGTGGTGGACAAGAACAGGCTGAGCGCATTGGGCGCTGGCCCTTCTGGCACCAGCGGGAGCCACGAGCGCGCACCGCCGCGCTCTCCCTCCCCCACCTCGCCGCCTGCCAAATCGCCGCGGCCGTCTGCGCCTGCTTCCGGGTATGACTCCGAGCTCGAATTTTCCGACGCTGAGGCGCGGGATAGGGTGGCAGGGGTTGTGCACGACGCAGTGCAGCAGGCTGTGATGCAATATGGCTATGACGACGAGCTCTACCAGGCATGGAGGGACGGCAAGATAGGCGAAAAGGACTTGCCGGAGGAGGTGATGGCTATGACTTTGGACGTTTGCGAGAGGTGGCGAGCGGAGCAAGAGCGGTGTAGGCGCGCCCACGCGGCCCAGCGGCTCTCCCGCGACCCCGGCCCCTCTCATAGCCGCAGCCGTAGCCGCAGCCCCAACTCTTGCCGCTCTTCTAGTGTCGGGTAGTGACCAGGGGGGGTGAGGGGACGGATTGAAGATCCCTCACAGTCACCAAGATCGTGCAGGGCGGGGACACATGTCCCTAAATCCCATCTCGTCTCAGAGTTTGACCGTTTTTATTTATTTATTTATTTACAATACGATTTTTATCCGAATGTGCGCGGCGGGGTGTGCCGGGTGATCAGAGCGGGAAGAGGCCGCGCTCGGGCTCCTCAATGTTGGTCAGCACCGCGCCGGGCGGCTGCTCGGTGTACCAGAGTGAGGGCTCGTCCGCGATCCGGCGGCAAAACATCTCCTCGAAGACCTCGACGTCGTACTTTGCCTGCAGCTCGTCCACCCACGTCTCCTGCACCTGCGGGGACGCGCCACGCGGACACCAGCTGTGGTATGCTGCGCCTCCCTGCAGCTGTGGCATGCTGTGCTCTGCTACCTTACCATACATGGCTCTCATGTCCGTGTCCGTGTGTGTGCCTCGAGCCCACTTCCGACTGCTGTTGTATTCTATGCGTGGCTCCACCCTCACGGACGGCGCCCGAGAGATGGCGAGGGCGACCCCCCCCCCCCCCCCTTTGCGCACCTCCTCGAGAGGCATGCCGATGGCGAAGCAGGTGGTGCCGGAGCCGGACATCATCACCGCCTGGAAGCCAAACTTGCGGAGGTCGTCGCACATCTGCCTCAGCTCGGGCATCAGCTCAAAGGCGGGTGGCTCCCGGTCGTTGACGTACAGATCTGGATTGTACACGTCACCCCCCTGGGGGGAGGACGCGCGGCGAACCCTCAGGCTAGGCGGCGGCGGCGGCGGCGGCGGCGGCGGCGGCGGCGCCCCTCGAAACGCGAGAGGAGGTCTGCGGGGTCTGCACCCGCGGGACCGGCCTCGCCGGGCTCGAGGCCGAGCGCCTAGCGGCGGCGGCGGCGGCAGCAGTGAGCGAGTGTGAAGGTGGCCCGGCCTCCGCCAAGCTGCACTCTCGAGGCGAGGGCCGCGGCGGGGGACGCAAGGCGCAGAGAGCCGGGCGGCGAGTGCTACGAGCCGTGCGAGTGGCGCCTTGAAGACGGAGGGTGTGGATAGGCCGGCCGCGGGCTTGATGAGGTAGCACGCCTGCCGCTCCAGGTCCGGGCAGAGGGTCAGCGCCACCGCGGCCGCCCCAGAGGGGGCGGGAGAGGGTGAGGGGGCAGAGGGCGCGAGAGACACACCGTCGGCGGCAGCGGTCTGCGCGGGTCGACGAGCTCGCCGCGGCCGGTGCAGTAGGCGGTGCCAGCGGAGAGGAAGAAGCCGCAGTCGGAGCCGAGCTCGCCCGCCCACTCAATCAGCGTCTCCTGCGAGACTGGCAGGCCCGCGAGCCGGTTGGCCGCGTGCAGAGCGGTCGCCGCGTCCGAAGAGCCGCCGCCGAGGCCGCCCTGCGCGGGTATGCGCTTGTGCAGCCGGCAGTGGATGGCGGGCGACGACGGCACTCGCTCCGCGTAGAGGCTGAGCGCGCGCACGACCAGGTTGCTCTCGTCCGTCGGGATCAGCTCAGCGCCGAGCGAGTCAGGCGTCACCTCGAGCGACGCGAGCGGCGCGCCCTCCTCGCGCGGCGAGGTCCAAAAGTCGAGGTCGTCGAAGAGCGAGACGGTCTGAAACAGCGATGCCAGTTCGTGGAATCCGTCCGGCCGCTTGCCCACCACGCGCAGGAAGAGGTTCACCTTTGCGGGTGCGACGAGGCGCAGGTCGGGTGCGGGCGCAGCGTCCTCCACCTCACCCACTGCGCTCAGCGCGGAGGCGTCGAGCGAAAGGCGCACGCCAGGTGCGCGCAAGTATCTCGGCGTCGCAGCTGGGAGCCGCGACAGCGCCGACGGTGGCGCCAGCGAGACGAGGAGCGACCACCCCCACATGGTAATCTAAAAAGAATTTTCACCCCGCCAGACTCCCGCGCGAGTCCCATCCCTCGTTTGGCGTGTCTGTTTTCTTTCTTTCTTTCTTTTACTCCCGCGCGAACCCTCACTGGGGGGGGCTGTTTTCTTTCTTTCTTTACTCCCGCGCGAAAAGAATTTTCGGAGTTTCGCACGCTGATGCAAAACACAACCGCGGACCCAAGACGCACAAGACAGACAGTCGAGAAGGGAGAGATGACAGCAAAACTCTTTCACACGACACCAAAGAACAAACATCTCTCTCTCTCTCCCAAAGAACAACTCTCTCTCTCTCCATGCCTGATTCTAACGAGACACAGAGCAGCGGCACGGGCGTTGCCGATCGAACACGGATTGCTGAGGGTCATGCACAATTCGTGCGGTTATGGGCTGCAAAACATGCAAACGACAGGCCACGCCACGTGCGCCACCATATCCAGCTGCGCAGCGGCAACGACTGCCGAGGCGCAGGCCGAGCCGCAGCCTACCGATGCCCCGCCGACATGCGGCATTGGCCAAAATGGTATGCTGGGCATCTCAGGTTGAGGAAGGCAACTTGAAATAGCAAGGAGCATCCTAGAATGCAAAGGGGTAACTCCAGATGCTAGCGCATTCACGAATGCAGTTCGCATTCCAGGATGGTCGACGCATCCTGGAATGCGTGGACCATCTTTGGAATGCGGTGTGCATCTTGAAATGCGAAAAGTCAACTCGGCATTCTGAGTTGAAAAATGCAATCTGAATTGATTTTTTGCAACTCAAAATGCCCTCAGCATCTCAAATTGCGGGTTCCCCGCCCCTGACGAACGCGGTATATGCGGGGTGGAAGCAGGAAGGAGACGCGAGATAGAAGACGACGACAAGCGCAAGCGACACACAGTGTCGTGCGACAAAAAAATCTAACTGAAATTTCTAAGACTAGAGCTATAAAAAAAACATTGGCTCGCGGGGGTCATATTAGTCTGGACCCCTCATTCGACCCCCTGGACTCCCCTGACAGCGGCCCTGAAGGACGAACGGATGGGAGCCTCGTGGAGAACCACTTCCGCATTGGCACGCCGGGAGATGGCAATGACTGCGCGAAAGACAAGACCCTGCGCGCAGTTCGACGCAGCGGCGACGGCTCTTCGATCGAGTAGTCGAAGCGATTGCTGCTCGTGTCATCTATCAAAGATTGCACGGCCTGCGCGGGGAGCATTGTGGTTGGTGTTGGTGTTGGTGTTGGACTAGGATTTCAGTCTAGGGAATGACACCGCGACAGCATGGGGCACGGCGCACGGACCTCATCAAACGGAGCAGTATCGCCGTAAGCCGCGTCGACCGCCGCCAGCAAGCGGTCACGGTCGCTGTCGAGCAGGCAGCGCGCCTCCTGGACCCGGAATGCCTTCGTGACATCGCTCGGACGCCGTGCGGTGCTGAGCGCGACGTCGGGGCTCTCAGTCAGTAGGCGCGACACCGTGACTGCTCTAATAACCTTGCCGATGGCTTGCATCAGCTGCTTGTGCGCTCCGGCCAAATTTTTCGATGGATCCATGCGGCGTGCAAGCAAACCACTGCCTGGTGGCGAGCTCAAGGAGCTGTGCTTGCTGCCTGGTGGCGAGCTCAAGGAGCCGTGCCTGCTGCCTGGTGGCGAGCTCAAGGAGCCGTGCCTGCTGCCTGGTGGCGAGCTCAAGGAGCCGTGCCTGCTGCCTGGTGGCGAGCTCAAGGAGCCGTGCTCGCCGATATTGGTTTCCAAGGGGAACGGTTGCTTCTGCCGCACTTTGGCCGGGGCAGCCCCTTGCACTGCGTAAAGCAAGCTTTTTTCGCCAGACTCTGTCTCGTCATAGACGTAGACAAAGCCTCCGGCATCGAGGGGGTGGGCGGTGCCGCCCGCGAGCAAATGCTCGTCGCCTGGCAGCAGCTCGCTCGGGTTGACCCAGGCAAAACGGACGAAGCCAGAGCCTAGACCTCCGCGGTCCGTGTGTCGCGTTCCTCCCTCCAAACACGGTCCGTGTCTGAGAGAGAGATTTTTACAATACCTTCGCCGCCCCTCGCCTCCACCGCCCCCCTACTCCACCGCTCGCCCTCCCCCCCCGCCCTACCGAACCACCCACCGCGCCCGCCCATGCCAACTTCCGCCCCGTCCCGCTTGCCGGCCCATCCCGCCCTCCGCCCGCGCCCCCCTATCCCCGCCCTGGCTGCCTGGCCCGGCCCGCATCTCTTCAACATCACGCGCCAAGTGGGAGGGAAGTGGACGGGGCCCTGAGCCGACCTAGCCGCCAAACGGAACATGGGGCGCCCAACACGTGCCGGATTACTGTGCCTTCTGTGCCTTCCCCGGGCACAGCCTTTCGGTTCGTGAAGGGTCGGTGCGTGTCGTGACCCCCTGGAACACCCGTACCCCCGCACCATCTCTGCCTCTCGGTTGCTCAACCTTGCCACCACCGGGAGGCGGCCAGGGCTCATAGTTACATAGACTCGGTCGAGAGACGCCAGATTGGCACCTGTGCCTTTCTGGACAGGGTGGCCCGCCACAACGACCCCTGGATTGCGACTCGCCGCTTTCCTCCCGCTGTGATTTGTGTGAGCTCTGTGCCTTGCTCTGCTAACAACGAACCTAAAAACCTAAAAGAGAGGTTACAGGTGGGGTAAGATCCGTTAGCGCGAGATCGGCGGGAGCTCAATACCAAACAACTCTAACTGTGTTCGTGTCGCTCTAATTGTGTTCGTGTCTGGGGCCCCGTGTAAAAAGTAGAAAGAAAGAACAGAGACCAACGAAGGGAGGATGGGAGAGCACGCAGGAACGGAAAGGAAATAAAACAGACAACCCAAACGAGGGATGGGAGGAGGACAGGCGACAGCCCCCCCCCACCCCCACCCCCCCTCCTCCCCCGCCCCCCACCCACCTGCACAGCCAGGATTTTGGATGGAAGAGCACGCCCCAGGAAATTCTTTTCGAGGCGGCTCCCGTTGGTGTACCTGTGTTAGTGCCAGTGCGCGCCAGTCCCGTACGTAGGTAGGCAGGTATCCCGTGCAAGAAAAAAAACAGACAAGCTCCAAGTGCTCCAGGGGAGGGACTAGGGGAGGGATGGAGCAGGCGCACATCGCTTCCAGGGAGGGGGGCGCCAACTTCTGCTCACACCACATGCTAGGGGGGGGTCCGAAGAGGCTTCACCACATGCTAGGGGGGGGTCCCGACCCCCCCCAGCGCCTTCACCACATGCTGGGGAGGGGGTCATGGCCGAGGACCCCCCAGAGTGCAGAGACTCGTGGTCAGACCCTCCGGGCCCTTGATTTTACGCCTCATTTCGCAGCCGATTCATCGCGGTTTTTGGGTTTTGGCAGGCTCGATTGGGCGACGCCCGACGGAGCCGAACCCACACAGGGATTTTAAGGAGAGGAGTGTGGTGCTAGCCGTCGCCCACCCTTGGCGCTTGGGCGTCTGCCTCGTTCCTATCTCGCTTCGCAGTCCCTCGCCGATTCTGCAACCTTTCATGCCACCTCGCGATCGTCCCACTCTCGTCGTTCTCTCTCCTGGATACCCATCACTGAGCCGACAATGCTACGGGTAGCCCCAGGGTGGCGCCCACCCCCATGCCCTCGGGCACTTGCCTGCGCCCTCGCGCACTAGCCCACGCCCTGCCCCGCAAGATCTCACTCCATCCCGGCCTGTGGCATACCTCGGCACCCCCTTGCACGGAATCTGAGCGTGAGGGAATCTGAGTGTGAGGGAATCTGAGCGTGAGGGAACCTGGGCAGTGCCGCGTAGTGCGGCGTGCGCGCACGTGCGCGGACGTGCGCGGACGTGCGCGGGCGTGCGCGGGCGTGCGCGGGCGTGCGCGGGCGTGCGCGGGGCGTGCGCGACGTGCGCGCACGTGCGCGCACGTGCGCGGGCGTAGTGCCGCGTGCGCGCACGTGCGCGGGCGTGCGCGCGCGTGCGCGGCGTGCGCGGGCGTGCGCGCGCGTGCGCGGCGTGCGCGGCCAGGGCGCAGGCAAGTGCCTGAGGGTATGGGGGTGGGCGCCACCCTGGGGCTACCCATAGCATCGTCGGCTCAGTGATGGGTATCCCCTGTCGCTTCCTCCTCTGTCGCGTCGCTCTAAAAGAAAGAAAGAAAGCAGACCGACCAAATTAGAAAACAGACATACCAAGGGAGGGATGGGAGGACGGCACGCCGCCACCACACAGGGATTTTAAGGAGAGGTGTGTGATGCGCTAGTCGCGTCGCTCTCCTCACACGGAAGGGAAATTCTTTTGCGTGGTCCTCCCGTTCTCCCTCCTACTGGTTGCGCTCTCCTAGTTCTCCTGCTCCTGACAAGGCTTCATCCTCTGTGAGTCTATCGGTAAGCGCGGGTTAGCGCGGGTTCCACACGGGTTAAGCCACACTAACCCAGCGGGGGTCAGCACGGGTTGGAACGGGTTACCATAACCCGAGGGTAACCCGGCACTAACCCGGCACTAACCCGGCACTAACCCGGCACTAACCCATCCTAACGTATGCCCCCGAGCAGCGCGGGTTAGCGCCGGGTTAGTCTCGGGTTAGTGCCGGGTTAGTGCCGGGTTAGTGCCGGGTTAGATGCCGGGTAAGCGTCGGGTTATGGTAACCCGTTCTAACCCGTGCTGACCCGTGCTGGGTTAGTGTGGATTAACCCGTGTGGAACCCGCGCTAACCCGCGCTTACCGATACGCGATAGACTCACTCCTTACACGCTCAACTTACCGATAACGGCGTTGCCGCGGAGAGCACCAAGGGGCAGCTGCAGCCAAGCCGTCCGAGGGAGAGACTAACCCGGGTTAGCGCCGGGTCAGTCTCGGGTTACCATAACCCATGCTGACGTATGCCCCCCAGCCGCATGGGTTAGTGCTGGGTTAGTGCCGGGTTAGTGCCGGGTTAGTGCCGGGTTAGTGCCGGGTTATGGTAACCCATTCTGACCCGTGCTGACCCGTGCCGGGTTAGTGAGCACTAACCCGCGCTAACCCGCGCTTACCGATAGACTCACTCCTCTGTCGCGTCGCGAAGGGAAATTCTTTTGCGTGGACCCTCCGTCGTCCCTCTCGCCTCCCTCTGCGCCTCGCGCAAGAGTTGACCGCGTCGCTGTCCCAGAGAGCGCTCGTCCCGCATCAATGGCCGACGGCGACGAGCCCCCACAGCGTGTCGAGATTGAGGCTGGCGGCGACACGTCGGCCGCCACCTTCACCCTGCACAATGAGGACCACACGATCGGTGCCCGCCACCCTTCGCCTGAGCCTCGGATGCCAATTTCACCAGCCACGGCCGCAAGCGCTCGCCCATCGCACCCCATGAGCCTCCCTCACGCGTCGGCAGGCAACTCGCTCCGCTACGTCCTCAACAAGGACCCGCAGGTCTCGTTCGTTGGCTACTCGGTCCCGCACCCCTCCGAGCCGAAGATGAACCTGCGCATCCAGACTGTCGGACCATCCGCGACAACCGTGCTGCACGGCGCCCTCGGTGCGGCCCCTCCCACCACCAAGTGCTGCCCCCCTTCTCCTGATCCCATCCAGCCTTACCGAGTTGACTGCGGTGCAGGCACCCTCTACGAGATTACAGCGCACACAAAGGAGACCTTTGAGCGCGCCCTCGAAGACTTCAAGGCGAAGCAAGAGAGATAGCGCAGAACCGCGCAGAAATATAGAAATTGTGTGTGAGAGTGTCGGTGGTCGGCGCGCGGTGCCTCTCCCTCTCCCGCCAACCCTCTCCCCCACCCCTCCCAGCTACTCGCTAACGCTAGAAGAGGAGAGTTGGCTTCTAAAAATCTCTAACGCTATGCTTGGAGGTGTGGCGTGTGGGGTGGTGGGAGCGGAGCTATACCTGAGAGAGAGACCTGTGTGCGCGTGGTTGAGGAGGCGGCGAAAAGAGATATGGAAAGAAAACACGCACCGGAATATAAGAGACAACCGCTCCCCTCAGCCTGGCATCAGTCAACTGTCAACGTCTCATACACCCGCTCGTGCGTTTCTCGCGTCCTCGTTGTCCTTCCGATGGCGCGCCCCAGCTCTTCACAACGCACGTGGTTGTCCTTCTTCGGCTGTCTTCGGCTGTCGATGGCCCGGCGCCTCGCGAGAACCAGCTCTCGCCTCGCCCGGTCACTCAGCACCGCGCTCGCTGAAGAGGCTTCTTCCGCCCTGGTCACTCTCCATGACAGGACTGTCGCCATCGGCACGCCGCCGCGCACGCTTGTGGACCGTCTCAGCCTCACCCTGCGCGAGGGAGACCGTCTGGCCATCCTCGGCGAGAACGGGAGCGGCAAGACGGTGACAGCCCAGCTGCTCGGCCGCGCCATCGGCGGGAGCGCCGACGGCGTCGAGCTGACGCCCTCTTCAGCGGTCGCCTCCTCAGCTGGCGTCGGGCGTGAGGGCAGGGCCGTCGTCCACGTCTCGTTCGAGTCTCACCGAAGGCTGCTCCAGTCGGAGGTGAGGGAGTACCGCGAGAGCCGCTTCGACGTGACGCACCGCCGCGCCACGCTCGCCTCCTACCTCTTCCCAGAGCTGAGGCCGGACTTGCCGCATCCGAACGGGTGACGCAGACGGCTCACGGCCGCCACCTCTCCGACGGACCTGGCGACGCGTCCCCGCACGCGAGGTAGGTTTGCGGGGTACACTCCCAAGGAGGCGAGACTCGCGCCGCTCCCGGTCCCGTACGACGCGGACGCACACCACCCCGGCCTTGCCGCACTCGAGTCGGCCGTCACGCGAGGCGAGGCGTGCGAGCCTAGTGTAGGACAGCAGACGCGGAGCAGGCGCACAGCCCTCGCACATGCAGCGCGCGAGAAGACGCGCACCCGGGTGTATTCGGCGCAGCCTTTGCTCTTCGCGCGAGGCGCAGGCATGGTGTGCCGGAGCATACCACCCCGGAGGGGAGTGCGGAGGGGAGTGCCTCCTAGGCGGGCGAGCTCCTCCGGCAGTTCGGGCTCTACGAGCTGCGCCACCGGCCTCTCTTCGCCATGTCGACGGGCGAGGCGCGAAAGACGATGGTTGTCGACTGCCTGCTCTCGCCGCCGCAGCTGCTCGTCCTCGACGAGGCCTTCGACGAGATCTAGCCGAGATCTCGCCGAGATAATCCGAGATATACCTGCCGCAGCTGCTCGTCCTCGACGAGGCCTTCGGCGGCCTCGAAGGTGATGCTTCGGCTGTATCTCGGTTGTATCTGGGCTACATCTCGGTTGTATCTCGGCTGTATCTCGGCTACATTTCGGCCACATCTCGGCTACATCTCGGCCATAGGCCTTCGACGGCCTTGACAGCCAGTCGCGCGACGATTTGCGAGAGGTGCTGCCTCGATCTCGGCCATCATCTCGGCCATCATCTCGGCGGATCTCGGCGGATCTCGGCGGATCTCGGCTCCCCATCTCGGCGGACCTCGGCGGTTCTCCGCACCAGGTGCTGCTGCGTACCCTCGATGCCGACGGCGGACGCCGCACCGGTGCGCTCGCGCTGATCGCGCACCACCCGGACGACCTCGTCCCTCCTCCGACGCACGCGCTGCTGCTCGGCCAGGGCGAGGGAGAGGGCGCGTAGATGCGGAAGGCGACATGCCTCTCGCAGCCGCGAGCGTGCCGGCCGCCCATCTCCCGCCCGCAAGCCGCGGCCCGTGTCTCCCGCGACGGCATGAGGGGTGCCATGAGTCCACTGCACCGCCCCTCTCCCACACCCTCGCGCGTGCCCCACCCTGCAGGGCGCACCGGCTTCCTCGGCGGCGAGTGGCGGGAGATGGCCGCCACCGTCGGCGCCTACTTCGACTCGCAGCGCCTTGCGTCGAGCGCGCGGCCGCCGCGGCCGAGGCTTCGGCGCGGGGCCGTGGCGGCGGAGGCGGCGGCGGAGGCGGCGGCGGCGACGATTGTCGATTTTCGTGAGGTGACTGTGCAGTACGCGACAAACAAGGCGCCGCCTGACTTGGGTCTGGACGAGTCCGTGATCTCGGCTGTCGGCTGAGTCCGAGGCGGGTTTGCTCGCAGGTCTTCGACCGGCTGTGCTGGAGGGTGCGTGAGCGAGAGAAGTGGGTGGTGCTCGGCGGCAACGGGAGCGGAAAGTCGACGGTGATCGAGCTCATCACGGGCGACAACTTACAGGCGGGCGGTAGGAGCACACCTCCACACACACACACACACACACATCTCCACATCCCGTGAGGCAGGGAGGAGCCCCCTGCGGCAGTCAAGCTGCAAGGCGCAGCGCACATGGGCCAGGTGGCCTGACCCTTCCACGCAACCTGCAGGGCTTCCGGCAGGACCTGTGGCTCTTTGGCAGGAAGAAGGGGAGCGGCGAGAGCATCTGGGACATCAAGAAGCAGCTGGGTGAAGCCCCACGAGAGCCCACACAGCTCCACCGCGGCCCCACTTGTCTCTCGTGTCCTTCACACCTTCTCGTTGCAGGCGTCCTCTCCACCGAGTTCCACATGGCCTCACGTCCGTAGATGCTTCCCCCCTACAGACCCGTGCACTCCAACTACCGCTCGCGACGACACACGCTCCGCTGTACTCGGCCGTACTGCAGCCGTGTCCGCTACACCCGTAGCCTTTGCACTCACGCGGCCCCGAACACAATCTCCCGCGAACCCCTCCGCTGCATCCAGGACTACATTGACTACGCCGACCCGTCCATCAACCGGAACGCAGCCTCGGGCGGCGGCGTCACCAACTGGGAGGCGCGTGCTCTCTGCCCTCCTCTCTGCTGCGTAGCCGCAGCCGCACTCGCGGCTGCCGCTGGGGAAGACAGCGAGGGATCCCCCCCTCCCTCCCCCGCAGGTTGTCCTCTCCGGCTTCTTCGACTCGGTGGGGCTGCGGGGCTGCGCCGTCACACCCTCCCACGAGCAGGAAGCCAGGCGGCTGGTCGAGCGGCTCGGCCTGCAGGACCTGATCTCGCACCCGCCACCACGCGGCTGCACCGCCGCCGCCGCCTCCGCCTCCGCCTCCGCCTCCGCCTCCGCCTCTGCCGCCTCCGCCTCTGCCGCCTCCGCCTCTGCCGCCTCCGCCGGGGAGGCACGCCCGGCCGCCCGCGCGACAGCTGGCCGAGGTGTGGCCGAGTCGCCGTCGAGGCTTGGGTCCGCTGTAGGCGCCTCCGGACGGGCGCGTGAGCCAGACCTTCCGGGACTTGTCCAGGACATGTCATTGACATATCCGATAGGCGGGGCGCGTGAGCCAGACCTTCTTCCACCTCTCGCACGGCCAGCAGAAGCTGGTGCTGCTCTGCCGCGCCCTCGTCAAGCGGCCGAGGCTGCTTCTCCTCGACGAGCCGACGCACGGCCTCTCGGCGGCCTTCCCCCACGCGGGACGGGTTCGGCCGGCTTGCCCCACGCGGTAGGATTGAATGTGTTGCTGGTAGGGGCACAATCGCGAGCGGCTCCTGGAGACGCTTGCCTCGCTGGCCGACGATGCGGAGTCGCCGGCGGTGGTGTACGTGACGCACCGCAGCGACGAGATCGAGGCGCCATTGACACCGTGGCATCTCTTGATTGCCTCGGATGGTAGTATTTTTCCTCAGGCGCTCGAGTACGAGAATGTGCTGCAGCTCACGGGAGGCGCGGCGGCCGACGGGTCGGGCTGGAGGGTGGTGCGCACACCGAGGTAGAGAGCAGTGGCCCCAGAGCCCAGTGCCGGTGATGCGCCTCCAATGGCGCGGTGTGCACCTGACGACGTGCAGGCTACAGCGTCCAGCCGCAGCGTGCACGCAGGAGGACCAGCCAGGACGGTCCGACGCACTCGCACACTAACAAAACAAACCACACATACATACACACATGCGCACATGCACAGGCATGGCACATGCACACGTGCACACATGTCTCATGACGATTGACGCGTGAGAGGTCATGTGTGCATGTGGATGTGCATGCGAACGACCCTGTACATATACGCGCGCACAACCCGAGACCGGACAAACACACGCGGAGCTATAAGAAAATCGGATCCCGAGTGACACATGGCGAGAGACACATACAAATACACGATTGGTGACGCTGGTCCAAAGGCGCCAGCGCACCCCCGTCCGCGCCGCGCTGCCGGGCTAGAAGGAGAATCGCCGCCTACCCCTGCAGCAGCACCTTTTTGAAAAGCTCGTACGAGATGGAGTTCTTGTCTCCCCCCTTCGCGGCGACGAGCAAGTTCATCTCGTCGAGGAGGAGCCCCGTCTCGCGGTCGTTGAGCTCGAGGCCGAAGGCGGCGACGGCGTTCTTCATCTCCTTCTTGGAGATCTTGCCGTCGCCGTCCTTGTCGAAGAGGCTGAACGCCTCGCGCAGCTGCTGCTCCTCGGAGGCGGCGCCCGGCGCGTTGGCCGCCTTGTCCAGCAGCAGCTTGAACTGCGACTGGTTGATGGTCTGTCGCGGGCCAACGGGCGGCGGGGGGGGTCGGTGGTGGAGGCGGGGCCGGCGGCGGCGGAGGCGGGGGCGGGGCGGCAGTGTAGAGGAGGGAGCGGAGAGGGCAAGGGGGAGGGGCGGGTGGCGGCGGCGGGGTAGAGGGGCTGGTAAAGATGGCGGCGTCGAGGAGTTCGCCTCGTGCAGGCGGTGCTTGAGGCGGCGGTGGAGCGAGGGGGTGGGCGGGAGCGGGAAACGAGGGCGGCGGCGGGGTGGCGAGGGAGGGCGTGTGGCGACGGGCCTGCGTGCGCGCGGAGCCAGCCTCGTGCATAATGTCGATCGCCTCCTCGTCGGTGATCGGGTTGCCGAGGTCCTTCATCACTGCCTTGAGCTCATTCTTCGATATTTTCCCGTCGTGATTCTTGTCAAACAGGTCGAAAGCATCCAGGTGCGAGCCGGATCCAGCCATCGTGGAGCGGCGCTCGCGGCGGCGGCAGAGGCGGCGGACGCGGCGGCAGCGACTTGCGCCGAGCGAAGGCAGGGAGCCCTGCGCGGGGATGCAGCGGGGGCGGGGTGACAGGGGCGTTTCGAGGGGCGGAGAGGTGACAGGCGCGGCAAGCGAGCCAAGGCGGCGTGCAGCGCTGCTTTGGAAAAGAATTTACCCCGAGCACGACACGATTCCTCCCCCGGCCAGAGGAGGAAATGACAAGGGAGAGAACGACGAGAGTGGGACGACCGCGAGGTGGCATGAAGGTTGCAGCGAGAGTCGGAGAGAGACTGCGAAGAGAGATAGGAAGAGGCAGACTCCCTAGGGTGGGCGACGGCTAGCGCACCACACACCTCTCCTTAAAATCCCTGTGTGGTGGCGGCGTGCCGTCCTCCCATCCCTCCCTTGGGTTGTCTGTTTTCTTTCTTTCTTTTTCCCCCGGGACGACCGCGAGGTGGCATGAAGGTTGCAGCGAGAATCGGCGAGAGACTGCGAAGAGAGATAGGAAGAGGCAGACTCCCTAGGGTGGGCGACGGCTAGCGCACCACACACCTCTCCTTAAAATCCCTGTGTGGTGGCGGCGTGCCGTCCTCCCATCCCTCCCTTGGGTTGTCTGTTTTCTTTCTTTCTTTCTTTTCCTCCCCCATCCCTTCCTTAAGCTAATACTCCCTCCAGCGGCAACACATCGGCCGTGGCTACCTCGTCGCGATGATGATTCGGTTCATCGGCGTAATGCTCAGCGGCACTGCGCTCCACCTGACCGTGTATCCCAGCTTTTCAAGACGGTACGTCCGGTGCACGTCGGACGCCAGCGGCACGCCGAGCGCGCGGCGCAGCGCCTCGGGAGCGTCGGCGGCGGTCTGCGAGTAGCAGCACGGCATCAGCGCGATCGAGCGCGCGTCGGCCTCGGCCGCGGCGTCGATGATGCGGTCAGTGAGGGTGCCGCACCCGTGCACGCCGACGACGGCGCAGCCACGCGGGAGCGGCGCCTCTCCAAGCCTGGCCGGCAAGTGCACGACGCGGCCCTCCGCCCACGGTGCAACCTCCGCCGCGGCTGCAGCCACCGCGTCGAACGACTTTGGGCGTTGCGGGTCGTGCACTTGGACGCGCCCAAACTGCTCAAACTTGAAGACTGCAGCAAGAGCGCCGACGAGGCCATGGCCTCCCGCCGCGTCGACCAGCGTGCCGCTCTCAGACTTGAGATGGCTCCGCACGCGCGCAAAGAACTCGGTCGCCTCGAAGAACTCCTTGCGATCGACCGCGCGCCGCGCTGCGAGCGCGAGGCCAAAGCGGCCCATAAGCGTGCCGCCAGAAAACAGCGCGGCGGTCGGGTCGCCTCCGGCAGCCGTGCCGCCCTCCTCTCGCAAGTGGAGCCGGTACCGCCGGCCGGCGTTGACCGCGTGGCGCGTCGCCTCATCGTTGAGCGCCGGCCAGGCTCGAAAGCGGGCGTCTGCAGCTACGTGCGCGGCGTGCAGGCCGGCGGCGAACGGCGAGGGTCCTCCGTCGGCTGTACGCCGCTGCGGTGCAGCTGTGCGACGCACCGGAGGTGCTGATGAGAGCAACAAGGGTGCAACGCAAAGCATTCGGTGTGCTCGTGCTGGGGTGATTCACGAGGGGTGCGCTCTCCCCGCGCCCCCCCCCCGCTGAGGCGCCAATTCCGATCGGCCCTTTTCTGCGGGATGAAGTGAACGTTCAAATAGTGCATCTGTTTGGTACTCGACCGTTGCTGACAGTAGTTGGGTTCGTATGCAACCGTTTTGGGTTGCTGCAGCGATGACAATTAATTGCTGTCGCCCTATGCGCCATCACCCCCTTCGCCTCTTCCACCGCCGTTGCCGCCCCCCTCTCCTCCGCCCTACCTACCTCCCCCGCCCCCGGACCCCTCCCTGCCGCCGCGGTCCCCCCTACCACCTCCACCGCCGCCGCCCTCCCCTTGGCCGCCCCCTCCATCACCATCTCCTCCTTCGCCGCCCTCTCCGCCTCCACCAAGCCTTCCGCCCTCACCTTCGCCTCCCCCCCCGCCACCACCATCTCCGCCACCGCCCTCCCCGCCGCCGGCCCCCCTACCGCCATCCTCTCCGGCTTCCCCGTCGCCTCCGAGGCGACCGTGACATTGAGCCTCGCCCACGAGGTCGCCGCCACCTCGCGCGACGCGTGTTTGCCGCCGCCTTCCGACGAGACGTGGCGGCGTCACTTGACGTGAACGAGGATGCGGTCTTCGTCCTCGCTATCTCGGCCGACTCCACCGTCGTCGACTTCAGCGTGCCCGGCGCCGGTGGCGTGGCGGGCATACTACGCGGACTGACTGACCCTGGGGGGTGCGCGTTCGCACACAAGGCGTACGTCGGGCAGCGGCAGATCATCACAGAATGGAAGGGCCGGAACCTGTCTCTCGAGAAACAACGGTTCAACAAGACGGTGCAGCACTACCGTGGGCGTGTGGAGCACCTCATTGGCCAGGTAGTGGACAACCGTATGGCTCTGTGCACTACGTGGCGTGGCTCGTTCACCCTGCTTGCCGCGGTGAAGTCGCGGCGCACATGGTTGGGCTCCAGGAGCGTATGAAGGGACCTAGGTATGATGTGTTTGGCCCGGCCGGTGTGCCCGCCGCACATCGCGGCGCAGTTTCTTTAGTGCTTTTTGCTGTTTTTGCTGTTAACACTGCAGCACCTCCGCGCCGCCCAGCCGTGCAGCCCAGCCAGCCGGAGGCGGGCCGCAAATGTCCCAGCCGCGCCCCCGAGCGAGGCCGAGCGAGGCCGAGCGGTCCCGAGCGGCCCCGAGCGGTCCCGAGCGGTCCCGAGGGACCCGAGTGGTCCCGAGCGGTCCCAAAAGCGGTCCCGAGCGGTCCCGAGCGGTTTCGAGTGGCCCCAGAGCACCCCAGAGCACCCCAGAGCACCCCAGAGCCTACCTGAGAGCCCACGACCGCTTGGCAGGCACCTGCGCGAGCCTTTTTCTTTAATGATTAACATCCGTAGTAAAGAATAGTGGTGGCACGGCTTCTCACCCGAGACCGCCGCGGAGACGACACCCTGCTGTTCTCTGAAGATGTCAGCCATTGGAAGCAAGGAGGAGACGCGCCTCTACTTTGAGGCGGTGGAGCTCGCAGAGGCGGTACTGAAGGCCGCAGCCGTCCTTGCCTCGGCCTGTCCGTCGTCTCGCGCCAGTGGCTCCACCAACGCGACGCTCGCCCGGGGCCTCCGCGAACTCGACCTCTCCGCCGTGCACGAGGCGCGCGCCCGTTGCACGTCTGCCCACTCTCGCCAGCTCGCCTCCCTGCTCGTGCTCGGGAGCCGTCACAAGACCACCTGCTGCCGGCACGTCTCCCGAGGCTGCGAGCACGACTCAAGCACCCGTGGCTGCGCCTTCTTCCACGACGTGCGGCGCGACAGGCGTCGCGACCCAATGGTGTACCCGACCCAGCTCGTCATGTGCCCGCAGAACCAGGCGCGTCCTCACGGGCGATGAAGTGCCGCGCGCGCCGCTTGCGTCCCGCGTCATATGCCACACTCAGGAACCCATACTGTGACCTGGTAGCATATGCGCCTCCCCCTTTTAGGACGGGCTGTGCCCCGACGGCGACGACTGCAGCATGGCGCACAGCGAGTACGAGATGAAGAACCACCCGCTCGTTCTGCTGCGGCAGCTCCAGACGAGCCGCCGTGTCGGAGGGGGCGCCGGCATCGCCGTCGACCCGAGCTCGTTTGCCGGCTCCCTTCACATCCGCCAGATGAACGAGGATGGGAGCGTCGTCGTGTCTGGCGGAGCGCTCGGCAAGTCGTCGGACATGCGCGTGCGTGCGGGCCTTGCTGTGCTCAACGGCGGTGGTCAGCACGCTCCTGCCCGCCCCGCCGCTCTCGAGCCGGCTGCCGTTTCTCCACGCCGCATCCACGCGCCACTTGCCGACGAGTCGCCCGCGGCCGTTGCGGAGCGGCTCTACTCGACGGTGCGAAGCTTGGTGCTCTCCACACCAGAAGCGAGCAGCATCGCCCTCTCCAGCGTGGTGACCCACTTCCAGCACGCGGAGCGCCAGCAGCTGAACAAGGCCGTTCGCGGTTTCGGCTGCAAGAACCTCACGCACTTCATGCGCGTGCACCTCAAGGACGAGCTCACCCTGCACGAAGGGAGTAATCGTCAGGTGTACGTGTCGCTCGCCCCGCTCGCGCGAGGCGGGTTCGACCTCTCGCAGCAGCTACGCGGCGCCTCTTTCTGCCCGCCGTGCGGAGACTCCGAGTCGCCAAGCCGCAGCGTGCTCAGCTCCTTCCCGGCGCTGATGGAGCAGCTGCAGCCAAGCTGCCGTGCCTCGCCCTGCCCGCACCTCCCACTGCCGGTGGTGGATTCCGCAATCGGATACGACGCGTCAACGCCAGTGGCGGTGGGGGCCTCTATCGAGCAGTGGCTGTCACAGATGCCGACGCGCGAGGTCTCTCCGACCGATGTCGCTCCGAGGGAGTGGACCCAGGAGCCACCCGAGGGGATGAAGGCCCCGCGGGCGCGGCGCCGCCTCGACCTGCAGCTGCCGGCGACGGCCTCGAAAGGGCCCGCCCCCGCCCCCGCACTTGGCGACAGCTTTACGGGAGACCTCGAGACGCTGTGGCTCGATGAGCCTACCCTGCCGCCCCCTCCATCGAGCCCCGCCCCGCTCCATGACCTCTATCCGTCCGCATCCACGTTTCCGCCCGAGGCCTCCGAGGCGTGGTGGGGCTCCGCCGACGACGTGGCCCCTCTCGAGGCGCGGTGCTGGCGACGTCGACTGGCAGAGACGCGGCGCCCCATCAAGGACTTTCCGGAGGCGTCCTCCGCCTTCTCTCCGCCTCCGCCAGTCGGCCAAACTCCTGAGCACGCCCCGCGGCGGCGCCTCTCCTGCTGCGCGAGCCTGACCTGCAGCGACGGCAGCTCCGCACCCGGCGCGCGGCCATACTCGTCCGAGCTATGGGAGTAAGCCGTGCCCCTCGGTGGGCGGCCGGGAAAGGAGAGCTGTGACGCCTTTCGCCTCCTCGGAGCACGGAGGCGGCAGCGACGCCAGCGGGAGTGAAGAGCACGAGGGCAGGGGAGGGGGTCAAAGGCGGGGCGATTCCGACGCCTCTTCCTCGCGCCAAGTGCCGAGCCGATGAACCTGAGAGGTTGGGGGTGCGCGGGCCGACACTGCACACACGCGACGGACACGCGCTCGCGCGCCTCTGTTGGAGGCGGTGTGATCATGCCCCGCTGGCAGAGTCCAGAGTGCATGGACTACCCCCACTCCTTCACGCAGCCTGACACACAGTGAGAGGTGTCACAGCTCGAGATCGAGAGAGAGGAGAGAATGAAAGAGTGGGCAGAGAATCCTGCTCAGGGTTCGGCACACCTCTCTCCGTCGTGTTTGGCGTCTGAGTTATTTTCTGGTGTGTGGGACTCGGGAACACGGCGCCTTGCACCCGACCTTGCTGTTGTGAGATCTGCGCAACACAGAGAGCGTGGGCAAGTCCAGAACGAAAGAACATTCAAAGTTTCGCCGGGCACCGCTGGGATATACACAGGTCACAGCGCACAGGCCACAGCTCTCAAAAAACTAAAAAGCAGACTCGTATCTCTCTCTCGCTTCATAGCATGATTCAATGGACACTGATCCGCGGAGACCGCGCCCCATCGCCTGGAGGACCAAAGAAGGCGACGGGCAGCTCGCCGATCCGCAGCTCGGTCCCTCCGTGGGGGACCAGATCGCGCACCTCGGCGGGCCCGCACCGGGCGGCCGCGTCGCACGCTGGCGAACGCGGCGGCTCCGCGGCCGAGTTGGCGGTGACGCTCCAGGTGGGAAGCGGTCGGAGCCTCGCTGCGATCGAGGTCGGCCAGTTGCTGTGATTCCATGGCGCCGCGCCGGATCGGTAGCCACGGCTCTCGAAGCGAAGGGTGGAGCCGGGCGATGCTGGGTCGACGTCGAGCGCAAAGCGCCACGGGCTGGTCGGCTGCGCGCAAGTGCACGGAGAATGAGGGCAAGGGCAGTGGCGAGGGCGGTGGCGGTGGCGGTGGCGAGGGCGGTGCGAGGGCGAGGGCGAGGGTGAGGGCGGTGGTGAGGGTGAGGGCGAAGGCGAGGGTGAGGGTGGGGGCGAGGGCGAGGGTGGGGCGAGGGCGAGGGTGGGGGTGAGGGCGAGGGTGAGGGTGAGGGTAAGGGCGAGGGTTGAGGTGAGGGTGAGGGTGAGGGTGAGGGCGAGGGTGAGGGTGAGGGTGAGGGTGATAGTGAGGGCCTGCAGGTAGTAGTCGGAGGACATGTCGGCCGTACCAAAGTGGTGCGCATCTGAGCATACGTCGGGGGTGAGACTGCGACATTGTCAGCGCACTCGGGTTTGCAGGGGCTACGGAGTCCAGTGTGGACACGGCTGGAAGAGCGTAGGAGACAGCAGCAGTGTCTCGAGAGGGATCGGAACAGACGGGCGCGGCTTCTATGCTCCCTCACAGACGGTGTAGTTTGGCGCGATCGGCAGCGAGTAGAGCAGCGCGCCGCGGTGAACGCTCGCCGCGCCGCCGTCCCACCGCTCAAGCCGCGTCTCCGGCCTACGATCTCACGCGATCTCGTGCGGTCTCGGGCAATCTCCCGCCCCGATCGGCACGCGTGAAAACGCCGGCCGATCTCGACTGCGGAGCCCCGACTGCTGGCGGATCTCGGCGGATCTCGGCGGATCTCGGCGGGTCTCTGCGGGTCTCGGACCGAAAGGCCACGGCAAAGACGTCGGCGCCGCCCGTCGCCACGCCGCGGAAGAGGGTGCCGTTGGCAGCCGCCGCGCCGTTGACCGTCGCCTTGACGGCCCAGCCAGGGATGCGCAGGTAAACGGGCGTGCCGGCGGCGGCGCGGACCGTGACGGTGGCGTCGTCGCCGAACGGGTACGTCGTGTCGACCTCGACCGTCGCGCCGGAAGGGAGCTTGGCGGCCGCGGGCGCCCACCTGTCGGCGAAGCATCTGCGGTCGTGCTGTCCGTGGACGTGGACGTGGACGTGGGGCGCGCACATCGAGACGACGACGCCGCCGTCGGGGGCGGAGTGGAAGAGCGAGTTGGCGAACTTTGGCCAGCCCTGGTGGAAGTTTGCCGTGCAGCAGCCGAAGTTTGGCTCGAGGCCGTACGTCTCGGAGAAGGCGTTGTCGTGCTGCCAGACGTGCGGGCTCGCCTTGATTGCGTTGATCTCGTTGACCGCCTGGAGGTACTGGTGCGCCCACATGTCGCCCCCCCTCGGCGAGGCCCAAGTGGCGGGGAGGGCGTTGTAGGCGATGCGCTCCGTACGGTCGGCAAAGGCGAGAGTCCCGTGGACGGAGTACATCGCCTCGTACGAGTACAGCGCCTGTGTGTGTGTGTGGACGTGTCACGGACGGGCCCCGCACTCTGCGCCACGTGGGCCCGTGCGAGTGCAGCGCCTCGACGACGCCACACAGCTCGATGCCGCGCGAGGGGGAGCGCGTGTGCGGGACGGGAGTAATCTCGTCGCCGAGGTACCTGTTCACGGGCGGAGCCGCGGCACACATCCCCCGAGGGCTGGCCGGCTAGATCTCGGCTAGATCTCAGCGATATATCAGCTGTATCCCGGCTAGATCCCGGCTAGATCTCAGGGCTAGATCTCGGCTGTATCTCGGCTAGATCTCGCACATCCCCGTGGGCTGGCCGTACGCCGCGTCGAGCTTGCGCATGCGGCGGAGCGAGAGCTGCGCCATGGAGAGGTTGGCGTGCGACGCCGACGAGTTGAAGCGCCACCACACCGCCGCCGACTTGAGGCCCTGCAGCGGGCCGAGGGAGGGCAAGGTGGAACGCCTCCCTGGGCACCCCTCGCTTCTCCAAATCCCGGAACAGGCACGCGCCGGCACGGCATTCCAGTGCGAGGCCCAGTGCGCGTGGGTGAGCGGGCCTGCGCCACGTTGACGTTGTGGTTCGACGTGCGGGGGACGGCCTCGAACCAGCCGTCCCAGTCCTCGCCTTGCGCCTTGAGCAGCGCGATGAGCTCGAGGAGCTCGCCTGGGGGGTAGGGGGGGACTCTCTCAGCGCGTCGGTCAGGCCGGCGAGTGATCTCGTGATCTCAGGTGATCTCGTATCATCTTGGGTGATCTCGGGTGATCTGGCCTCTCTGAGCGTCGGTCAGCCGTGCGTTGTCGATCAGCCACTCTGCCGACTTGGCCATGTCGATCCAGCGCGCCTTTGTGCGGCTCGCTAGCGGTGATCTCGGGCGATCTCGATCTCGGGTGCGCTTGGTCGGGTGATCTCGGGCGATCTCGCCTTCGCCCAGCTGGCAAGCGGAGCTTTGGCCATCCGCCGCCGCTGCTCCAGAAGGTGCAGCAGCATGGCGCGCGACGCCTTCGAGAAAGCGGCCGCGTCGCCCTCCCTCTTCGCCTCGGCCCACTGCCAGAGCGCCTGCAACGATTCGTTCATCAATCATCGTTCACCAATCAGGCTATGTCCCCACCTCCCCCCGCGTGGCCCACTGCGAGCCACGTTGCCTGCAGTACGTTGGAGGGGCCCCAGTACTGCCCCCCGCTGGCAGGGCTGCTGTCGGGACCGAGCCAGCCGCTCGTGGCGTTCGCGTGCGCGAGGATGACCTCCACGTACCGCTCGACTTGGCCCATGAGGTCGACCGGCGTCGGCTTCGGGATATTTCTGCCGTGGCACGCGCAAGTCGACACGCCCGCAGCCGCTTCTTTGCCGCCCACAGGAGCCGCGGGGCTAGCGGCCGTCGCCTGCGGGAGCTGCCCCTTGTGCCAGCAGCGAACCGGCGCCGAGCATGTCTCGGCCGCGTAGCCGACGCAGTCGCTGCGCGCCGCGCAGTCGTCGCGGCACTCCGCGGCGCTCTCCACGGGGTAGCCCGCCACGCCTCCGGCGATCACCGCGCCACGCACCTCGCCGCCGCTCTCGCAGAGCGTCGACATCCAGCCGTGGCGGCCCCACGGCGCCTTGTAGATGCCGGCCACGGGCGGCAGCTCATCGATGCCCGCGTTGCGGAGCAGGAAGGCGAGCGGAATCACCCCGTTCAGCCAGTACGGCGTCCGCTCGTGCAGCCCGCCGTCGCCCGAGCCGCCAATCCAGACGGAGCTCATGATGTCATGCCAGAACTGCGAGGCGGTCGTCACGGCTTTTTATGGTGCAGTCGCGCACGGCTCACTGAGATTTGCGAGTTGTGTGAGCAGTGTGCGAGCCGTGCGAGTCTGTGCAGGTGCGCGCCGGGCCGTGCAGAGGCTGTGGAGTGTGGCGGCGTGCCAAGCGCAGGCTGAGCGCTGCATACACACACATATATGGGCGCAAGTATGCGCCTGAGCGAGGTGGCCAGAGAGGCCCTCCGCCTGCAGCGTCAGCTGCTTCAGGAGCCATCCCTTCGGCGTAACAGAGCCCACGGGCAGCGGCTGGTACGCGTAGGGCTGCAGAGGCACAGCGGTGCAAAGGCCCAAGGTGGCCAACAACATGGCTGTTTGTGACCTTGTGAAGGCATTTTAAAGAAACCAGTGCCGCCCCACCCCCCTCCCTCCCTTGGTTGTCTCAGACACACACACACACACACACACACACACACACACACACACACACACACACACACACACACACACACACACACACACACACACACACACACACGCAAGGGCGAGGACACGCGCAGGGGCCGCACCTCTAGCGAAGCCCACAGAGTGGGAGACTCCTATCACCGCCCTGCCACCCACGTGAGCCTTTTGGCCGCCTCTGTCAGTGTGCCCGTGGTAGTGAGAGACTGCTGGTGAGAAGCCGGAGGAAGGTCGCTAGTCGAGAGAGATCGCCAGTGGAATAGGGAGTCCACCGTGCTGCGAGCCTGTCGCTGTCCCTTGTCAGGAGCAGGAGAACTAGGAGAGCGCAACCAGTAGGAGGCCCGCGCCTGCCCCCGTGCCGCCGGGTGCAACCTGTCCTATACGAGAGAGGAATCCCTGGGACCCTGTCGTGTGGGTGAACCCTGCCCAGCCCCCCTCCGTGTCGCGATGCGCTCCCCGCTCCCGTTCCCCTGTGTCCCTGATCGTCCTTCCAAGATCCTGCTCGTGCAGGTGGGGACCCTGTCCCTCTCCCACCCCTCGTTTGGCGTGCCCGTTTTATTTATTTATTTATTTATTCCCTTGGTTGTCTGTTTTCTTTCTTTCTTTCTTTTCCAGGTGCTCCAAGTGCTCCCGATGGCCACATGCGTCACAACTCACGGGCGCGTTGCACGGCACTCAGTCTCAGAGAAAAATACGGGGGGTGGGGGGGTGGCTGAGACGCAAGAGGCAAGTGCGAGGGCCGAGGGGAGGGGTGCGGGCCGTCCCCGAGAGCCGCTTTGCCGCCCCCATCACGCACCCCCATCACGCGCGCGCCGCACCCCGCACCCCCATCACGCTCGGGTCCCACACGACGGCCACGGGAGACGCTCAGCGCGAGGCCCGTGGTCGACCTGGCCTGTGCGGCTCGGACGGGCCCGTCAGAAGGGCGGCTGGTCAGGCCCGTCCGAGAATGCCCGGTCTCGGTAGTACGGCGGCGGCGGGCCGCCCTCGCGGTAGTCCATCGGCCCGTCGTAGTAGGGCGGCGGCGGGCCGTCGCGGAAGACTTCCGGGTAATACGGCGGCAGGCCCGCGGCCGGGAGCCGGAGCACCCATCCCCTCTTCCACGCGTACCCGAGCGACGCGGCCGCGACGCCAAACGCAAAGACAGACTCGCCAAAGTACGCGAGCAGCTGCACAAACATCTCGGGCCTGTCGCTGAAGGACGGCTGCACGGAGCTGAGGGCGCGGCACAGCGCGAAGGCGAAGACCGTCCCTCGCTTCGGTGTGTCGTTGAAGTCGCTGCGCGCCGCGTAGCGGTAGACGACGCCGAAGAGCGCGAGTTGCACCGCGAGCGCCCCGGTGCTGAACTCCCACTGGGCCAGCGCCGGCGCCTTGACGGGCAAGGTGGCTAGCAGCGCGGACGCCTTGACGGGCGCCGACGCCAGGCTGCCGCTCAGCGCCGCGATGCCGGCCGCCTTGGCGCTCTCACTGCGCTCCTCCGAGTCGAAGCTGAGCCGGATGGGCGTCGCAGCGGAGCGCCGAGCAGCCGGCGCCAGTGGCGGCGGCGCGGACGAGGGAACGAAGGCGGCGGCGGCGGCGGTGCAGACGGCGAGCATCTCCCGCCCCTTTCGCGGAGGGGGCACCTCACAGGCGCTCTCTCTGGAGCCGGTCGCTCAGAAAGACGATCGAAGCCTCGACGAATGACGGCATCGGATTTCTTTTTGCTTTGGCGGCACTCCAGAGCCTGGCTGTTCTTCACCTTTCTACCTAACCTAACCACTCCAAGCGGCAGGGATTTTTTTTGCAAAAAGTCTATTTCCTTTACCTGGATGTGAGGTTACTGACTGCACTCCAAGTGCTCTAAGTTTATCACCGTTTCAGAGAGAGATTTAGTGTTGTGTTTTGTTGTTTTGCCGTTTCAGAGAGAGAGATTTTACTACTACTTTGTTGAGATTTTTAGAAGCCAAAAGAAATGTGTGACACACAGCTCCTTGGCCGACTACGCGACTAGTTAATTACCTTTCCAACTCTTCTTCTCTCCTCTCGCGTCCCTGCCTCGCGCACGCCGTGCGCCCCCTCAGCACTGGGCTCCGGCACGGGGAGGAACGCCTCGTCCAGCGCCGACGCGTCGCACGACCCGAGGGTGGTGGCCGTGGTGGTGGTGCCGCCGGCGCCGGCGCAATCCTCGTCGGCCCGCGAGGCGGGATGACGGGTGCGCGGCCGCGCGAGGGTGCTCGGCTGGACGTGCGCCCAGTCGAGGCGGCAGACGATGGTCGTCGTCCACGCGGATGCGAACGCGAGCGCCGCCGCGTTGCCGATCCAGATGCCGAGCAGCGGGCGGCCGTGCGGCATGTGCGCGACGAGGCCGAGGTAGGCGGCGAGAGGCAGGCCGACGAGGCCGTAGCCGATCAGCGCGCCGGTCGCGGCGCCGCGCTGCCGGCTAGCGCCGCGCAGTGCACCGAAGAGCGTCATGAAGATGGCGTAGCCGGGCACTGAGACGGCGGGGCCGAGGGAGCAGCGGGCGATCATGTCGACGACGCGCTCGTCCGACGTAAACGCGCGCGCGAGCGGAGTGCGTGCGCCGTAGATGATTCCAGCGACCGCAGCCGAGATGGCGAGCGCCACGAGGCCTGCGACGGCGCACAGCCGTGGGACGACGTGCCCTGCCCGCTCGCCGATGGCGCGGCCGGTCAGCGCGCAGAGGGCGGTGCCCAGCCCGGTGAAGGCCATGTAGCACACCACCAGCAAATTGAACAACGTGCCGTGTGCGCCCAGGCTAACGCGAGCGTCGGGCAGCAAGCCAGCCATGACGGCCTGCGCCTCGAACGACCACCACTCGGTCCACATGATTGCCGCCGCCGGAAGCGCGACGCGCATGTACTGCCACAGCGCACGCGCCGAGAAGATTCGGAGCGCGCGGTCGCCGCGCCGCCAGACGACGTCGGCCAGGCCCTCGTGCCGCCGCACGAGCACAAGCATCGCAATCAGCTCGACAAGCCCGCCAAGCGACCTCGCGGCCGCGAGACCCAGGTAGCCCCAGCCGAGGATCTGCGGGCTGACCGCCAGCACGGCAAAGCCCGTCGTTGTGCCCGCTGACAGGCAGCGCGCGTACAGCCCGGGACGTGGCCGCTGCGCGCCGTCACACGCCGTCTGCAGCGCGTTGGACAGCCAAAAGAGCGGCACCCCAGGCAGCTGAAGCAAGGCAACGCGCGCGCTGCAGCGCGCAACGTCGGCAGGCTGGCCCATCGACAGCAGCAGCGGCTCGGCGAACCCGGCCGCCAGCCCGCTGACTAGGAGCAGCGCAGCGTGGATGACGATCGCTCGCCGCAAATGCACGCCCGCCTCGGCGGCGGAGCGTCCGGCGCCAAAGGCCTGCGAGCAGAGCGTTGCGAGGCCCATGTTGACGCCGAAGCCGAGGGAGAGCCCGGTGATGTTGGAGTACATCTTGCCGAGCGACGCGGCATCAAAGTGCGCCGGCGTATCATCCCAGTGGCCGACGAGCGACAGCGTGGCGCGGTCGGCGGCGCAGTTGACAAAGCCGCGGAGCATGGCGGGCCAGCCGAGGCGAAGGAGCGCGCGGAGGGCGGCAGGAGAGGTGGTGAGCTCCGCCATCGTGCATACATATTCTCGGGCGGCGGGAGAGGTGGGGACACAATTTCGTTGATCGGTGGCGGAGAGTTGGGTCGGCGTTCCGCCAAGCAAGCAGACAGCGGGAAGGTGAACCTCGCTGCCGCCACGCGCCTCCGCCGGAGTTGGCGCGACGGCGCTTTTTGCCACTACTCGAGTAGTCCGCGCTGAATTTCTTTTTATAGCGCTTTTTCTTTGCGGTGGCCGGCGACGTCGAAAACATCAACAAGCAGGCGCGCAATGCGCGTGCCGACTGGGTTAATCCTCTGGGCGTGCCAAATGGGTCAACGACGTCGAGAACATGCCAACAAAGCAAGCGGCAGAGACGTCCTCTTAAGCTCTTATCCTCTTATCCTCGGCCCCAGTGGGGGGCGCCCACGCCGCCTAGCTCTGCGGGCGGGCCCCTCCACTCTTCACGTACGGATCATGTAGTCCCCACAATCGCTGTCGTGGGATCGCTTGTCATGTGAGACTGTGTTAAAGAAAGAAAGAAAGAAAACAGACAAGCCGCGGAGGGATGGGAGGACGGCACGCCGCCACCACACAGGGATTTTAAGGAGAGGTGTGTGGTGCGCTAGCCGTCGCCCACCCTAGGGAGTCTGCCTCTTCCTATCTCTCTTCGCAGTCTCTCGTGTGAGCTGTGTTGGGCTCTGTGCTTGAGCGAGGGAAAGGGGGCCCGCCGGCATTGCACCCCGCCCGAGACGCCGGTCTCGGGCGCTGCTGGCGCGCCCCACCCTTTCATCCTTTTTAGATGAGGCCACGGGTTCCGAGGCGGGCGAGGCGGCTGCTGAGGCGTTGGCGGAGGCGGCGGTCGACGCCGTCTACGGGGCGCTCGTAGCGGCGACGCTCGAGGAGTGGGCGGGCGCGAGCACGGACAACCCCATCTCCGCGGCGGACGCTCGAGGCCCAGGCCTCGAGTGTCAGCAGTGCTTTGGGAGCTTTTACGACGAGTTTGGCGTGGAGCCGTGGCTGTGGCGCCGGGCGTTGCGTGAGGGCTGGTCGGAGCTGGGGGGCTGGTCGAGAGAGGAGATGGAGGCGGCGGAGAAGGAAATCTGGCGCGGCGAGAGTTCTGAGATCTCTCAGGTCTGCGATGCTTGCCTGGAAGGCTTCTTGGGGGGTGGCTTCGCCTTCGGCGACTACTCGATGCTGCGGAAGGGGCATGCGCCGTCTGCGAATCACCCCTGGATAGGTCGCTCGCGCGACCTCTCCTGGATGCGCACCCATTGGATTGGGGTCACGCGGAGGGAGGCGCTGTTAGCGGCGGAGGAGGCGAAGGCGGCCGCGCGGGCGGCGGAGAAGGCGCGGGCGGCGGAGGGGGGGAAGGGCGGCGGCAGCGGGCGGCAGTCCCGCGAGGCACGCCGGCGGAAGGGTTCGTCTTCGCGGGGCGGGGTGCGCACTGCGCGCCGCGAGGATGAGGAGCCTGAGCCAGGGGAGGGTTGGGAAGGGGGGGCGAGGCCGGAGGAGTATGACGGCCTCTTCGACGACCCATAAGGGGCCGTTGTCTGCTGTGCCTTTTGTGGTGCTAGTTCGTGCCAGTCTGCTTGGCATGAGAATTCTCTTTCTTGGCCCCGCCTTGCGGTGTTCGCGTCCGGCTGACCTTGGAGAGAGTGCAGGCGCCCAGCGCCAGGTGCCCGTGGACGCTGAGGAAATCAGTGCCAGTGGACGCTGACGCCGGGCATTGTGAAGGCAATGTCTGCCGACTCTACCGTCTCCTTGGGCGGCTCTTCCGTGGGCGGCTCGAGCCAGTACTTTGACGCGCAGTCCCTCGCCAACACCAGCGAGTCACTGCGCGACGCCTCCCTCTCCGCCTTCTCCTCGACTGTCCCGCCTGCGCTGCCGGAAGACGAGCCGTTCTCAGTCGCCGACCCGCCGGACCTGATGGTGCGCGTACCGGCTCGGGCCGCGGCCCGCCAACCCGCCGCGCTCCCTCGCTCCGACCGCCACTCGGCGCGTGCCCGCCCTCGCAGGACGACGTGGACATAGCCTCGCCGCCGCCCTCTGCAGCGCTGCCGAGTCAAGGAGCGCCATCCGTGCTGGCGGTTCCCGAGGCCGACTTTGGCGCCTCCTTTCAGGACCTGGACATCTCGGCGCCGCCTCAGTCTGCCGGCCAGCCCGCGCCGCGCTTCGAGTCGAAGGCGGTCGAGCCTGCCGTCGGCGGCGCGGCCAGCGGCTCGGTGCCTCCCCTCCGCACGACTCCTCCCCTCCTCCCCTCCCCTCCCTGCCATCAAAGTCCCGTCCGGTTGGTCCGTCCGACCCGTCCTCTCACACCGCCAGCTCTCCCACTCACGCAGCCGTCGCTCACCCGCCACCCCGCCGCCCCGCCGTGCAGACATCCTCATCGACCGACCTGCACGTCGTCGTCGCGAACCCCGCCAAGCAGGCGCCCTTCCGACGCCCTCCCACTCCGCAGATCACCCCCTGTGCCCGCAGATCACCCCCCGTGCCCGCCATGCGCGCCGCGACGGCGTCTCTCCCCTGCCCGGCCCGCACCGCCGCTGTGTCGCTGCCCTGCGCAGCCGCCTGGGCGCACCCTCTCTCGACGTGCGGCCCCCCTTCCCGCCCCTGGTCAGGGGGACGGCATGTCCGCCTTCTTCACCTACGAGGTCATGACAAAGACGTCTCTGCCGCAGTACGCCTACGGCCAGTTCTCCGTCACGCGCCGCTTCCGCGACTTTGACTGGCTCCACAGCCAGCTGGTCCGACCGCCCACCCCACCCCACCCCTCCTCCCCCCTCTCCTTGCCTCCTGCCGCCCAAGCGCACACCGCCGCCGCGTCCCCTGCGCCGAAACCCCCTCCCTCCCTCGCCCACTCCTCGGCCGCCGAGCCGGCCCCCAGCCCCGGCGCCCGGCCCCGGCGCCCCCCCTCCCTCACCCCCCCCATCCCCCTCCCCCTCCCAGGTCTCCAAGTACCCGGGCACGATCGTGCCGCCCCTGCCGGAGAAGCACGCCGCGCAGGTGTCGACCATGCGCGTCTCCGGCGTCGGCTGCTCCTCCGAGTGGGTCGAGGTTCGGCGCGCGCAGCTGCAGCGCTTCCTCCAGCGGGTCGCCGCCCACCCGCAGCTGCACTCGGTCTCGGACCTGCAGACTTTCCTCGAGGCGAGAGGAGCCGAGATGCGCCGAGGGGGGCCGAGATCGACAGACGCTCGAGGGCATGCCAAGGACACGCCGATGGACGTGTCCCGCAGGCGTCCGACGACACGCTCGAGGCGTGGAAGCAGTCGTCGCAGCAGGCGGCCAACACACAACACACACACACACACACACACACACACACACACACACACACACACACACACACACACACACACACACACACACACTGCTCACTCACGCGCGCCGGGCCTTTCACTTTCAATGCGGTGGGGCCTCCTGTCGCTGGACGTGGAGATGCGAGGGCTGCCTCTCCGCCGCGTGCGCGTGGACAAGTGCACCTGACCTGACCTGACCTGACTGTGACCTGACTGTGACCTGACCTCAGGCGGCAAAAGCGTCGCCGTACTACAGCTCTGTCCTCACAGACGTCAAGTCCGGCCTCCTCTCGACGTACTCGCGCGCGGCGACCATGCTCTCTGCGGAGCCGCTGCCTTCCTTCCGGCCACAGGAGCGCCCCCCAACCCCCGCCTCGCTGCCTCTGCCCTCGCCTCCCTGCCCCTCCCCTCCCTCGCTGCCTCTCCCCTCTCCGCGCCGCCTCCGACCGCTCCGTGACCGCTTCATAGCGCCCCGCTCGCCCCCCTCACGCCGTCGCACGCCCTGCCGCAGGAGGACATGGCGTGCGCGCAGATGTCGAACTACGCCGACGCGATGGAGACACAGGTGGCGGCGGTGCACCGACACTCGAAGCGCTTCATCGAGCGCCACCGCGCGCTCGCCAGCTCGATGTCTGGGTTCGGGCTCTCCCTGACGCAGCTTGCAAACTGCGAGGCGGACATCAACCCGTCGCTGGCGCGCGCCCTCTCCTCGATGGGCATGTCCGTCGACCGCATGTCCAACTTGTACGACGAGCAGGTCCTTGCCGAGAAGCTTCCGCCGCCGCACCCTCGCCACACCCTTGGCTGGAACCCCCCCCCCCCCCGCCCACACCCCTCCCCTTCCCGCACTCCGCCCGCCCTCCGCCCGCGCCGCCCTCCTCCCCTCCCATGCTTCGCCTTGCCTGACGCATGCCCGACCCCTCCGCCGCAGGGCGCGCGCGAGGGGGCCGCCTTCGAGGAGCCGCCCCGCGGCTACTCAGAGCATCTCTTCACTGTTCCTCGCCGCCTCACAGAGGGGGGCTTCTGACTTGCAGGAGCCGCTGCGCGACTACATCAAGATGATCGGCGCAGCGAAAGGGGCCATCGGAGCGCGCGCGGCCGCGCTCTCCTCCCTCAACGGCGCCGCACGCTCGCTCACCGCCAAGCGTGAGAAGCTCGACAAGCTCAAAGGGCGATCCTCTAAGGAGGAGGCGGCGGCGCTGACGGCGCGCGAAGTGCGGGAGGCCGAGTCGCTCCACTCGATTGCGAAGCAGGAGTACGAGCAGGTCGCCGCGCGCGTCGACGGCGAGATGGCTCGTTTTCAGCGCGAGAAGCTCGCCGACTTCAAGGCGCGCGCCCCACCCCGGCGATGCCCGCCCCGGCTCGGCGGCCGCCCCAACTTAGCACCACGCCCCGCCGCCGCCTCCGCCGCGCGCGTGTGCGGCGGCGTGTGCCCGCGCAGCACTTGCTCACCAACCCACCCCTGCCCCCTCCCCCTTTCCCCCGCCCAGGCGATGCTCGTTGGCTTCGTGACGCTGCAGCTCGAGTACTCCAAGAGGATGCAGGTGCCTTCCGACACGTGTCCACGCGGGCTCCATTCTCGACACCCGCACGCTCTCCTGCTCTCGCTTACCGCCTTCGCCTTGCGCTTCCCTCCCCAGCCTCACCTCTAACACTTGCCCTCCCCATCCCACCCTTCAGTCCGCGTGGCGCGACTTGCTGCCGCACCTCGAGGGCATCTCGGACGGGCCTCCTCCGTCGGCGGGCGGCTCGGGCGGCACCTGACGATGAGCGCCAGCCACTTTCAGCATTAGCCACCGATGTGTAGCGAGTATGAACACACCTCCTGCGTCCTCGCCGTAATTTTGGGCCCGGGGGCAATGAGGAAGATAGTAGAGGAGAGGCCCGGTGTCTCCTCACTCTTGTGACTTGTCGGTTTTGAGCGAGGGGGGCGTCGGCGTGCTGTGTCGCCCTCAAGCTGTCAAGCCAAAATAAACGATAATACCGACACATTCACGACTCCTCTTCCTCGTCCCCATCGCCATCCTCCGCCTCGCCCCCCGCCTCGCCCGTGCCTGCGTCCTCGCCGCCGCCCCCTTCCGCTTCGTCTTGCTCCAGGTCTCCTTCGTCGCCACCCCCGTCACCATCATCGCCGTCGTCGCCATCGCCGTCGTCAACATCCTCGCCGTCCTCGCCGTCCTCACCGTCCTCGCCGTCCTCCTCCCCAGCCTCCCCCTCTTCGCCTCCACCTTCGCCCTCGTCGAATTCATAAAGATCGGTTGCTCTCTCATTCCGCGAACCCCTTGAAGCTGTGCTCATGACGGGAGGGGGCACTGCTGCCGCGGCGACCCGAACTCCCTTAGGAATGGCGGTTGAGGCCCCCTTGGCGCTGCTCACGAGAGGTGCAGCAACTTCGAGAGGCGGCAGCCGCAGCGCTGACTCGAACTGGTTGTACTCATAAGTCACGACTGTAACAAACTTGTCATTCTTGGAGCCTCCAACAAAGGTGAGATCCTGCAGCCTCAGCCCAAAGTGCTCCGCTCTGAACTGACTTTCAGGCGCGCATTCTGAGCCCAGGTACATACGTAGACCTTCCCGGTCTGTCACGCCGTGACGATCCACAATGAGCCGGCGCACCGTCTCCAGCGTCTCGGTTGTATTCAAAAGAGCGGTGAACCGCATCGTGCACCATCGGTTATTGCGTACTTCCACGTGCGCCCACTTCTCCCTGTCTGCCGTCGCCCAGTCGAACCCGCCCTTGGAGCCCTTCTTGGAGCCCTTCTTCGCCTTCTTTGGCATCGCGGCGCGAGCCTTGCGGCGAGCAGCAGCCGTTTCACTTCAAGAGAACCAAAAGAAATGGCCTCCACTGCTGCCGTTTCACCGCAAGTCTGCGTTCGTCCGAATTCAGCCAATGGAGCGCCACCCGGAGTTCAGCCTTGCCCTCAAAGGGCTCCGCGTAGACCTTCACGCTGCTATGCAGGACATGATGGTCCCCAACTCCCTACGCACGGCTGTCGATCAGATCCTTGACCACGCCGCCGCCTCACTTACTGCGGCTGCCGACCTGGCGCTTGCCGCGGAGTCTCGGAAGAGAGTTGAGCTGCAGCGGGAGTGCAATGCACGCGTCGAGGCGACCCGCCGTGCCGGGGAGACACGACTACGCGACGCACTCGCCTTGGCCAGGCGGGAAGAAGCCGAGGTGGTGGAGACTCTGCAGCGGGAGGTTGCGGTGGCACAGCAGCAGCAGAAGAGTGCTCAAGCAGAAGAGCTTAAGGCTTCGGTTGCTGTGGCAGCTGCGGCAGCGGCAACGGACGAATCTCTCATTGCAGCTCAGCAACGCCACACGTTGCTCCTGGAGGAGCTCGACGAGGTGCGGCAGCGTGAGGCCACGCAGGCCGCTCAGCTCAGTGCCTCAGAAGAGTCGCGGGAGGCGGCAGAGGAGCAGATGGGCCGTGTACTCAAGGAGAAGGAGGAGCTGGGGAGGCGGGTGGATGAAGTGCAGCGGCTGCACGGGGAGGCCTCACTGCGTGAGGCCGTCACACAGCGTAGCTTGGCGGGTGTCCGTCTCGAGCTGCAGCAGCTGAAGGTGCGCCGTAACAAGAGCCAGGCCATCGAGGCGAGCACTCAGACGGGCGAGAGGTATCGCACGAAGGGAATGAGGCGAGAGGGTTCACGGGACGAAAGCTCACAGAACGGCCCAACTCCAGCCCAGGACGCTCCATCTTTCGTTGCGCCGGCCCTCCAAGCCGGCACCGCGGCAGGGACTGCCTGCCAGTCCGCCGTATGCGCGTCTTCATCAGGAGAGGGCGGTGGACCGTCGTCTTCCGCTTCTTGCAGCAGCGCCAGAGGCCCGCTACCGTCCCCACCATCGACTCCAGGCCTCAGGGCCGCCGCCACGGAGGATTGCAGCCACGCAATAGAGGACCTGAGTCTCCCCATCGGAGGCTCCCCCTCCCACTCCGCGAACTCGGCCAAGTCCTCGCCCTCCACGAGAAGGGCAGATGCAGGTGTTCGACGGGGGACGGAAATGCCAAACAGTGACCCGCTGCGGGCGGGCTCTGCCCCGCCGGTGTCTCCTGGGCGTGGGCGTGGGCGTGGTCGCGGAGCTGCACGCCGCAACACGTGCCCGGTGGGAGGTGGAGGGCTCGTGACGCCGGCGGGGCGGTTGACGCCGCCTCACTCAGTCGCCGCCCGTCCCGCCGACGGCGCAGGGCTCTCGGTCTCACCGCCGCCGGCACGGGGTGCCACGCCGTTGACCGCTTTGCACACTCAACGCGGAGAGGAGGTTGCTGAGGCGCCGAAAAGCAGCCGCGGCGTGCGCAAAAGCAGCGACACCGCGCCGACTACGCCGAGGCCTGCCCCAGGTAGCTTGAATGCCGCCTTTTTTGCGACGGGCGGGGGCCGGGGCGCACAGGCCACGGCCTACGACACGCTCGCGAGCGCCGGGGAGGGACCCCCGCCGGCGCTGGCTCGTGAACTGCGAGCGCGCGCGGAGGCACTACAGGAGCTCATAGCCTTTCGGGCAGCCACTGAGCCGTGCTCATGACAGGGAGTAATAATGAGGGCGGTCGCGTAGAGCGTAAACAACAGAAGCGACCCAATTTCACGTGTGAAGTTGGGACAGAGGAAGTGCAAAACACGTGGTGCGTGTACGCAACGAACCAGATAAGAGCAAGCTGCAAGGGTAAGAGTTTCTGGCCAAAACGAACAAATTCTTTAGCACAAAACTCCCTCGCACAACGCAGGGCAGTCTGGCACGCATTGGCACGGATACACCACAAAAATAAACATTTTCATCTCAAAACTCCCTAGGAACAACATACCTAAAACAAAACTCCCTAGGAAAGGAGAAAGAATGGAAAAAGAAAAAGTTATCCCCAAAGAACTTGCGCAGCGTCCGTCCACCGTTGCGACATTTCGCTCGTCGCGAGGACCGAGGCGTGGACGCCGCGCCTGTCGCAACAGCGGCTTGCCTGCCCTTGAATGCCTGCCTCTCAGACCCTGATCGTCGGCGCCGGCGGTGCTGTCGGGAAGCGCCTCACCGCAGCCCTCGCCGCTCGCGGCTCCCGGGTCATTGCCGCTGACCGGATGCCGCAGCTCCCTGACTCCATCACAAGCATTGCCTCGGTGCAGCTCACACCTCTTCCGCAGCCTCGACGAGTCTCGCAGGCCTTCACCTGCGGCCACACTTCGTTCGTAGGTCTGCGTCGGCGGCGTGGACGTGCGCGATCAAGAGGCGCTCGTGAAGCTTTTCAAGGAGCACTCATCAGCCTGCCTAGGGTCGTCAGGAATTGATTCTTTGACGGTTAGTCACCTACCGCTAGTAGGAGCACGCCGACGCCGACACCACGGTGTGGAACCTGGCGGCGCCGCTCTCGGTGGAGACGGCTCTGGACCCGGCTGTTGCCGAGGCGGTCACGATGGGCGGCATGTCAAAGGTGCTCACGGCGATGCGCGAGGTTGGCGCGAGGCGGATCTGCTTTACCGATTCCATCGGCTCCTTTGGGGCGGAAGCCCCGCGGAGCGGCGCGACGGCGCGTTGGCTGACGGAAAATCCCACCCAGGACCCAGGATCCGACTATGGCAGGCAGAAGCGCGGCTGCCGGGAGCTAATGGCGGAGTTCGCGTCTGCAGCGGGTGGCGACCCACGGTTTGCGGTGCGCTTGAGCATCGCGTGGCGCGCCGCCAACAGTCTTCGGGTGGGAGCAACGTCATTGCCTAATAGGTGCTACCCGGCGTGCTGCACAGCGAGGCGATCTGGGGCAACGGTACCACCGAGTACGCTCTTGATGCGCTCCTCGCGGCGTCCAAGGGGGAGCAGTACGAGTGCCCGGTCGAGCCCGACGTCACCTTGCCGATGATTTTTGTCGATGACTTGGTGCGGCCGACAGGGTTTGAGGCGGGTGCGTTTTCCATCGAGCTCACGGGATGTGTGTCTTCCCCGCCGCGCGCAGATGCGAGGGCTGCTAGCGCTGCAGGACGCAGAGGAGTCCGCGCTGCACGAGCCCGAGAATGGGTACGCCATGCCGGGGCTCTCCTTCTCGGCGGAGGAGCTCTTCGAGGAGATCCGCCGCCACGTCCCCGACTTTGTGCCGACGACAAAGCTGGATGATAACATGGCCAAGTTTGCACGGCTTTGGCCAGACACCCTCTCGACGACCGAGCCTCTCCGCGACCTCGGCTACGCGCCACAGGTGGCTGTGCCCAAGATGGTGGAGACCTGCCTGGAGGCGCACGCGTATCGCAAGATGCGCGCTGAGGCTTTCTTTCGTGCCATCGACGCCGACCGGAACGGCCTCCTCGACAAAACCGAGATCAGCCACTTTATGGTGACGCATCTGATCAAGGGGCGCGAGGAACGGGGATGGCTCATCCAGCGCGAGGATCTGGTTGAGGAGATGGCCAGTAAGGTGATCACCGAGATGGATCTGAATGGCGACAGCCTGGTCTCGTCCGAAGAGCTTTTCGAGTGGTGCCGAAGGAACACATTCAATGGGCTAGTGGAGCAGTTTGTCCAGGAGAGGGCGTAGCGCGTAGCAAGATGCGCTCTGCTGCAACAGATCAACATCAACCCCGCTCCATGCGCCAATCGCAGGAGAGAGCCGCCTCGGACTGGGACACTGCGTCTTCGCTGCACAAATATGCGCAGCCTTGACCATTCAATCCGCGGGTGCAACCGATGCGAGTCGGTCTCATGGAGACTTCAAATCCGCCTTACCGCTCTCCCGACAGCGACACCCGACAGCGACACGCGACACCTGAAAGTGAAACTGTGACTCCTGAGGCTCCCGCGTCCCGGGCGCGGGCCAGAGTACTCTGGTGTCTAGAGGGTCGATGCAAAATGTTTTTGAACAAAAGTTCAAAATGCAGCCCAGGCGCAGCGCGCAGGGGGACTGCATGGCAGTTGCCAGTTCGACGATCCAACAGACCACACACGTCACACCAGTCACCACTGACAACATTATCGTAAGTTCGTAACAAGGGGATTAGCGGTGACTAGACGGCAGACTTCGCGACACCGTACCCCCCGCCTCACACATCTCACAGACTCAAGACATTTCACGATCGTCCCCACGCTCCTCCGATGTGAGTCTGCCCCCCACCCCCCCTCCCGCTCCCCTCCGCACCCACCCTTCCCCCCTTCTTGCTCCGCGCCACCGCCTGCTAGTCGAGTTCGATCGTGCTGCTCTGCGCCTGGACCGCCGCCGTGCTGACGTCGCTCTCGCGGTCGATGGAGATGTCGGTGTAAGGGGTCGAGCTGGCGCCAGAGGAGACGTGGGAGGGCGGGGCGGAGGGGGCGGCGCTGGGCGCCGGGCGCGCCGCCATGACACCGGACCCCGCCCGCTGCGCACTAGCCTGGTCCTCGCGGTCGATGGAGATGTCGGTGTACGGGGTCGAGCTGGCGCCGGAGGAGACGTGGGAGGAGACACGGGAGGAGGGGGCGGCGGAGGCGGCGCCGCCCGGCGCTTGGTGTGCCGCGGTGACACCGAGGAAGTGGTGGCCGAGCTTCAGCTCGAGCTCACTGCGCTCTTGGCGGAGCAGGGCGATCTCGTCCGCCTGCCGCCTCCTCTCCGCCGTCACTTCGGCGAGCTGCGCGACCAACGAGTCGACCTCCTCCGCCTGCTGGATCGCGGCGACCTTGATGGCGGCTCGAGTCGCGTCGAGTACCTCCGCCTTCTCCTCCTCGGCCTCGAGGCGCATCCGCTCCTCCGCGGCGGTCACGGCCGCCTCCTGCTGGTGCCGCCCGTGCTCGTGCGCCTGTCCGGAGGAGGGGGGGGAGGGTCTCAGAGAGGGGACGGGGCAAGGGGTTGGGCGCGCACCGCTCGCGCAGCTCGCGAGTCCGCTCTCGCCCCCTCGCCCCTCCCCCCCTCACTGCCTGCTGGAGCAGCTCCTTGATTTGCAGCTGCTGCTCGTCCGCCGCCTCCTTGTACGTCTGGTGCACCTGCGCCAGCTGGCGAGCGTTCCGGTCCTCGACTGCGGTGACCGCCGCGCGGATCTGCTTCTGCACGGCCGCCGGCTGCGACGCGACGTCCTGCGCGAGCTCCTTGATCCGATTCTCGACCTGCGACGCCTGCATCCGCTCCATCTCCCTCGCGCGCTCCTCGGCCCTCCGGATCGCCGCCTCCACCTCCTCCTGCTTCTGCAGCGCCGGCTTGATGCGCGCCATCGTGTGAACCACCGCCTCCTCCACCGCCACGCGCACCGCCGCAGCCGTCCTCTTCGCCTCCTCCGCCCGACCGCGCGCCTCCGCCGACGCAACCTCCCGCGCGCGCGTCACCTCGGTGGGGAATGAGCTGAGATGAGCCGAGGAGCCGAGACGCCAATTGACGCAATCAATTTAGACAACAGAGCACGGCCACCTGGGCAGCGCGCTCCGCGTCGCCAACGGCGGACGAGACGGCGCGCTGCACCGCCCGCTCCTCGGCGGCCTTGCGCTGTGCGAGCGCCTCCGTCACGGCGGCGCTCACCGCCCTTTTCTGCGACGCCGCGTGCCGGACCTCCGCGGCATCGAGCTCGCGGCTTAGCTTCGCCTCCGCCGCCTCGCGCACGCTCCGTGCCGCGTCGGCGCTCTGCCCCACGAGCGCTTGCATGGCGCTCGCCTCCACCGTCCTCACCTGCCGAGTGGGGCGGGGGTGGCGAGTGGGGACGGGGTGGCTCAGCGGCGGCGGTGAGTCGAAAAGTCACGGCGCTCGCGGCTCCGAGTGAGCGACGCAAGCTAGAGCACGCACCCGCTGCCGCTCGTGAGCTTCGAGGGCCTCGGCGATGGCAGCGCGCCTCGCCTCCGCCTCGCGCGCCCTTACCGCCTCCACCGCCGCCTTGACCGCCGCGTCCGCCTTCCCTTGCTGCGCGGCGCGCTCGTCGAGGCGCGCAGTCGCCACCGCCGCCTCGACCGCCTGCCGCATGCGCAGCGCGTGCTTTCGCCGCTCGTCGGCGAGCGCCTCGCGGACCGCGCCGTCCCTCTGCCGCGCCGCCTCCGCCTTCGCCCTCTCCCTCTCCGCGTCCCTCTCCGCCGCGTGCTCGAGCGCCGCGCGCTGCTTCTCCGACTCCACCGCCGCCTTCACGGCGCCCTCCGCCGCCGAGCGGTGGAGGGGCGCCGCCAGCGCGATGGCTTTCGCCGCCGCCTTGCTCGTGCCTTCGCGGACGGCGCCGAGGCGCAGCTCCGTCGCCTGCAGCCGCTCCTCAGCCTCCCGCCTCGCCGCCCGCTCGCGGCCCAGCTCATCGGCGACCTACGCGATCCGCCGCACACCAGCGGCGCATGAGTCAGCGGTGCCCTCGCCCTCGCCCTACCCGCGCGACCCCTTCGCGAGCGGCCTGCGCGCGCACTCGCTGGTCGGCCGCCCGCATCGCCGCCTCCATCACCCCACGCTCCGCCACCACCGCGCGGCTCTGGCTCATCCGCTGCTCGGCTGCCTTGACGGCCTGCTGGATGGCGAGCGCCTTGTCCTCTGCAGCCTGCGGGGCGGCTCAGAAAAGGCTGAGAGAGAACAGGCAAGGTGGCGTCGGAACGCCCTGCTCGCCGCCGCCTCTTCGGCCAACCTCTCGGATGCCTCCTTGAGCGCGCTCGCGACCGCCTGTGAATAGGGGGGAGGGGCGGGCAGGGAGAGACGCGGAGCTGAGAGGGGAAGCCGCTTCAGGCCGCAACGACCGACCGACCGCGCGCGCCTCCCGCTTCTCAGCCTCGGCGCGCTCGGCGGCCAAATCGAGCGCCGACTGGGTCTGAGGGGAGAAACAGTGGCCGTCAGTGATCGGCGGGGCCGCGGGGCAGCGCGGGAGGGCGTCGAGAGGGTCGCGCCCACTCAACTCTCTCCACGCTCTATTGCGGCCACGGCCCCACATCTTCAAGGCTCCACACATCTTCAATCTCTCGGCTAGACCTCGGCGCCTCCTCGGCGCGCTGCCGATCCGTTGCCTCTCTCGCCTCCTCCACCGCCTCGTGCAGCAGGATGTGCATCTTCTCCTACTCCCCGACATCTACCCGAGGTAGAGCCGGGAGGGAGGGAGGGCCGGGCAGGGCGGGTCTGTGTCTGTCTCCTTTTGCTGCTCCAGTCTGGCCTCCGCTGCCCGCTCCACCTCTCGCCTCGCAACCGCCACAGCGCGAGCCTGCGCGGCGGACGCCACACGCACCACCTCCGCCTTCGCCTCTGCGAGCAACGCCGCGTCGCGCGCGTCGCCGCCTCCGCCTCCGCCGGCAGCAGCCTTAGCAGTGAGCCGCTCCCACACTCCGACGAGGAGTTCGTCGAGCCCCTCCACCTCCGCCACGCCACGCGCGTCTGCCGACGGCGCGTTGCTGCCCTCGCCGCCGTCGCCGTCGCTGTGTCCCGCCCGGCGCGGCTTCGCGGCTGCCTGCTGCTGCTCTGCGCGCGCCGCCGCCGCTCGCTCGCGCGCCGCGTGCTGCTGGCGCATCTTCTCGAGGTGCACCGCCTCCTCCACCTAGCCGCGGGGGCGAGCGGGCCCGCTGGGCAAGAGCACACGCCGCGCGGACTTGTCAGTGTGCATGCCGCTGCGTGCACCGGCTAGATTGCTACGGGAGCCCGCCCGTGACTATGAAGTGCGTATGCCTGCCGGTGCAAGCCTGCCTGTCTGACGCGCCCGCGACTCGTCGTGTTTCGCATCTAGACTGTCCGGTGCCATCGTCTCGAGCGCCTTGTCGACGAGCAATCGCTGGCTCTGCACGCTCGCGTCCAAATCGGCGCAAGCGACCTGCGACGTCATCGCACGCGACGCCTCGACGGCACGCTCGACGGCAGGCGCCAGCAGCTCCTCGGCCACGTCTCCTGCACGACACATGCGCCGGACGTGTCACGGACATGCCATGCTGCAGCCGGAGCTAGGCCCTCCGCGACGTCGCCGACAAACGCGGGCGGGGGACAGACGGCCGACGCGCCGCCGCCGCCTCCCGCGACGCCGCCGCTCTCGCGCTCCTGCCTCTCCCGCGCCGCCTGCCGGGAAGGGAAGGGTCTGAGACGCTTCTGCACACCACTAGCCCCCCCCCCCCCCCTCTCTAGATGCCCTCGCTCCAAGCCCGAAGGCTGAGGCAACGACCCCGCGGCACGGAGAGTGCAAGGCCCGGTGCTCGCGCAGCCTTGGAGAGGCGACTCATCTCGGGCCATCATCTCAGCTCATCTCGGGTCATCATCTCGGGTCATCTCAGCTCATCTCGGCTCATCTCGGGTCGCCTTGGAGAGGCGGAGCTGCTCGAGCTGGAACGGCCCCGCGTTGTCGATCGTCCCCTGCCACTTCCGCGCCTCCGCCGAGAGCGATGCGGCGAGCTGCCCCGCCGCCGCCGCCTCTGCGGAGAGGTTGAGTCGCTGCTCCTGCGAACGCAAGCCATCTCGGGCTGACCTCGCGCTGATCTCGGGGGTGAGGCTCGCGGCGGGGCGGGAGAGCTGTCGCTCCTCGCTCAGTGTGCGGCCCGAGTCGAGCAGCTGCTGCAGCACGGCGAGCTTCTCCTGCCGCGCCTAAGGTGAGGGACAGGTGAGGTGAGGTGAGGTGAGGGACACTGCTCCGCACACACACTGCCCTGGTGGGGCAAGGGCCAAACGACCCTCGCGTCTCCACGTCTAAAAGACAGGAACCCCACGGCATTCAGAGTGCAAGGCCCGGTGCGCGTGGGGGGGCAGACACCTTGCTCTGCACCCCGCTCAGCGTGTTGGCGGCCTCGCGGTGTACCTGCGATCTCGGGCAATCTCGGGTCATCTCGGGCCCTCTCGCGCAATCTCGCGGCCTCGCGGTGCTAGACACATGAGGCGAGCACGCATCAGACGCCAGTCGGCGTGCGTGTGTGTGTGTGTGTGAGGGGGGGGTGCTCGAGCTGTGTGCGCTGCTGTGTGCGCTGCCGGGAGTGCAGCACTCTAACGTGCCGCCACAACTCTAGCCGCCCGCCTCGGCGTGCTCGTGCGAGCGGAGGACCTCGGCAAGCAGCCACGCCTCGGCCACCTATAGCACGCGTGGCGGGCACGGCACCGTGCGCCGTGTGGCGTGTGCACTGGGAGCACTGCGCGGTCACACACGAGTGCAGTGAGAACAGTCGAGTACAGGCGTGTGCAAAGCTCTGCGGCTCTCCGCATCTAGGATCGTCCACCGCCGCGGCGTGCTGCTCGAACGCGCGCCGCTCAACGTCGAGCAGCGCCATTGCGAAGCAGCGCAGCAGCGAGGTCCGGCGCCCCGCGTCCTCCTCGCCCGCCTTTGCACTCCCGCCCTGGGCCGTGCCGTCGGAGGCAACGCCGCGCGCGATCCGCGAGACCCGCCCCTCCCCCCGCCCCCGCCCCTCCTGCCCCTCCCCCTGCCCCTCCCCCCGCCCCTCCTCCCGCCCCTCCTCCCTCGGCCCGCCCCCCCCCTGGTGCCCCTGCGGCGACTCGCCGCCGCCCTCGCCGCCGCCTCCGTCTGGCGTGTCGAGCGGCGGACACAGCGCCGAGCCGCTCCTGCACGCAACTTGCAACAGGGTGAGGACAGGGCGAGGACCCTCCCGCGACCCGCGGCACCTTCTGTCGCTCCCCTGGCTTGACGTCACGGGCGGGTGCAGCTCCCCCTTGGGTCACAGCTCCCCAAGGGCACAGCGGAGCACGGCACTCTCTCCGTGTCGTCTCTCCAGTGAAGCAAGGCTGCTGCAGGGGCCCCGCTGCAAGGCTGCTGCAGGGGGCGCTGCAAGAGCTGCTGCAAGAGCTGCTGCGGGGGCTGCTGCGGGGGCTGCAGGCTGCGGGTGCGGCGGTGGGGGTGGGGCGAGATGTCTCCCTCCGCGCGCATCTAGGCGGCACGTGCCTCCCTGCCAGCTGGTCGAGGGCGAGGCGGGCGGTGTGCACCGCCTCGAGCGTCGCCGCCTAGGCGTAGTGGTGAAGCGACTCGACGCCGAGGGAAGGAGGGGTGGAGGGAGGGAGGGATGGAGGGAGGGGTGGAGGGAGGGAGGCAGGATAGGTAGGGAGGGAG
>NW_005202428.1:1650921-1659509 GCF_000372725.1 Emiliania huxleyi CCMP1516 | reverse complement strand
AGGGAGGGAGGGAGGGAGTCGCAAGCCTCGACGACGTGCCGCAGCCGAGTCTGCGACGAGGTGCCTACACACCACATGCCCCGGACGGGTGGGCGACATGTGTGGTGGCGGCAGCGCCGTCCCTGCGGCGGCGCTCCTCGCAGCTTGGCCGCCTCCTCGACGAGGGACGCGTCTGCGTCGGTGCGGACGGCACGGATCGCGCGCAGCAGCGCGGGAGGCACCTGTGGGACACGACCTCGACATGTCGCCGGACGTGTCCGGGACGGAGGTCGCGCGCAGCAGCGCGGGAGGAAGCACCTCCCCCTCCGCCTCCTGAGCGGCGGCATCGAGCAGCCCCTTCCTCTTGGCCGAGATCGACTCAGTCACGCGCGCACGCGCCGCCACCTTTGCCGCGGTGACGATGGCGGAGGTGCCAGCCAAGGACATGGAGCGGGACTCCGCCTCGCCGCCGTACCCTGCGGAGTCGGAGTACGTTGCCGCCGCCTGCAGGACGCTTCCGAGAAGGGTCCGGGGAGGGCCCTACTGTGGCGCCCCTTTCTCTCCGCGAGAGGCAGCCGCCCGCTCGACAGCCTTGTCTACTTCGCGGCCCACCTCGTCGTCGATCTTCGTCTCGATCGTTCGCGCCTTTGCGGCGAAGTCCGCTTGGCTCTTTGCGCAGACGGCGTCGATCGCCACCCTCACCTTGCGAGGCAGATCTCAACATCACGGAACCACTCAACAGTGGTATTCACTCATCGCCACCCTCACACCTTGAGGCAGATCTCCCGCTGCCGCGCCTCGAGCCGCTCGGCCGCAGCCTGGACCTGCAGCACGCACAGCGCGGAGAGGTGTCCGGAGGTGTCCGGAGGTGCCTTGCAGGCACGATGAGGGCGGGCGGGCGGGCGGGCGAGGCGGGGAGGGGGGGAGGCGGGAGGCGGGGAGGCGGGGAGGCCAGTTTCGGCAAGAGGTGGACGCTGCGCGGTGTCGGCTCGCACCTCTCGGGCGGCGGCGCTCTTCTGCGAGACGAAGCGCGTGAGGTCGGCGTCCTTCCGGGCGGCCTCACGCGCGTCGCTCTCGTGCTCCGCTGCCTTCCGCTGCGACGCCGCCACCGCCACGAGCGCGGGGACGCGGAGCGCCTCAGAGCACTCGCTCGGGACACTAGGAAGAGTCGTCGACAGCGGCTCGGTGGCGGCGCCGTATGGACCCCACATCGCGTCGCCCGTACAGGCGCGTGCGCGGAACGTGTAGAGGCTTCCCGGCTGCAGGTTGCCCTTGGTGCACCGCCGCAGCTTGAGAGAGGACGAGGCGGTCATCCAGCGGCCGTCTGCCGACGCCGCCGCGCCCGCCCGCCGCCACTGCAGCTCGAAGCGCTCGATCTGGGCGCCGGACGAGCTGCCGGGGCCTGGGCGTAGGTCGAGGGTGATTGAATTTTGCGAGGCTTTGATGAAGCGGATGTCGACGCTGGGCGGAGCAGGGCTCGGCTCCTGCAGGGTCGTCGTGTACGGCATGCTCGCCGTCGCTGCCCGACTCGCTGGCGACATTGAGCCGCGCAGGACGGCGTGCAGCTGCCACAGAGGCGCCGTGAGCAAAAGAATTTAAACAAAACAACTCTCTCTCACAGCAGACAGGCTCGACACAGGTGCGAACTGGCGCGTGCTAAAGAAAAATCGGGCGGTCGCCGACATCGAGACCGGAAAAACCATCCAGCGCCAACACCATCTGTGGAGGCACAAGTGTCCGACACAAGAGTGGTCCTGAGCAACGACATGACAGGGCGGGATATGCTCGCAGTGGGAGTCAGAAGAGTCGTCCTTGCGCGAGGAGAGCTCGATAAACTAGAGGGGCCAAAATATGCCGCGAGGAGGGCAGAGCTGCGCCGAAAGGCGGGAGAAGCCGCGAGGGCAAGGGATCGGAGGCGGCGACGCAGGATGAGGCAGCAGAGGAGAGCGACGCGACAGAGGAAAAAGCGACAAGAGAGAGAACGACGAGAGTGGGACGAGACTGCGAGGTGGCATGAAGGTTCTAGGTTGCAGCGAGAATCGGCGAGAAACTGCGAAGAGAGATAGAGGCGACGCCCAAGGGTGGGCGACGGCTAGCACCACACACCTCTCCTTAAAATCCCTGTGTGGTGGCGGCGTGCCGTCCTCCCATCCCTCCCTTGGGTTGCCTGTTTTCTTTCTTTGTCCCGTGCCCAGTGTTGTGCGAGGGAGCTTTGTTGTAAAATTCTTTCTTTTACCGCGCGCAGTGGAATTCCACCGAGCACCGCGCTGCGAGCCTGTTGCTGTCCCTTGTCAGGAGCAGGAGAACTAGGCGAGAGCGCACCAGTCGCGATGCGCTCCCCACTCCCGTTCCCCTGTCTGTCTGTGACCCCCCTGAGCCCTGATCGTCCTTCCAAAAGTTCTTCTTCCTATCAGTGGGCAGTGCTCCAGTAAATAATGGAGAAGTCTGTCCGCGCCTAAGGTTTCTGCCTTTCCTATTCTCCTCCACTACCCCCTGTCCGCCGCCCACGCCGCCGCCGCCCTCCACCTCGCCCTCGCCGCCGCTCCACCGGCTCCGCCAGGCCGCGCCGCCTCCGCCGTCGTGCAGGTGGGGTCTGGGGACCCTGTACTCCCCTCTCTCGCTCGATTCTCCCTCAATGGCTAGACCAGTGCAAGTTCTAATGCTGCTGTGGCTGAACCCTCGATCCCAGCGCAGACATGCGCACGCGCGCTGCGCTGGCGAGGAAGATCAAGCCCGCTAGGGCCGCTGTGGCACCGGCCGCGACCCCCGCCATGCCAAACGGCGGGAGCGAGCTGGCTGGCCCCGCAGCGACTCGCGCGGGCTGCTGGGAGAGGAGGGCGTGGGGCTCCTCCCAAAGCCTCGCGGCCCCCTCTCTCGAGAAGGCGGCGTCGGCCGGCGAGGCGCTGTGCCCTGCCTTCCAAGAGACGCTGAAGTTTGCCTCGACGATGATCCGGTCGCGCCAGCACGCGCTGTGCAGCAGGCACCGCCCGCCCAGCCCGTCCCCACCCCCGGGGGAGTAGGACAGGAAGCGGCACTCCGGCTCTGCCGCGCACAGCTGCCGGCACTCGTGCAAAGTCTCGATCGACTCGAGGGTGTCGACCCGCGTCTCGGCCTCCGCGCCGCCGTCGCATTGCGCCCCCGCGTGATAGAGGCCAAACTCGTGCTCACCCTGAGGCGTAGGGAGCAAGGCAAGGGGTGAGGGCACGCCAAGGGTAAAGCTACTTGCGACTCCACGTCCCGAGACAGACAGGAGCCCCACACACGGCATCTAGCGTGCGATGCCTTTGCGTAGAGGCGGTACGAGGTGTTGAAGGCGCCCGGCGACGTCGAGGTGGGATCGCACGCTCCGAACAGCAGACACCGCACGCCCGCCGGCTCGAAGGGCGTGGATTGCCCCCTCGAGAAGATCGGTGTCGGATCGGAGAGCGGTGTGTCGCTGTAGCTGAGGTGCGTGCAGCCCGGCCGGTGGTCGCACGTGGCGGCGCACTCCTCAAACGTCGCCCCCTTCGCGCTCTCGAGGACGAGGCCGCTGTCGCAATGCGACGCGGGCACCTCTGTGTATCCCCGCACGATGGACACCCGCGCGTAGGTGGCGTAGAGGCGCGAGAAGGGCGCGCCGGAGACGAGGTCGCACGGGGCGGCCGCGAAGAGCAGGCACCCGCGCGGAGGCTGCACCGACAGGGCGTCCACCACACGGTACAAGGGCCAGGAGGCGACGGCGAGCGCGGAGGAGAGGGCAGGTGGGAGGGACGAGCCGACAAAGCCGTTGCCGGAGGAGAAATAGGCGCACTCATCCGCGGCGAAACACGCGGCCTCGCAGTCCGAGTACGACATGATGCCCGCCTGGGCATCGAGGCGGCTGTACGGCTCTCCGGCGCACCAGCCGCCCTCGCCTACTCGACCAATGAGTGCTGCTCATGGTGAGCTGCTGTGCGCGCTCTCCGGCGCTCAAGCCACCCTTGCCGTGCAGCCGGGCGCCCTCCACCGGCGGCGAGACGGCCACTTCGGTAAACTTGGGACAGGTCGGGTTCGTGTCGACGTGGTCGTGGCGATCGACCACGTTTGCGTAGTCGCCGCGGAGTGCGTCGCGCAGCATGTCGTCGGCGCTGACGCCGCCCACCTTGATCGAGAACCAAGTGTCGCCACCCGCGCCGTGCTCGTAGCACGCCGGCCCGAAGGCGGAGTTGCCGGCTGCATAAACGTCGGCGTTCGTCTTCTCGTTGAGCATTCGGAACCACTCGGCGTAGGCAAAATCGACGGCCGTCACCTGGCCGTACCTGTACCCGGGGGGGGAAAGGTGCTGAGGAGAGGCGCGGCTCCAGAGAGCACTCTCGAGCCGCTCTCGGTCGCAACATGTAGCCCAGGTTGCCCAGCTGGTAGGAGTCGTACAGGAACGTGACGGCCAGGAACTCGGACGCGAGCCGCGGCAGCGCGTAGGTGCCCATGATGCACTTCCACGCTTCACGCGCAGGGAACTGCGCGGTGCAGTGCGCCGGAGGCTCCACCTGGAGAGCCCTCCACACCCGCTCGCACTGCTCGGCAAGCGGCGTCCACGAGTTGAGCGGCGGGACGTCCTGGTACGCCACCCCGTCCAGCACTCCAAACGGCGGCGGCATACCCAGCGATGCAAGCCTCTCTCCGAGCGAGTCGATGGTTGCCATCGCACCCCTCCCGCCCGCCGACACCCCGGCGAACACGAGTCTGTGTGCACTGCCAAGCAGGCCGGCAGCAACGAGCTCGTCGACAGCCGCATCGCGGATGGCCCGGCCGCGGAACCACTTGGAGAAGTTGGCGTGAAAGCCCATCTCGCTCATCCACGCGTCGGATGAGCAGTAGGGGAGGTAGACCTGAGTCGCGCCGGCGAAGAGCGCGCTGTCAAAGATGCCGCCTGGAGCCTTTGTGCTTTCCCACCTGCTGTTCCCGGTGTACCACTCTGGTCGCTTGTCGCACGAGGCTCGGTCCCAACACCAGCCGCCGCTCTGCTGATAGAGCAGGACGAGGCTGTTGCTGCCGTCTCCTTCCGAGAGGTAGAAGCCCGCCTCGCTGCCGTCGTTGCAAAGGAGCTGCCGCGAGGCCGCATCCGCAAAGGAGCGACGCGTCAACCGCCTGCCGCCCCCGGCGTCGGCGTGGTGCATGGGGCGGCAGGCGAGGCCTGCTGCCTCACTGCGCGGCCAAAGAGAGTCGCGCGGCGCGCACAGGGCTTTGTCGGCCTGGGCGTCCTTACTCGAGGGGACGGCCGGAAGTTGTTTTCTTTTTCCATTTACTCGACAGCGAAGAAGGCGCCGCTGCTGATGGAGGTGAGGGTGGCGGGGAAGGTGGCGCGGGTCAGGGAGGAGCAGCTTCGGAAGGCGTCCTCGCCGATGGAGGTGAGCCCGGCGGGGAGGTTGGTTGCTGGAGGTGAGGGCGGAGCAGAAGGGCGAAGGCACTGTTGCGATAAACCCGACAAACCCAAATGATGTGTTGTGTTAGAGTTGTTTGCTATTGTTAGAGGTGTTTGGTATTGGAACGGCCACGGCTACGTCAAGGCGCATCGCGGTTTCTACCACGACGCGATCTTTGTCAAGCGCAACAACTTCAACCTGCTCTGCTCCACGAGACGTTCGGCGGCGGCTTCTCGCCCACCGCTGTTCTCAAGCTGCGCCGCCTCGCGCGCAAGGTCGCGCGCGGCAGCGTCGACCGCACGGTCTACTCGCCCAAGAGCCAAGTACTCGCTCTCTTTAATGTCCCACCATTCGCTCTCACCTGGCAACCCTGTCTGCACGTCTCGCGCGCGCGTGAACAGGGCAGGCCCCAAATGATGTGTGAGTGTTAGAGTTGTTTGGTATTGCCTCAAGACCTCCTCGACGGGCGCTGGCAACGCCTCGAGTGGCGGCACGCCCGCCTCCGTTGGCCACTCCTGCGCCTTCGGCAACACCGAGGAGAAGGCCCGCCGCCTAAACATGGGCTGCAAGGCGCGCGGGCAGCCCGGCCAACCCTTCCCCCACAAGACCGGCCACGGCTACGTCAAGGCGCATCGCGGTTTCTACCACGACGCGATCTTTGTCAAGCGCAACAACTTCAACCTGCTGCTCCACGAGACGTTCGGCGGCGGCTTCTCGCCCACCGCCGTTCTCAAGCTGCGCCGCCTCGCGCGCAAAGTCGCGCGCGGCAGCGTCGACCGCACGGCCTACTCGCCCAAGAGCCAAGTACTCGCTCTCTTTTATGTCCCACCATATATGCAGAGCGCATCTCTCTCTCTGTTGTGCGAGGCGTGAACCGCGCCATTCGCTCTCACCTGGCAACCCTGTCTGCACGTCTCGCGCGCGCGTGAACAGGCGGCCAAATGACGTGTGAGTGTTAGAGTTGTTTGGTATTGGGAATTGGCCCTCCCTCTTAGGCTGTACCCATGAGCCATGTTTCCTCGCTCACCCCGTCTCGTTTCCTTTCCGTGTTTCTCTACAGCACCCTCTCGTTTCCTCTCTAGTTTCCCGAGGAATCGAGAATTTGGGGGGGTTATCTCTGTCAGGTTCTCGGGAAAACAGATAAAAAGAAAAAAATCGGCCTCCCGCTCTTGTCGCAGCACGGTTGGCGCGCCTCGAATAGCCCTGACCGAGATGCTTGGGGCGACCGATTCAGCTTGGTCGCTCCTCGAGGGGGCGCTGGCGAAGGCGCAGGAGGAGGACGGCGACACGGTAGGCTTTTATCCGGCCCCGGCTGTCGTCAGCACCGAGGTCGCTCCCTCCGTGCTGCTACGCGAGGGCGAGGGAGCTGCGGTCATCGGTGGGACCTCGGCGCTCCAGCCCGTGCTCAAGTCGGTGGGCCTCGGGACGAGTCCGATCCCGATGTGTGGTGCGGGTGTGGAGGGCGACGACGTAGGGCCCGAGACCGAAATCTCGCAGCGGACGACTGGCCGCTTGCCCGACGCCGAGGCGGCGGCGGCCGCAGCGTCCGAGGGCAGTGCCGCGGGCGAGGGCGAGGCTGGCGGCGAGGAGCTGGGAGAGGATGAGCGAGTGGTGGGCTCGCCGAGCGCACTCGACGGCGCGGCGGGCCCGGCCGACTCGGCCGACGACGATGCGGCGCACCTCCCGCCCTCGCCCGGCACGCCTGCAGAGCCGCCAGCAGGGCCGGCGGCGCCGCCGGTGCCCTACCCCAAAAAGGCGATGACCCCGTGGGCGTACTGGCTGACGGAGACGCAAGGGGGCAAGCCGAGCAAGGCGGCGGGAGAGGCGTGGCGCGCGCTCAGCGACGACGCCAAGGCCCCGTGGACTGAGCGCGCCGCTGCAGACAAGGCCCGCCACCCTCCACCGCTTCATCCCTCCCCGCTGCATCCCTCCACCGCTGCATCCCTCCCCGCTGCATCCCTCCACCGCTGCATCCCTCCCCGCTGCATCCCCCACCGCTGCTGCCCTCCCCGCTGCCGCCTCTCTCCTCCCGCCCTCACCGCCGCCCCCCTCGCCGACCAGGCTCGCCACGCGGCAGAGCTGGCGGCATACCACGAGGCGGAGAAGCGGGGCGAGGCGGTGGCCCCCGCGCCGGGGAGGGGAGGCGGCGGCGGCACGGAGGTGGAGGCAGGCCAGACCGCCTTCCCGGTGGCGCGCGTGCGCAAGACGATGAAGGCAACCCTCGCCCTCTGCCCTCCTTTCACCGCCGTCGCCCTCGCAACCGCCACCGAACCCGCCGCCCGCGCCTCCACCACTGCCCTCCCCGCCGCCTCCGTCTCCACCACCGCCCTGCCCGCTCCTGCCTCAAAACGACAAAGGAAGAAGAAGACGCGAGACGACCCTCACCGCCCTCACCTCTCCCTCCCCTCCCCCTCGCCGGTGGCCCCGGCGGGTCATCTCGACTCATCTCGACTCATCTCGACTCACACCTCGGCTCATCCCGGTGACTCTCGGCTGATAGGAGAGCAAGCCGGAGGTCGACCCCGGCATCAAGAGCCTCTCGAAGGAGGCGCCAGATCCCCGCCGAAGACACTCACGAGACACGTCCACACGCCCACACCCACAGAGCACTTTGAGGACACCTCTCACCGCTTGCCCCCCCCCCCCCCCCCCTTTCGTCAGGGGGCCTTCCTCGTCGCCAAGTCGGCAGAGCTCCTCCTGGCGATGCTCACCGAGCAGAGCTCCGAAGCCGCGCGCCGAGAGCGCCGCCGCACCGTCACGCTGCAGGACTTCGGCCGCACCATCTACGGTCGCGCCTCGCCTCGCCTCGCCTCGCCTCGCCTCTCCTCCTCTCCTCCTCTCCTCTTACTCTCGTCTCCTCTTTTCTCTCCTCCTCTCTCCTCCTCTGCGCCACCCCCGCGAAGGGTGCCCGCTCCTTGCCGAGCATCCATGAGCACGTCCGCATCCCCTCTTGACTGACAGGCGCCCGCTCCGCCGACCTCTTCGCCTTCCTGCACGACGACTTCACGCGGCGTGACACGCTCGAGCAGCAGCCCAAGCCCAAGCCGCCCCCGCCCAAGCGCGCGGCCGCGCCGCCGCCGGCCGCCGGCCAGACGCGGCTCGCCCGCTCGCGCGCCTTTAGCTACGTTGGCGGCGCCATCGCCGCCGCGGCGGCCGGCATGCGCGTGCCACCCCCGAGACAGCTCCCCTCCCCGCCCCTCCCTCCGTTGAACCCCCCCCCCCCCCCCC
>NW_005202428.1:1629063-1650821 GCF_000372725.1 Emiliania huxleyi CCMP1516 | reverse complement strand
CCCCCCTCTCGCCCCTTCCTTCCGCCCCACTGACCGGCTGCCGCCCGTTGTGCGCGCCCACACGCTGCACCCGGGACGTGTCCGGGACGTGTCCGGGACGTGTCCGGGACTTGTCCACTAGGCGCATCCCGCGCAAGCCAGAGCCGCCAAAGGCGCGGGGCTGCTAGAGCATCGCTAGCCCCGAACCCCTATCCCTCACCCGGCGACTGTCTCGCTTCCTTTGCTGCCACCCAACGCGCCCCTCCCCCTCCCCTCGCATGCCCCGTCGCGGCCACCTCCGCCATTCCATCGCCCCGAGCCGACGGCCACACTCACCGCCACCGCCGTCGCCGTCGCCGCCGTCGCCGCCAATCCCCTCGCCACCCCGCCTGCCCACCACCGCCACCGCCACCCCCTCCCCTGACGCGTCCCTCTCACGCGTCCCTCTGACGCATCCCTTCGACGCCCCTCTGACGCATCCCTCCCGCCCCAAAGGCACGCGCGCCGCGCAAGGCAACGCCCACCGCCTCGGAGGCGCGGAGCGGCGGCGGGCGGGTCGGAGGCACCGCCAAGGCCAAGGCGGCGGCGGGCCGCAAGGCGGACAAGCTCGGAGGCAAGGCGGTGGCGGGCAAGACTGTCGCAGGCAAGGCGGGCGGCAAGGGGGCGGGCAAGCGGGGCAAGCCGGCGCCAGCGGCGCAGTCGAGCACGATGACGAGCTTCTTCGCGAAGCACGAGGGCGTGTGGCAGCCAAAGGAGGAGGACCTCGCCGCGCCCGAGGCCGCCGCCCCCGCGCGCAAGAAGGCGCGCCTGCGCGTGCCAGAGGGCGGAGGAGGAGGCGATCCTTCTGACGCGGCCGTGAGACTCCCGGTAGGCGCGCGCCTCGCGCAAGAAGGCGGCGGCGGAGGAGGACGACTCCGAGCACGAGGCGGACCACGGAGGGCTCGCGGCGCGCCTCGCCCGCGAGGAGGCGGAGCACGCGGCGGCCGCGCGGCACGAGGCCGCCGGCGCGGACGGCGGCGCGGGACCAGCCAAGCGGCGCAAGCGGATCGTCGAGAGCGACGACGAGGAGGAGGGTGAGGCGGAGGGCGGCGAGGAGGGTGGCGAGGAGGGCGGCGAGGCGGCGGGTCCGGCGGCCGCTGCGCGGGCGGGCGGGCGGAAGCAGCGCGTCGTGGTAGACAGCGACGACGAGGAGGGCGAGGCGGAGCAGGGCGAGGAGGCGATGGAGGAGGACGAGGACGAGGACGAGGACGAGGACGAGGACGAGGACGAGGACGAGGAGGGCGACGAGGAGGCGATGGAAGAGGACGAGGACGGGGAGGAGGCGATGGAAGACGAGGAGGCGTAGCGGGAGTCGTCGCGGCCCGGGCGGGGACACACACACTGGACTGGCACATTCCCCCCGTCCTCAATCGCAGAGGCTCGCGGACGGTCTGGCGCATTTAGTACATGCGAGAGGGGCGGAGTCAGGGCGTGGTTCAAGGAGGACTAGAAAGCACAGTAAAGTGCCTATGTATGTACAAAGGAGAGCGCCTGGGCCCTGGGGTGGGCGCCTGCGCGCCTGGTCCCTGGAGCGCGAGCGCAAGTGAATTTCGTCACACGTCAGGCGCGCATCTAGGGGGATGGAAAACGAATCGGAACGACGACGATCGGAAGCGGCTGAACGCATATGAGCAAGACGCGCGTCGAATATAGGAACGAAACGAGATGGACACGAACGTCCTATCGAAACGCGCAATAAAAAAATAGTGTGCTGTGTGGCGAGGACATACTCAGACAAAAGTCAAAACCAACAAGAAATCACGACACACGAGACTCGAGACTCTCGCCTCTCGGACTGTCTCTTCTCTCCAGTCCCGTGCCTAGTATAAATACATAAAACGGACACGCCAACGAGGGGTGGGAGAAAGACAGCGACAGGGTCCCTCTCGTACAGGACAGGTTTTGGCGTGTCCCTGGGCTGTTGCCTGTTGGGTCCGTGTCGTCGTGTGGGTGAACCCTCGTCCCAGTAGGAGCCCTAGTAGGAGCCCCGCTCCGTGTCGCGATGCGCTCCCCGCCCCCGTTCTCCCCTGTGTCCCTGATCGTCCTTACAAGATCCAGCTCGTGTGCTGGGTTTACCCACACGACAGGGTCCCAGGGATTGCTCTCTCGTATAGGAAGGACAGGCAGGTTGCATGCACCCGGCGGCACGGGGGCAGGCGGGGCCTCCTACTGGTTGCGCTCTCCTAGTTCTCCTGCTCTTGCGACGCTATAATAAATAAATAGAGCAGGCATCTCCAGGAGAGATGGGCGACGCACGGACACAGAGGCACAGAAAGAAAGAAAGAAAACAGACAACCCAAGGGAGGCACAGTGCGCACCCCGCCGTCGCGCGAATTTCTTCTTGCCCCACCGCGTTTCAGCCCTGGCGCCAAGCACGCGCCCGTGAGACAGTGAGGTGTCGTTCTTATGTCGGCGCAAGAGTCTGAGAAGGAGAAGGCCAAGGCGCAGGGCCAAATACGAAGTGGCCAGGACGGGCTCCGCTCCGTGCTGCCCTTCAGCTCGAACGACGCAAAGTTCATGCCGTTCTCCGCCAACCCTGCGCTCGCGGCGATCATGCAGGCGAGCCGGCCCGAGGAGGCGGAGGGCATGCGGCGCTGGCTGCTGCGCGTCGAGGCTGCCATCCACGAGTGGATCGTCCGCCGCTGCTTCCTCGACTGCTCCGAGGAGGAGGCGATTGCGCGCTGCGCCGCCTACCGGTCGCTCGGCCGCGGCTGGTTCATTGTGCAGCTGCTTCCGCAGAAGAAGTTCAAGTTTTGGTGGGAGGAAATCGCGCAGATCGAGGGGAAGCGGGCCGCCGAGATCGACGAGCTTCGCGAGCGGATGGACCTCGGCGACATCCGACACTTCACGCGCGGGTTTGTCTGCCACAACGAGCTCGTCTTTTACATCCGCGGCAGCACCTCGGCCGCAGCAGTCGGTCGGCGCGCTGCGAGTGGCGTGTCTGCACACCTCCCGCTGTGAACAGGCATCTCCCACCCGACCAACCCGTCGGCGCGCGCGCCGTCGATCCGCATCATGAAGTGGGACCCGACCTTCCGGAGGACGGACCTCTGGACCGGTGAGCTGGCATGCAGCAGGGAGGCAGCAGAGAGGCAGCAGACGTGCAGCAGAGAGGCAGCCGAGAGGCAGCAGACATGCAGCAGACATGCAGCAGAGAGGCAGCAGACGTGCAGCAGAGAGGCAGCTGAGAGGAGGCCGAGAGGAGGCGAGAGGAGGCGCGAGGAGGCGCGAGGAGGCGAGATCAGCCGAGAGGAGCCGCCCAAGAGGAGCGGCCTCAGGACCGGCGCGCGGCGAGCAGTGACCTTGCTTTGCAGGCGGCAGCGAGTGGCTCGAGTCGGAGCTGCGCACGCCGGTGCCGAGCCGGTGCCGGAGCGGGAGAGGGCGTCGAGGCCGTCGGATGAGGGCGGGGTCCTTGAACAGGTGCCGAGCCAGCAGGAGCGGACGGAGCACGCGGCGACGTCGGAGCGGAACCGGCGGCGCAAGGAGCGCCAGCGCAGCAAGCAAAAGCAGGCGGCGGCAGCGGCGGCGGCAGCGGCGGCGGAGGCGGCGGCGTCCGAGGGGGACAAGCCTGGAGAGGTGCGTGCCCCAGCACAATACCATGACAGCCACGCCTCATGCCGTGCCCAGAGCACCTCCGATAGCAGCCTCTGATGGCACTCTCTTGACGGCGGCAACTCTTGTGATCATGGCCGCGCCCCCTTCTCGCCCACAAGGCGCCGCGCCGGCTCGCCGAGAGCAAGGAGCAGGCGCAGTTCGAGGAGCTGCTCCAGAGCATGAAGTCGCTCGGCGGCAGCGAACGGTCGCCGAGCGCAGGCGGCGACGGGGGAAGCGCGACGAGAGGAACCAAAGTGGACTCTGGTGGCGACGTGCTCTCATAGGCCGGGCGCGTATTGTGTTTTTGAGAGACCCGAGCGTCTTTGTGAAAGTGTGTACATACGTACTCGTACACCCCATGTACCCAGTCTCGGAGATTTCTCGAGAGTCCGCGAGTCTCGAGTGTCCCAGACACACAGATTCACAAAACAGCGCCGTCAACAACCGCGAAGCCGCGCGCTTCGTCTCCGCCTCAACGCCTTTCGCCGGCAAGGCCCTCGATGTCCGTGTGCGTGTCGACGGCACGTACGCCACCGCCCTCTCCTCCGACACCCTCCAGGACGAGCTCCAGCGGAAGCTCGGCCTTTGCTCTCCGTGGCGCTTCCCACCCTTCGGGTCGCGCTCGAGCGGGGCATGCCAGTCGATTTCTTCGGCGACTACCTTTACAACAAGGCCCACCACCGGCGGCCCCACGACGGCGTCCTCGCCGCCTGGGCGGACGCGATGCGCGCCCCGGCCAACGCGCCGGTCGTGCACGGTGACAAGGAGAAACCAGAGCTCACCCGGCAGTACAACGAGGGGTACAAGGTCGACCTCGCGGAACCCCACGCTGGGCCGGGAGGATGCGATGAAGTGAATGAAATCAAGCTCTGGACGCCCCTCCTCAAGACCTCCTCGGCGGGCGTTGGTAACGCCTCGAGCGGCGGCACGCCCGCCTCCGTTGGCCACTCCTACGCCTTCGGCAACACCGAAGAGAAGGCCCGCCGCCTAAACATGGGCTGCAAGGCGCGCGGGCAGCCCGGCCAACCCTTCGACCACAAGAACGGCCACGGCTACGTCAAGGCGCATCGCGGTTTCTACCATGACGCGATCTTTGTCAAGCGCAACAACTTCAACCTGCTGCTCCACGAGACGTTCGGCGGCGGCTTCTCGCCCACCGCCGTTCTCAAGCTGCGCCGCCTCGCGCGCAAAGTCGCGCGCGGCAGCGTCGACCGCACGGCCTACTCGCCCAAGAGCCAAGTACTCGCTCTCTTTTATGTCCCACCATGCAGAGCGCATCTCTCTCTCTGTTGTGCGAGGCGTGAACCGCGCCATTCGCTCTCACCTGGCAACCCTGTCTGCACGTCTCGCGCGCGCGTGAACAGGGCTCCAGGCCCCAAATGTGAAATGACGTGTGAGTTAGAGTTGTTTGGCTAGTGCCATTTCACTCTGACACGCTAATCTTGAAAACGTCTCCAAGGGAGCTCCGTGTTGCTTCCAGCGCCCTTCCCCGCGCTCCCTGCGGCCATGGCCGATGATCCTAGTATGAGAGGTCATCTGGCTACCGCGAGAGCGACCCAACTCGTCGACATCGTCCGTGATGGTGCCGCAAAGTCAGCCTTCGGAGGCTATCGTGGGGTCGAGCCGGCAGTAGCCGTGACATGTGGTTCCACCACCCCTCGTAGGCTTTGCCTCTGACCGCCACCGTTCCCAGGCTGCCTAATGGGATGGAAAGGAAGGCTCGGCGAGCATATAGAAGCGTTCTCGACCTCGTCGTGGCAACCTGCATGGCAGCGCTGGCGGGCGCGATGAGCGTCGTGCCACCTGACCCGAGACGGGTCGCAGGCGTCGTACCGAGCGCGTCGAGACCGTGTCCTGATGTGATCTGCACGGGTGAGTCACGTCGGCGTCAAAGGAGCGACGTGCGACCTGTCAGAGCTTGATCTCCGATCTCGGCGGCGTCGAGTCGCCGGCGGCGGCGACAAAGTTGTCCCTACCCAGGACGCGCAGAGGCAGCTGCGACCCCGCCGAGTGGACGGGCAGGTCACTCCGCGCCACCTGTCCGAGATGCCCCTTCGTCCGACTTGGCGGAGGCTACGCAGCTGCACTCTGTAAGGCACCGAGAGGGACAAAATGGCGCAAATGGTCAAATCAAGGTTTTGTACGCGAGCTGTGCCACAGTGAAATGGCACTAGCCTTTAAGGTATTGCTAAATCTCTCTCTCTCTCAGATTCAGCATTCACACACCACCTCCCGTCCACACGTGCTCGTGCACAAGCTCAAGCACACTGAGAAGCACCACACACCCCTCGCCGTCCCGACCTCCCCCCCCCCCCCCACACACGTGTCGCATTCGCACACACCTGGAACACGCACCCTATCGGCTTTGAGGCGTGCGGTCTTGGGCCTAGCAGGCGACGCGTCCGCAAGGGCCCACGTCCAGAAAATTTGATGGCGTGCCGGCAGCGCGGAGCGGGGAGCGGGCGGCATTGGCGCCGCCTTGCGCCTTCTCGAGCGAACCGAGTGCCTGGCGCGCCGCTTCCTCGACCGCTGCCGTGGCGGCGGCGGCGACGGCGGTGAGCGGCAGCGGCGCCATCGGGACGAGCGCCGCGCGCAGCATCTCGTACGCGCGCACCGGCTGGTCGGTGGGCACCATGTGGCCGCAGCCGCGGAGCAGCACGTACCTACTCTCGGGCCATCTCGCGGCATCTGGGGCCACCTGGGAGTGGCCGCAGCCGCGGAGCAGCACGCACGTAAAGTTGGACGACTTGCCTTGGGCGCGTCGCGCATACCCCATCAGGTCCGCGGCTCCTCCGGCGACCGAGGGTCCGTACATCGGCTCCGTCTTTGCGGCGGCATAGCTGCGGGAGCCCGACCACTGCAGCTTGTTGACGGCGCGCTCGGTGCCGGGGGGGCCGAGGATGACGTCATTCTGGCCGGAGTAGATCAGGACGCGGTAGTGATCGAGCAGGGCCTGCAGCTGTGGCACAACGCCCACCATCCAGTCGGCGAGCAGCTGTGTCTCCACGGTCTGGTTGAAGATGGCGTACGGCACCGAGCCGACGTGCAGCGCCTCCCGCACCTGCTCGCAGGGTGAGGGGGGGGCGTGAGCCGCGCCTCGTTCAACACAGCGGGCGGGCGGCCTCGCTGCCTCTCGGCCGCCTCTCGGCCGCCTCTCGGCCGCCTCTCGGCCGCCTCTCGGCCGCCTCTCGGCCGCCTCTCGGCTGCATCTCGCGCCTCTGGACGCGCGAGCCAGCCCACGAAGGGTCGAGGGTCGCCGAGCCCCGCCGAGGGGGGCTGCGCGAAGTTGAAGTAGTTGCCTCCCATGCCGGTCGTGTTGGCGTAGAAGGTACCCTGGAAGTAGTCGCCGTTGAGCTCCTACAGCGCACACTCCGAGAAGGCTCAGTCTAGCGGCCTGCGCTGGAGCGGCTCTGCACGCTCCTCCCCGCGGAGCTCCTCGTCGAAGGCGCGGAAGGCGGCCACCTGCAGGACATGTCCAGGACATGTCCCGGACATGTCATGGAAAGGGCACGGCGGAAAGCGGACTCTGCCGCACGTGAGCGTGGCGCCTCTTCGGGGCTCGCGTAGGGGAGACGGGAAGAGGGGAGGGACGAGGGGAGGGACGAGGGGAGGGACGAGGGGAGACGGGACGAGGGGGACGAGGCAGGGCACGAGGCAGGGAGGGCATGAGCGAAGGGGCGGCCACCGTGTCTCCCTTGGCGAGCGCCTTCTCCACCTTTCGGTCGTACGCCTCGTACACCTTTGCCTGGTCGGCGTCCGCGAGGCCTGTTCACGGCTGCTCGTCTGAAGACTTCCCGCAGAGGAAACTCGGCCTGGCTCCGCCGCCCGCGAGGCCGAGCGAGAAGAGCAGCGGGCCGAAGCCGGTCAGCTGCGTGGGCGGGTCAAAGGCGCCGTCGCCGATGGCGATCCCGCGCAGGTTGATCCGCCGCGGCGGCGCAGCCTTTGCGTTGTGGCTGTGGATGGCGTACGCGGCGGACGGGATGTACTTGCCCGCGTAGGACTCGCCGGTCGCGTAAAACTCGTTGGCGCGAAGCTCCGGGAAGAGGTCGAAGAACTGCTGGAGCGCGGAGTAGAGGTCCTCGCCGACGACGGTCTGGTTGGTGGCCATGCGGTCGAGCGAGTGGGTGAAGGAGAAGCCGGTGCCGAGCGGGTTGTCCAGCGCGAGCAGGTGGGCGTCCATGTTCCAGTTGACCGTCCGCGGCTCGATATCTCCGGCCGCCGAGATGCCAAACGGACCGAGCTCCTGCGAGGCGCGCCCGAGATCCATGTGACATGGCAGCCCCGACCATCCTCGAGGACCCGACCATTTGGGTTGCTGCGTCTCGCGGTGCGAGACAATATTGTCAAGAGGCGGTGTGAGTGTGAGCCAGCCGTGACGCGTCCTAACTGACGCCGCACCTCGTAAAAGCCGAGCAGCGAGGATGCGCCGGGGCCGCCGTTGAGCCAGAGGAGGACGGGCGCGTCGTCGCGCTTGGAGAGTGCCTTTGAAAAGACAAAGTAGGTGTTGCTCGCTGTCGCCGCGTCCACCGTGAAGAAACCCGAGTAGAGGTCGCCACTCCAGCCAGGCAGTGAGACGCGGGAGGCGGCCTGCGCGTCGGCAACACTGCCCGACTGGAGGAGCGGCGTGACAAAATTGGGGCCGCTGAGAGCGGCGGCGGCGAGGCAGCAGCTGAGCATCACGTGTACGACCGCCTGCAGACTCTCTCTCTCTCTCTGTAGATTGTGAGTCTGCCTGGCCGCGCGGAGGAGCCGACAGCTCGACGGGCGAGTTTTTCTCCTGGGTTCCTGTGATACTCGAGTAAGCTGTGGTCCGCTGTTTTCACGGTGCTCAGCACGCCCCTCGGTTAAGCTGCGGTGCAAAACTCTGTTTACCACCTTCAAGTACACCCCCAAGACTCCCCCAAACCGCCCAGGATGAGCTCCTGAGGTGCCAGTCCGCCCGAGATATGACCGGTTGAGGTTGGGGTTCCACGGTCAGGATGGAGGTGCCGAACTGGATGGGGGTCAGCCGGGGAGGCTGTTGTGGCGCACCGGACCGCCCCCCAGCACCGTGGCCCACCCAACTGTATCCATGGGAGTCACAAACGGTGCTGCACTCGCAGCTGCAAGCACTCACAACACTCAAACCCACCACCTGCCTCCTACCCTGTACGAGGAGCCATTTCACCCGTGCAACATCTGCACAGGTGTACCGCCGACGCTCCAGCGCCCGGCCCCTACTAGAGTAGTCTTGTGGGACCCACAAACGACCAATACATCCACTCGGGGCTGCAGCATGTGTCCGGGGGGGGCATCCCCGTGAAGCAGCCAGCAGGTGCCGGACACGGCGTTGGCCGTCTTGGACCGAGATCAGGGCGAAACTGCCTGTCTCATGGGGCTGAAGGACCGTCATGGGGTCGGCTTTGATGCTGCCAATCAGTCGGGTCGATAGGTGGCGCCCCAGCGAGATGCGTTGCGGGTGCTCGGCGTCGCCTGCTTTGAGTGGCCTAAACGCACTCGCGGGAGCCAGAGAGCAAAGGTGTGCGCGAATTGAGGCTTCTGAGCGAGTCCAGGCAAGCCACAGGACCGGCCATGTGCGTGGGTAGTCGAGCGGTGGCCGGAGGCAGCCTCCAGGAGTGGCTCTCAGTTCGGCACCTCGGTCTCGACCACGCCCAGACTGGGAGCGGACCACAGCTTATCCTGCAAGGTGTCCAGTCCGAGCCTGGCTGTTCTTCACCTTCCTACCTAACCTAACCTAACCTGCTTCGCGCCGGCAGAGCGCGACCTCCTTCTCCCCGTTCGAGTGGACTGCTTCAAGGCCGTCGGCACCTTCTTTCTTTGTTTGTTTGGCGACCCTGAAGCCTGCAAAAAAAAAGGAGCTCACCGCGCACCTCAGGAAGGAGCTCGCGCCGCTCGACGTCATCGACACGATCGTCGACACTGACTGCGTCACGAACACCTCGCAGCTCCGCCTCAACCTCGTCCAACGGATTGCCTGCGCGCAAAGACCAAGTACATTGCCGGCATCACGCCGCCCAATGTCGCGTGCGAGGCTCTCGAGTTTGCGCACAACCGCATCCGCAAGTCCTTTGAGAGCATTGCTCGCGCCGACGCCTCGCCCCAGGCGCTCCGCGACCTCGCGTGGCTCCCGGCACAGCTGCCGACCGAGATGGGCGGGTGCAACATCGACACCGCCTTCTCGCGAGCCGACAAGCGACTTCTCCATGTCGCTCCTCAAAAACTGGCGCACCCTCGTCGCCCACAACCCCGACTTCGCCCTCGACGAGGGAGGTGCGTCCAAGTACCCCACCATCGCCGCAGCTATCGCCACCTACGAGTCCGCCCTCTCGGACTGGAAGGAGGTGTGCGAGAAAAGCGCACCGCCCGCGACAAAACCAAGTACGAAGGTCGTACTACACACCGTCCGCGGCGGCTACCTGACTGAGTTTTACCCCAAGAGCGTCCCGCTCCCCGAGCCCGAGTCCCTTCTCCAGCTACCGACGCGATTCTCAATGGCACTTGCAAATCCACGTACCCGCGGCCGCGGGCGCTCGCTGCCATCAAGAATCACAAGGACTGGTTCGCGCACCAGGAGCTCGTCAAGGCGCGGGGTGTGCACGTCAAGAACAACCCGTCCCTCGGAGACAGCGCCGTCAACAACCGCGAAGCCGCGCGCCTCATCTCCGCCTCAACGCCTTTCGCCGGCAAGGCCCTCGATGTCCGTGTCGACGGCACGTACGCCACCGCCCTCTCCGACGCCCTCCAGGACGAGCTCCAGCGCGGAAGCTTGGCCTTTGGCTCTCCGTGGCGCTTCCCACCCTTCGGGTCGCGCTCGAGCGGGGCATGCCAGTCGATTTCTTCGGCGACTACCTTTACAACAAGGCACCACCGGCGGCCCCACGACGGCGTCCTCGCCGCCTGGGCAGACGCGATGCGCGCCCCGGCCAACGCGCCGGTCGTGCACGGTGACAAGGAGAAACCAGAGCTCACCCGGCAGTACAACGAGGGGTACAAGGTCGACCTCGCAGAACCCCACGCTGGGCCGGGAGGATGCGATGAGGTGAATGAAGTCAAGCTCTGGACGCCCCTCCTCAAGACCTCCTCGACGGGCGCTGGCAACGCCTCGAGTGGCGGCACGCCCCCCTCCGTTGGCCACTCCTACGCCTTCGGCAGCACCGAGGAGAAGGCCCGCCGCCTAAACATGGGCTGCAAGGCGCGCGGGCAGCCCGGCCAACCCTTCGACCACAAGAACGGCCACGGCTACGTCAAGGCGCATCGCGGTTTCTACCACGACGCGATCTTTGTCAAGCGCAACAACTTCAACCTGCTGCTCCACGAGACGTTCGGCGGCGGCTTCTCGCCCACCGCCGTTCTCAAGCTGCGCCGCCTCGCGCGCAAAGTCGCGCGCGGCAGCGTCGACCGCACGGCCTACTCCGTACTCGCCCAGGTACTCGCTCTCTTTTATGTCCCACCTTATTGCGGCCTAAATAAGAATTTTACAAGAGAAAAAGAAAAAGATCGGGAAGACGTAAGCAAGGAGCCAGCTGATAAGGAGGCGCTCTCAGTCTAGAGGCGGCTCTCGCTCTCTCCGAAGCCATGGGTGTTTGCTCCTCCACTCCGAAAGACCAGCCGGTCGCCGAGCCCACGTACGACCCTGCGCCCGCTCCTGCGCCCGAGGTGCCCGAGGTGCCCGAGGTGCCCGAGGGGGCGGTCGACACCGCGATCGACAAGCTCGAGACCAAGGTCGGCAGCGACCTCGACGGCGACGGCGAAGTGGCTGGCGCTCCCGTCGAGGAGGTGCCTGCCGACGCACCTGCCGAGGCGGCCGACGCAGTCGAGCCGGCCGAGGACAAGAACATTCTCCAAAAGGCGGCCGACTACGTCAAGTCCTTCTCGGGTCGCGTGGAGCCCGAGCCGGCCGCCAAAGAGCCCGCCGTCGAGCCCGAGGCAGCGCCGGAGGGCGGCTACGAGGCGCCGAAGGAGGAGGCGTCGGCCGAGGAGGCGCCGGCCGAGGAGGCGCCGGAGCCCGAGCCGGAGACCGCCTCGTTCCTCGACAAGGTGAAGAGCTACCTCTCGCCTCGGCCCGAGGTGCCCGAGGGGGCCGTCGACACCGCGATCGACAAGCTCGAGACCAAGGTTGGCAGCGACCTCGATGGCGACGGCGAAGTGGCTGGCGTTCCCGTCGAGGCGGCTGCGGAGGAGGTGGAGGCGGCGACCGAGGCGGCCGAGGTGGAGGCGGCGACCGAGGTGCCGGTGGAGGCCGCCGCCGAGGCGGTGGAGGCTGCGGTGGAGGCTGCGCCGGCGGTGCCGGAGAAGAAGGAGTCGTACCTCGGAAAGGTGGCCTCGATCCTCTCTCCGCGCAAGAAGGCGGCCTCCGACGCTTCGGCCGCCGATGCGCCCGCAGCTGACGACGCGGCGGAGGCAGCGGAGGCGGAACCCGTGGCGGAGGCGGAGGCGGAGGCGGCGCCCGAGGTGGCACCGGAGGCGGAGGAGGAGAAGCCGAGCCTGATCCAGAAGCTCTCCAAGGCCTTCTCCAGCATCATCCCCGCCACGCCGCAGTGCCTTCCCGGCCGGCCCTCGGAGAGCACGCTGAACGCCTCCGAGACGTCCGCCGACGCGCCGTCGGCGGCGGAGGAGGAGGAGGCCGCCCCCGCGTACAAGGCGGAGGCGCCGGCTGAGGAGGTCAAGGCTTAGGGTCCTTGCGCAGGCGCTCTTCGGGCTGGGACATGCACGTGTCGGCAGGAGAGCGCGTCAGGGGGGGGGCTCATCTTGCAGCGCTGCGGCCTGGCCGGCAGTCTCTCGACGCTGCCTCGAGGATGGGATCGAGGCCTGACGGGTGGGCGGCGATTTTTATGCCCGCCCCAGTGCAAAGTCCAAAGACTGGTGCTAGGCCACCAGGGCCGCCGTCCTCGTGTTCACATGACCGTTTATTTTTGTCTTTCACTCAGTGAGAGTAAAACACGAGAACACGGCTCGCTCAGCACAGATTCAAGACCATCACGCCGGCGCATATATTTTACATTTTCGAAATCTATCACGGCTATCACACTCCTCTCTCTCGTCTCTTGTCCGCCACGCCGCACGCGCACGCGCACTCGCGCACCACCGGCCGGCACCGGCGCCGGCACCGGCGCCGGCACCGGCACCGCGCGTCTCTCTCGCGCATTGAGAGCGACTTTGATGCGCGCGTGACGTGTGCAGATGCTCAGAAGTCAGATCACTCAAAGAGATCTGGCAGCCCGCTCTCGCTCTCGCTCTCGCTCTCGCTCTCCCCCTCCTCGTCGTCCTCGTCGTCCTCGTCGTCGTCGTCGTCGTCCTCGTCCCTCGCCACGCCCCCCTGGCCGCCAACCCGCGTGCCACTCCTCCCCCCAAACGCCGCGCTCGCCCTCACCCCGACGCCCGTGTCCGCGGCGGGCTCGTGCGCCGCCCCAAACGCCCACGCCTCGACCGCCGGCGCCGAGCCCGCGTCGGCCTGCGCTGCTGCCGACGCCCCGCCGCCGGCCACGCCTTGCGCCTCCACCACCCGTGCCGCCCGCGCCACTGCCGCCGCCTCCGCCGCCTGCGCCGCCGCCGCCTGCGCCGCCGCCGCCTCCGCCCCTCGCGCCTCCCTCGCACTACCCATCCCACCTGGCGACGCCGGCTGCGCTCCGGGTGACGTCGCGCTGGAGAGAGCGACCATCCACGCCTGCGCCTCCGCCGCGTCGGCGGCGCGGAAGGAGACGGGCGCGGCTCGCTCGGCGCCTACGGGGTAGCTCCGAGAAGGGTCGGGGGGAGGGCTCGGGCAAGGAGGCGGGCGCGGCTGGGTCAGAGCCGAGTCCGACGCGGCCGAGGAGGCCGGAGACCAGGGAGGCGACCTCGATGGTGTGCGTCTTTCCGCAACGCAGCGAGGGCGCCGCGCCGGGGGCGAGGCGGACCGAGTAGAGGAGGTGGTCCGGCCTGAGGTCCTCGGCGGCGGCAGGGGAGGAGGGGCCGGCGGAGGAGGGCGAGGAGCCGCCAAACAAGTGGACGAACCTGACTCCAACTAACCACGCGAGACTCACCGAGGTTGGGCCGAGGTTGGGCGGAGCGGGAGGGAGGACGGCGCCCGTCGCGCGTGAGCACGGCGTGCGCGGACGCCCAAGTGCGGAGGACGGCCCGCTGGTAGAGGAGCGAGCCTGTGCACGAGACGAGCCGAGATGAGCCGAGACGAGCCGAGACGAGCCGAGGGTGGACGGCGCGCTGGTAAGAGAGCGCTAAGAGAGAGCGCGCCCTCGTGGAGCACGAGCGCCGAGGGCGGCAGCGCGGGCTGCGATGCGTACTCGTCGTGGCCGCTGCCAGGCGAGAGCAGCGCCTCGAGCGCGATCGCCTTTGGGTCCTCGGCGAGGCCTGGCGGGCGGGGAGGCGGGGAGGAGGGGAGGGGAGGGGAGGGGAGGGGAGGGGAGGGGGAGGCGGGGAGGGGGAGGGGAGGGGGGGGGGGTGAAGAGGAGCTCGCACCACGCCTCGCCACAACCGTCTCACGCAAACTCTGCGGCTGCCACATCTCGGCTGCATCTCGGCCAGCATCTCGGCTACGCCTCGCCCGTCGAGGCGGGTAGCTCCTTGAAGAGAGCGTGCACCTAGCAGTGGCACGAGGCCTCGCTTGTTCCGTGGTCGACGAAGCAGCTCCTTGAAGAGAGGGGGAGGGGAGGGGGGACTACCGCGGTGGTCGACGCGGCGACGTCGGCCCACAGACGCTGCTGCAGCGAGACGAAGACGCGGAGCGAGCCTGCGGGGGGGGGGAGTCGCGGTCGCCGAGGTGTACGCAAAGTGCGGGCGAGGACGGGACGACAGGGGGGGGGGGGGGTTGGGGGAGGGGTTTGGGTTTGGGTTTGGGGGGGGGAGGGGGCCGTGAAGCGTCGCCACGCGCGCGTGCTCGGCGGCGCGGAACCGCTCGAGGATCTGCCGCACCTGGGGAGGGTCACCCGAGGTGATTGGCGCGAGATCGGCCGAGATTGGAGCCGCGCGAGAGCCCGGCTGCACCCCTCGCGCCGCTGCCCACAGGCGGCGGGAGAAGGCGGCGACGGCGGCGCGGTAGTGAAACTCGGTCAGCCACAAATCCTGCTCACGCCGCTGACCTGTGACGAGGCGCTGTTCACGGCGCAGGCCTGACGCTCGGCCGGCGCAATCAAGGATCCTTGCCGCCGTCTGCGCCGGCCGCCGCGGCAGAGGCATTCTGCTGCGCCTGGTGCCACGCCGTCCGGTGCGCAGCGAAGGCGTCCGCGCAGGCGGCGTCGAGCCTGGCGGCCGCCTGCGGGACATGCGTCCTGCACGTGTCATGGACACGTCGTGTGCGCCTCCTCCTCGTGCAGCTCTGCCGCCTCGACGACGTCAGAGGTGAAGGCCTGTTTCGGACGAGACGCGTGAAGAGACCAGTTCCACACGGCCCGCCCCAAAGCCTCTCTGGCGGCGGAGTGCGGTGGCCTTGCACGCGGCGTCCGAGGCGGCGCCGTACGCCTCGAGCGAAGCGCTCAGCTCCTTGGCCAGGCCTCCGCTCTCGCCTGCGGGTCGTGCCGTGGACGTGTCCTGGACGCATCCTCGGCTCGTTGGCCACGCCCGGCCGCCCGTCGCCGAAGCGCGTCAGCTTCTCCGCAGCGTGGTGCAGCATGCAGCCCAGCACCGACATGACGGCCGCGAGCTCGGAGCAGCCGCCCGCGTCGCACAGCGGCGCGCACCCGGATCCCGCGCCGCCCGGCAGCGCCGCCGCGCGGAGGTCGGCCAGCTCAGACACCTGCTCGCAGCAGAGGCGCGAGGAGGGGCGTCAGCCGCCGCCGCCGGGCCACAGCAAGCTCGCCCACCGGCCCGGCTCGCAAGCGGCACCGATCTCGCCTCCGGGCCGGTGCCTAATAACTCGTCTCCCTACTACCTCCACTGCTGCTGCTACTCGAAGAGTGCCTTCTTGCCTCCGAGCCGGTGCTTTGAGAACGAGGCTGCGTACGCCAAGTCCGCGGCGGCGCGCTGCTGCAGAAAGGAGAGGCAGTCGGCCTGCTCCCCGCGCCCCTTGGCCGCCTGCTTCTGCAGCGCCGCCAGCGTGCTCGCCTGCGCCGCCGACCAGCCGGAGAAGTGCTCGCGGCGCGTGGTCTCGGCTTGCTCCAGCGTGCGAAAGGCCGACGCCTTGAGGGCCCACTGGGCGGAGAGGCGCGCCTCGGCATCAGTCCGCGCGACGTCGACCATCATCCACGGCTGCGCGTCACCCTCATGCGACCGCACCTCGCTCGTCGTGATTGCGGCATTCATGACTGCGGCCGGAGGCGGCGGGGTGCGCCACGAGCCAGTTGCGGCTCGCACGGCGGCTCCGCCAGCATAGCGGAGGGCAGAGCGGGCGATGGTGGCGCCATCATCGCGGCATGCGCTGACCAGGGTGGTGCCGGCGGCGTCAATCGAGGGGTCTGCCTGCATTTGCGGGCGCAGCTGTGCGGGCGGCTGGCTGTGAGCCGGTCGGATGGTTGCGAATGTGAGGTCTGATTTGTTTTTTCTGTGGTCTACTTTTTACCTGCCCATCTGACGCAGAGGACTGGGCAGGGTCTCTCGGTGTACACTGTGGGTACCGACGTACCCTTCGTGCTCTAATTCGTACCCGCGGGACGGGACAAGGCTGAGCAGCTCTGGCTATTTCTTGTTGGCTTCTAAAAATCTCTCTCTATCAGCCTCTCATCATCTCCACTAGCATAAAAATCAACAACAACAAGTCGCGCGCGGCAGCGTCGACCGCACGGCCTACTCGCCCAAGTACTCGCTTTCTTTTATGTCCCACCATGCAGAGCGCATCTCTCTCTCTGTTGTGCGAGGCGTGAACCGCGCCATTCGCTCTCACCTGGCAACCCTGTCTGCACGTCTCGCGCGCGCGTGAACAGGGCTCCAGGCCCCAAATGACGTGTGAGTGTTAGATTTGTTTGGTATTGCTAAAAATCTCTCTCTCTAAAAATCTCTCTCTACTCCAGGCCCCAAATGACGTGTGAGTGTTAGAGTTGTTTGGTATTGCTAAAAATCTCTCTCTACTCCACAGCCCACAGCGCCCACAGGGCCGGGGCCGCCATGTATGCCCATCTCTTGAGTGTTGCCGAGACTAAACCCTCAATCTACTTTATAGACACTTGTAATCTCGTACACCATATGGCGCATGTCGGGCTGGAGCGCTGGACCCGCGATCATAAACCTCGTCCGTCCCGGATTCGCCTCTCGCCACTTTCGGGTTACGTTCGCAGGTGGCGAACAGGCACATGGGCGACGCGGAAACATACAGCGCGTTGCACCATTCCTCCCTTCTCATCACTGCCCCGGCGCCCACGCCTCGACCTTCTTGGGCAACAGCTGGTTTGACAGGTCCTCTCCGTGGCCTAGGCAGGCGTGGCCGCCCTCGCCCCAGCTCCAGACAGCGCCGTCGGCGGAGATGGCGAGGCTGTGCCGCCCTCCAGCCCCCGCCGACACAGCGACGACGCGCTGGTCAGCAAAGGCCTCGATCTTCTTCGGAAGCAGCTGCTCCTCCAGGTCGCCGTGGCCCAGCTGGCCAAAGTCTCCATTGGCCCAGCTCCAGACGGCGCCGTCGGCGGTGATGGCGAGGCTGTACCCGCCTCCAGCCGACACGACGACGACGCGCTGGCCAGCCAAGGCGTCGATCTTCTTGGGCAGCAGCTGGCTCTGCTGCTCGTCGCCGTGGCCCAGCTGGCCACCGGCTCCATTGCCCCAGCTCCAGACGGCGCCGTCGGCGGTGAGGGCGAGGCTGTGCAGCTCTCCAGCGGACACAGCGACGACACGCTGGCCAGCCAAGGCCTCGATCTTCTTGGGCAGCAGCTGGCGCTGCTTGTCGCCATGGCCCAGACTGCCATAGGTTCCACGGCCCCAGCTCCAGACGGCGCCGTCGGCGGTGATGGCGAGGCTGTATCCAAATTCCTCTGACACAGCGACGACGCGCTGGCCAGCCAAGGCCTCGACCTTCTTGGGCAGCAGCTGCTCCTGCTCGTCGCCGTGGCCCAGGCTGCCATAGCCTCCACCGCCCCAGCTCCAGACAGCTCCGTCGGCGGTGAGGGCGAGGCTGTGGTATCCTCCAGCCAACACAGCGACGACGCGTTGGCCAGCAAAGGCCTCGATCTTCTTGGGCAGCAGCTGGTTCTGCTCGTCGCCGTGGCCCAGCTGGCCATGGGCTCCACAGCCCCAGCTCCAGACAGCGCCGCTGCCGGTGATGGCGAGGCTGTGGAATGCTCCAGCCGTCACACTCATGGCGCGCTCGCCGCCCAGCATGGAAGGGAGGCGTGTCGGCGTGTTGAGCTGCGTCACGCCCTCGCCATGACCGAGCAGTCCCGGCAGCCAGCTCTCAGCCTTTCCGCACGACGAGAGCCGCCCCTCGCCGTCGATGAAGAGGCTGTGCTGACTGCCTGCCGCCGCCCTCGCCGGCGGGTTGGACTCGCACAGCAGCGCCGAATAGCACAGCCACCGCACGACGCAGCTCTCGCCCTCTGGCTGCGTCAGCAGCTCGAAGCCGCGCTCTCGCGCCCACAAGCGGATGCCCTCCGCCGCGAGCGTGGCGTGGAAGAGCAGCGAGACGGCCGCGACGCGAGCGATGTCGGCGGGGTCGCAGCGAGAGAGGGCGCGCGCGAGGAGTTCCGTGGGGAGGTCGAGGAGGCGGGTGGGCGGCGGCGTGCCTGGCGAGGGAGCGGCGGTGGAGGCGGAGGCGAGGCGGCGCGAGCGGCGCCGCTGGGTGGACATCTCGAGAAAAAGAAATCTCAGCGGGTCTAGGAGCACCCCTCTCCAAAAAATCAAAAAAGAGCGCAACCAGTAGGAGGCCCGCGCCTGCCCCCGTGCCGCCGGGTGCAACCTGTCCTATACGAGAGAGGAATCCCTGGGACCCTGTCGTGAGGGTGAACCCTGCCCAGCCCCCCTCCGTGTCGCGATGCGCTCCCCGCTCCCGTTCCCCTGTGTCCCTGATCGTCCTTACAAGATCCTGCTCGTGCAGGTGGGGACCCTGTCCTTCTCCCACCCCTCGTTTGGCGTGTACGTTGTATTTATTTATTTATTCTCCAAAAAATCCCTGTGTGGTGGCGGCGCGGCGCAGACATTGCGGCGGTGTGAACACTGGGCCACAAATTGGGGGGGGGGGTTCGGCGGCACCCTCGACCAAACCTTGCTCAAGGTTCTTGGGTGCAAAGAGCGCGGCCACAAGTCACAGGGCCCGCTTGTCCATGCGACCGGCAGAGGCAGAGGCCGGCGCGGGGAGGACATCGCGAGGAAAAGAATTTTTGCGCCTGGGAATTTTCTGCCTCACACGATAAGCGAGACGACGGCTTCCTTAGAAGAAGGTCCTCGCGACATGTGACATTCTTCTTGTGAGGAAATTCTTTTGAGAAGCCCAACAACCGCTTCGCGTTGGCCGCTTCCTAGATGCCGGCCGCCAGGACGAGCGCAATTTCTTTTTCTGTTATACTTTTTGGTGCCCAGATAGGACTGGGCAGAGTCTCTCGGTGTACACTGTACCGACGTACCCTTCGTGCTCTAATTCGTACCCGCGGGCGGGACAAGGCACAAGGCTGAGCAGCTCTGGCTATCAGCCTCTCATCTCCACAAGGCTCAAGGGGCCGCCGCCGCCGCCATGGCGGCCCCTAAGCCCTATCCTGAGTGTTGCCGAGACTAAACGTCTGGATCTCCGATCTCAACAACTAAGAGTCTCTTAACGAAAAGTCTCTGGGACATCGCGAGCAAAGAATTTTACGACCTGCTCCCTCGCACGACAGGCTCGCACACAGGAAAAGAATTTATTATCAGAGACTATGGAAAGTTCACGTCATGACGGTTAAAACGGCTGTTAACCGTCATGACGTGGTCAATATGTCATGACAGCGGCTGCGAAACGACAGCAGCAACGACGGCAGCAACGACAGCTGGTGACAGCTGGTGACAGCTGGTGACAGCTGGTGACAGCTGGTGACAGCCAGCTGCCAAGGAGGAGTGAAAGGCACCAGGAACAGTGACAGCCATAGTGACAGTGACAGTGAAGCCAGTGAATGCCAACGACAGGCGGTGACAATGTCAGCGCGGGGCCCCGCGAGTGACAGCGACAGCGACAGCGACAGCGACAGCGACAGCGACAGCGACAGCGACAGCGAGGCAGCGCCACAGGCACAGCCGTGAGGCAGCCATAGCCCTCGTGAACGGGCCCAACCGCCCACCCACCCATCTGTGCAGTACACCCCATGGACTAAAATAAGACACCGGTGCGCGTGGATGTAGCTCTCAACGCCTGATGCACAGCAGCGTTTGTACGTCTCACACATTTTGCAAAACTCCTGCTCCTCTGCCTCAGAATTTCTCTGTGTAGGGTGAGCCTGCTTTCTTGTAGCAGAGCAGAGCTCTCTACATGAGAGTTCCTGATCAACGCCACTTGTGGCTCGGCAATGGCCACCGTGGCCGGTGCGCTTTGACTCGCACAGTGAACGCCAGCCACGCGCGCCGTGCCTTCCTCCAGCCTTGTGATCGTGGATTTCAAGGTCCCAATCCTCGCGGCTCTGAGGATTGACACCGTTCGCTCGCGTGAGATTTTTGAGCGGCAGATGAACCAGCGCTGGAGCCCATCACGGCACATGCTGGAGGAAGGAGGGCAAGGGTCTTGCAGATTCTCCGACTCACGCCCGCTGCTGCTGACCGTGCGTGGCTACTGTTGAGAGGGTTTCTCATGTGGCGTCGGGCGTGCGAGTGAGCGGTCTCGCGCGCATGCATCTATATCTTGAGTGTCCTGTCTCTCTCGTTAGTGGCACCACACACTGTCCTGCGGGGGTGCTCATGACAGCAGCAATGACAGCAGCAATGACAGCAGCAATGACAGCAGCAATGACAGCACAGCAGCAGCAACGACAGCGATGACAGCAGCAATGACAGCAGGAATGTGTCAGCTGCGCAATTACAGCAGCAGTGACAGTTGGACCAGTCGGGGGATGGTTACGACAGCAACGACAGCAGCAACGACAGCAGCAACGACAGCTGGTGACAGCTGGTGACAGCTGGTGACAGCTGGACAGCTGGTGACAGGTAGGTGTCACTGTCGCTGTCGTTTGCTGTATGACAGCTGGCAGCTGTCATGACAGCGGCTAACCGTCGTGACAGCGGCTAACCGTCATGACGTGAACTTTCCATAGTCTCTCAAATGACATGTCGCAGGAAAAGAATTTATTCTCCATGACATGTGCATGCACATGTGCATGCACATGTGCATGCACATTGCACATGTGCATGCACATGTGACATGTCCTCGTGAGCACGCTCGCTGGCAGCGGCGTTGCGGGATGCCGGAACAAAATCCGGTATTTCTTCTCACGGAAGTGAATTGCTCCGAGCTGCACTCACCGAAGAGATGCTCGCCGCCGCTTCCTCCCTGTCCGTCTCCCTCCCTGCCGGCCGTGCGCACCGACTCGCGAGCGCTGACGCTCGCCTCTCTTGCCCTCCGCGCAGGCCGCTGGCGCTCGTCCAGAGCGGCGCCGCCCTGCGCGCTCCGCAGCTGCAGCCGCTCTCCGCCCAACTTAAGGTCAACGGGATGGTGGGCGACTGCAAGCCGCTGGGCTACTTTGACCCGCTCGGCTTCTCCAAGGACGCGTCGCCCGAGACGATGGCCAAGTGCGCCGCCGCTCTGCGCCGCCGCCCCGCAGCATCGCCGGAGCCGGGCCGCCGCTCCCTTTGCGGCGAGCCGGGAGGGAAGGAGGCGGCGTGTGCTCGCGTAGGTTCCGCGAGGCGGAGCTGAAGCACGGCCGAGTCGCCATGCTCGCGTGCGCCGGCATGATCACCGCCGACAAGTTCCACCCCCTCTTCGGCGGCAAGCTCTCGAGCAACCCGCTCCTCGCAATCACGCAGGCGCGCCGTCCAGCATGCCGCCGATATCGCCCCCACCTCCAGCCGCGCCGCCTCCGTCGCCGCCGCCCTCGCCGCCACCGCCCGCGCAGCCGTCCTCCTCGCTCTCGCCGCCCCCGCCCTCGCCGCCCTCCCGCCGCCGCCCAACCGAACCCGCGCAGCCGCCGCCCCCGCCCGCGCCCCTCTCGCCACGCCGCTGGCACCACCGCTCTGGGCGCCCCGGCGTGCGTGCGCGCCCACGGAGCTCCGCGACGTTTCGCCCCCCACCCTTAGTCCGGCCGCGGCAAAAAGACGAGGGGAAGTTTGACACTTCCGTAGCTCAT
>NW_005202428.1:1604626-1628834 GCF_000372725.1 Emiliania huxleyi CCMP1516 | reverse complement strand
ACCCTAATAAGCACGGGGCACAGCGACCCCCTCCCACACAGACAAACACACACACACACACACACCGCCCGCCGCTGTCCGGCAGCTCAACAACGGCCGGCTCGCCATGTTTGGCGCCATCGGCATGCTCACGCACGCGTACATCACCGGCAAGGGACCGCTCGAGCTGCTCGACGCAGGCAACGGCGGCATCGTCTTTTGAGGCGTGGCTGCGTGCGGCAACACCTGCAGGGTTGGGCGTCTTGCGCTGGGGCCTGCCGGCGTCTTGCGCACCTTCCGGCCGATTTGGCATAGTGGGCGGCCCGCGCCTCGTCGACGTGGTAGGGGTCGGTTGTGTGTCTGTGGGCCGAAACGCTGCCTCTCCCTCTGGACGTCTCTGGGGATCTTGTGTTCTTCTTGCATTTTTGCTCCCGGCTAAGGGAGCAAGCAAGCCCACTCAACCCCAAGTACTCACCGTTCTTACAGTGGTGTAGCTTGTGCAGAGGCTGCAGCCTCTGCTGGGGCGGAATGCGCGGGGTTTTCGGCGCGATGCCCTCGGCGAGTACACGCTACTGCTGTGCCGCACGCTCTCCTGCGCGCGCGTGACGTGTGGGACGCGTGCGCTGCGCTCAAACGTCGCGATTTGGCGATAGGCGCTCGAGCCGGCGCACAGCGGGCGGGTGCGCCGCGCAGGGGGGGTCGGAGGGGTGCGAGAGGGGGCGTGGGTCGGGCGCGCACCGGCTGGCTCCGGGAGCGGCCGTCACGTCGAGGAGTGGGGCTGTCGGCGGCTCGAGCGCCGAGGCGAGCCGCTCTGCTGCGCCGCCGACAGCCCCTCTTCCGAGCCGGCGCGTGGAGGCGAGCCGCGGCCGGTGTCGCTGGTGCGGGGGCGGCGAGGGTTCATCGGCCGGCAGCGAGAGCGACCGTCATGAATCGCGCCACCAAGACCGCGCGGCACGTACGCGCACTTGCCGGCCTCGAGGCGCGCTCTCCTTGCGCGGCATGCCCTGTGTGTGTCAGCGCTTCGCCTCGGAGCCGCTCGACTGTACGAGAGTCGGGCTCCGGCCCTCGGTACCACGGCAGCGACGGCGTGCTCCCTTCCGGCCGCGACAGGCGCGAGGCGGGTGGCGGTGCGGCGGCTGCTGATGCTGCTGCCGCGCAGAGCTGTCGTGCACCCGAGAAGTGGCACACAGCTCGAAGGCGGCGTCGGCGACCGCCGCGCTGGCTCTCTCTCCTCGGCAGACGCCGCGTCGCTTCTCGACGGCGGCAGCTGCTTCGCCGCGAGAGTAGCGAGGCGACGCACGCGCCTCCGCTCTGCGGCAGCAGCCTCTAGCGAACGCGCCGGCATAGCGCCGGGCCGGGCGAGGGCGAGCCGAGAAACACGTTGTGACGGCCCTCGTGTGAATCGCTTATCCGGCGCTCGAGGAAATAACACGGTTCGGGCTTCAAGTTACTTCGAAACCTGTGACGGCGAAAGAAAACGGAGGAAAACGCGAGAAAAGACTAAGAGAAGGGCTATTGCTCAAACTCTCTCTGAGAAGAATAGGTGTGCTGCGCTGTAGCGGCGACAGGCGACGGCAAAAATGCAAGCCCCGCCCCTGGCCACTGTTTTAGAGAAACTCATCTCGCGGCGGCGACGGAGGTCTCGAGAAGCAATATTGCCACTGCACCGAGGAGCAACGACCAGATCGATGAATCGTGCCGGCGTCTCAGTCGTCTGTCAGTCCGAGTCGTGCGGAGAGAGTCCGGAGACTCAGAACGTGAGGCGCTCGTGTGTCAGAGAGCGATAACAAATGAGAAGTTGCGACGGTGTATCATTCACTTTATGCCACCGTTGCATATGCAACGGTGGCATAAAGTGAATGATGCAACGGTGGCATATAAAGTGTGAATGATACACCGTCTCGCAGAAGTGAGCAGCGGCCAGCGCACATGCATTCCTCAAAAAGCCGCGGCACATCAACACGCACACGACAAGCGCGGCCGCGCCGTAGTTTCTAGTAAGAAGGAACAACCGACACCGAACCGATCTATACCGCGTGTCACATGCCGATGCCCGGGGGCGATGTGTATAGCCGCGGGGCCCGGTCGACATTCGCTAGATACACGCGTGTGAACGAAGTAGCATCCGTCAGGCGAGAGTGCTGCCGCTGCCGACGACCTCCCGTTCATCTCCCCCGCGCTGCAGCCCCCTCACGAGAACGGGAGCTTGAAATCCCCCAGCGGGCCAGAGCGGTCTGCCGCGGCGGCGGCCTGCTCCGCCGCCCTCGCCTTGGCTGCCTGTGCCTTGCCGCGCGCCTGCTGCTCCATGATCTTGAGCTGGGCGACCTGGGCGCTCTTTGACTTGCTCAGCGTCCCTCCCGGCGCATTGTCGCGAATCGCCATCCACTGCTCGCGGATCTTCATTGCCTCGGCGTCGAAGTCCTTGTCCTTCGATCCGCCCATCGGCACGTCAATCTTGACCTCCTTGGCGGCGAGCTCGGGCGACTTTGTGCCGCTCTCGGCCAGCTTTGCGGCGGTGGCCGCCTTCGCCGCCTCGATCTTGGCCTTGGCGGCCGACTCTGCGATCATCGTGCTGGGAAAGATGCTCGAGTCTGCTGCCTGGACGCTCACCCTGCCGATGCTGGAGCCAGGCGTGGCGATGGCAGAGCCTGGCGGCGACCACAGCGGCACGCTTGGAATCAACAGGGCGACCGCAGTCGAGCACAGCGCCAGCATGTCGAGCGCGCAGCGAGATGAGTGCCGACACACACGACAAAGAATTCGCCTCGCAGATCATCCGGCCCGCTGGAGGCGCTTCTCAGCATGGGCCTGGTTCGACGCGGCGAAGGCATAATCACACCCTGGCCCTGCCCCTCACAAGCGTGCACACGTTGACCTCGCCCTCGTTCGCCTCAGGCCGTATATCCCGCGTCCGACGAGAGCTTCTTCGACAAGGTCGCGCTGGCCTTCTGCACGACCGCCGCGTCCATTGCCTTCCTTGCCCTCCGCGATGAGGCGAGCCCCGCCGCCTCAGAGCGGGCCGAGGCGACGGCCCGGTGCTGTGTGTGACACAAAAAGGGCGTCTGCTGAGCGCCGCCTCGCGTGGATAGGCCGAGATGCGGCTCGTTGCCAACGCTCTCGCGATGATGCAAGGCAGTGCGTGGTGCGGCGCCGTCAGCGGATTGATTGAATGTACACGCGTTGGAGTCTTCCTGCTCAGTGCGTGCCTTCCACCTCGTGCCTTCCACCTCGGCGTCGAGCTCGACGCCCATAACCAGGTGCTGGCGGCGCTGGCGGTCACCCTCGCCGTGTCTTTCTGGGTCTGCGCAGCGGTGCTTTCTGAGAGTGAGACGTGATCAGCGTGGCGCGACCGCCGCAGCGCGCAGGGTGGGGACGGTGAGGTGTATGCAGAGGGCCAGCAGCTGAAGGCGTAAGCGTGAGCGAGGAGCAAGGCGCGAGCGTGTGCGCGCGCGACCGGTCGACGCGCACGACGGTCCGAGAGGGATACATGTAGTCGCCAGTGCGAGAGGTGGCCCTCATGCGAAAAAGCCCGGAAGGCCCCCAACATTTTTGCTTCATTTTTAATTCGTCAATAAAGGAAAAGAACTTCCGTCTCTAGCCGCGAAACGGAGTCGTCGTTTCGATGTACGTACTTTTAGCTTACTGGGAGAGAAGGAAGGGGGTTCTCTCTCTCTCTCTCTCTCGATGTAGGTACACCCCGTGCAGCGCAAGACACTACAAATACTCGAGGGGGGGGTGCGGCGGCCCTCCCCCTCGCTGTGTCGGCACGAGCACCTGTGACTAGCGGCCGCTCTTGGTATAAACTGTCAGATTTCGGGGCCCTGCGTGGGTTGAAAAAAGAAAAAAGAATTTGGCGGATGCTACCGCCGAAGCGGCCCGCCGACTGTGATCTCAAGCAATAATGGACGACGATTGGGTGGAGGTCGCCTCGGGCACCGAGTCGCAGGCACCCGGACCATCGGTCGAAGCACCAGGCAATTCGCCAGCTAAATTCCCCGGACCGCCGGCTGAAGCACCGGGCGATCCGAAGGAAACCGCGCCACGGCCATCGAGGCACATCACGATTGGCATCTTTTCGGACGCCACAGCCTCACTGGCCTCGCACGTCAACCGGCTGAAGAGCGTTGCGAAGGCCATCTTTGCCATCGTGCAGGGCATGAAGGCGGCCGGGGATGACGGCCTCGTCGTCCACATCGTGATGGCGGCGATGCGAGATTGGTGCGACGCCGCGCACGTCTTCAGGGTGTACACGGAGGAGAAGGCGTCTATCCGTGCGGGGGCAATTCTGCCGATGGCGTACACGGGCGCCGCCGGGCAGGACGAGCACCTCCTCCGCACCCTCGACGCGATGGCGTCCGACTGCCAGGGTTGGGCTTCCTCACCGCCTCTCGCCACCCCTCGCCTCCTCTCTCCGTCATCCATCGCCGCTCTCACCGCCGCCGCCCCCTCTCTCGCCAAGGCGACCCGCCCGCGACCCACAATCCACCTTTGCCTTAGGCGGCGGCGACGCGCCGGAGGAGTACGGCGTCGGCATCGCCGCGATGAGAGACCTCATGCGTTCGCAGCGCGAGCGGCTGGGCGACCACCCGCAGTTCGCCATCTGCTGATTAACGGTTACGTGCTTGCTCATCAATAGGTGGTGAGTTGATAGGCGACCACCCGCAGTTCGCCATCTGCTGATTAACGGTTACGTGCTTGCTCATCAATAGGTGGTGAGTTGATAGGCGACCACCCGCAGTTCGCCATCTTCGTCGCCGACGACGCGCACCACGGCCTCACGGACTCGCCAGACGGCGCCTCGTCCCCTCGGCTGATCTCGGATAATCTCGGGGAGTGGTGAGGAGCAGGCCTCACGGACGCGCCAGCCGGGCTCCTGACCACAAGCGGCGCCCCTTACGACGCCTACCCGGCGGGGAGCGCGCACATGCCTGCGGAGGGCGGCAAGTACCCTCCGTCGGTGTACGAGTGCGCCTACGCCCCCAAGAATGCGGCCGGCCGGGGGCAGTGGCAGGGAGTCAACGCTCTCTCGACACTGGGCGAGCTGCTTAGCGAGCAGGCCCTGTCCTGACAGGCCTCCCTGCTGTACAGCTCTCTCGCCTCTCTCTCTTTAGGCGAAGCTGCTCGACGAGCAGGCAGTTCTTCTATCAGCAACGATGATTCTCCTATCATTGTTCTCTTAGGCGAGCTGCTCGACGAGCAGGCAGTTCTTCTATCAGCAACGATGAGTCTCTTATCATTGTTCTCTTAGGCGAGCTGCTCGACGAGCAGGCCCTCCGCCCTCCGAGCCAGAGAGCCTCTCTAGCTGGCCAGCCTGTCGAAGGGGGGCACTGGTTACCGAGACTCAACGAGAGGACGGGGAGGCGGCTCGCCGTCCGGTGAGTATTACTGGTCCTCATCGTCGATGTCTCAGGTCTTTGCCGTCTGGTGCGCCGTCGGCAACGCAGTGCGCGGCTGCGACACTTTCCTCACCGCGCTGGCGCTGCAAATGGAGGCCGAGAGCTCGCGCGCCGACGGCGCCCCGCGGCGCGGCTTCGTCTTCCGCTACAGCGGCACCGGCCAGGCGGCACGAGCAGAGCTGACGAGCCGAGGCTGATCCCCTCCCACTTGCACCTGCCCCTGCGCCTTGCCAGGCGGCGTCGGACGTGCCGACGCAGATCGCGACTCTCATCTGCCAGCACGTCAAGGGGCGGGAGCTTCCGAGGGTGGACTGCATCCGGCTGGGCGGAGGCTCGCTCGAGCAGGCGCTCAAGGCGAGGGCGGCAGAGGTGGGAGCTCGCGTGAGCGCGACCCTGGCGGCCGCGACGCCGCACTTCGCACCATTCCGGCGATCATCGCCCGAGATCGCCCGAGATCGCCCGAGATCGCCCGAGATCGCCCCGAGATCGCCCGAGGTTACTACGCGGCGCCATTTCTCCCCCTTCCGGCCCACCTCGGCCAAGAGTACCCCTAGAGTACCCCTAGAGCACAGTACCCGAGGTGCACCTGAGCTCCGCCGAGGTCACCTGCAGGCGCGCCTCGGGCGACGCCGACGCGGTTGCGGGGCGGCGCGAGGTGCTAGAAGCGGAAGATCTCCCCGTATCTCCCCATACCTCCCCCATCTCTCGAGCGGCAAGATGCGGAAGATACACCCGCGTGTATACACCCGCGTGCCCCGAGCAGCGCCCCCCTGCCAGATGTCTTCCTGAGCTGTGCTCGGCTGCACGCACCGTCCTCGTAGCCCCTGCCGCGGTGCTCGGGACACGACACTACGCGGCACGAGACCGTACTCCCACGAGACCGTTACTCCCGCCCTGACGCTCGTGTGCTCATCACGTTAGGCTCGAGCGGCTTGCGGTGCTGCCGACGCTCAGCCGCTCGAACAGCTTTTCTCTGTGCGAGCAGAGGTGGGTAAGCGACGGCTGCGGGGCACCTCTGCACACGCAGGCCGCCGTGAGTAGGTGCGAGCGGATGGCGGAGGGAGACCGCGCCTTCGCCGCCGCGTACCGCTCTCTCAAGCCGCTCCAATCCGGGCCTCCCCTCTCCTCCCCTTGACAACTTCGCGCCCATGTCGGGAACTCGTCGATCAATAGGCTGCTCCACCTCGGTCCCACCCTCTCCTCCCCGCTCGCGGCCTCTCCCTCCCTCCTGCTCCGCCGACCCGGAGCAACACTCGGGCAATCTCGGCTAATCTTGATTAATAGGCCCCACCCTCAACCTCCGCGCCGCCGACGCTGGCCAGGACCGCCTCTATTCTCCCCCCTCCCCCCCCCGTCCCCTCCCATCTCCCCTCCCCTCCCCCCTCCCCTCCCCTCCCCTCTCCCCTCCCCTCTCCCCTCCTCACCTGTCCTGTCTTGTGCAGGACCGCCTCCGTGCGCCTACAAGGCAGCGGCGGAGAGGAGAGGGACGGCCCCGCGAAGCGCGCGAAGAGCCTCGCGCCGCCCGCCGCCTCGCCGCCCGCCGCCTCGCCGCTCGCCCGCGAAGAGCCCGCTGCCCCCGCCTTCGGGGCTCGCTTCGGGGGCGTAGCGCCAGTCGTCGCGCCAGGCCCGCCGTCGTGCTGTCGCCGCCGTCGCGGGTTAGCAATCTCGGGTGATCTCGGGTGTTTGTTCCTTGATAGGCTCGCCGCGTGTGCCGTCGCCGCCTTCGCGGCGGCTGACGACACCCGGCGCGCTAGGCGGCGCCACCGGCGTCCGAGGCGACGTCGAGCACGGGCTCTTCACACGTGTCCCGCCGTGAACAGGCGCCGAGCCCCTCTCGCGCGTGCCTTCGGCGGAGATGCGGCAGCAGCGGATCGCCGCAACCATCACACGACAGCGGTCGATGTGAGGCCATTGTAGACTGGCCGCTAGCCCACATGTGCCGCCAGCCGCGCCGCGCTCCGGTCGGCAAATTCCCACACATGCCCGGGAAACATACGTTACGTCTTTACGTTTGGTATGGGCGAATACACGGATGCATCAGCAAAATAGAGAGACGATGAAAAAACGAGGGAGAAAAGGTTACATTTCTTTTTGCCGCACATTTCTTTTCTAGGAAGCGCCGCCGGCGCAGGCCAGCTGTAGCAGGCTCTCTCGCGTTGGGAGGATCGCTGGTACCACCACCCTCCGGCGCGGGCGGTCGCCGTAGCCCTTAAGAAGCCGGGCCAGTACGCCAGTGCGCCTCCTCGAGCATACATGCTCCCTACTGTCTTCGCGCTCCCAAGCCTACACACTCCGCCAACAGTGGTCTCGCACGCAGCGCATCAGCCTCCTGAGCCCACCTCTTCCTCGTCGTCCTCTCCACGGTCGCTGGTCCGCCCTCCCGACGAGCGGCTCACCGCACTCGCCGCAGCCCACCGAGACCTGCTCGCGATCCTCGGCACCGATGAGGCAGCCATCCGAGCGAGGGTGGCCGAGCGGAGGCACACGTCGAGCGCAGCGCGCCACCCGCGCTCAGGCCGCAGCCTCAGCGCCCGATTCTTCTCCAAGACCGTCCCCAACCACCTGCCCATCCGCGCGCACTTCCCCGGCCCTGGATGTGAGGTTACTGACTGCACTCCAAGTGCTCCAAGTGCCTCATGATGGACTGCGTTCTGTGATTTCTTACTTTCTTTCGGGACGTATCTATTCATTTATTTCTCTTCTTGCTTGGCGATCTTGGACTGTGGCGGTCTCCGCAATTCGCGCCAATCTTCCGCTCAACCTCTTGTGATCTGCTAACAACACTACTCGTAACTGGCGGGTTTTCTCAACTGAAAAAAGAAGACGGCTTTACAAAACACACACCTTCAAAGATAGAGAGTCTGTGTGGTGGGAGAGAAGCCCCACGCAATAAAACAGAAGTCCGACCACGCACACTATTCGCACACGCCTGCCGTCTCTCATCACCTCATACCCCTACACGGCGTCGTCAACGCCGTCGCTGCCCTGGGATTCGGGTGGAGCCGGCGCGTGCCGCCGAAAACCAAGGCGCCCGGGGCTGCAGCGTTGCGAACCGTCGCCCTTCTCGGCGGAATCCTTGCCCTCGGACCCCTTGCCATCGTAGACTAGCGGCACGTGGTCGAGACGCGGCGACGCCACCCGGTCGCGCCACTCCCTCAGCGACTGCATCTCGCGCACCAGCCACTCGACTTGCTCCACGAGCGCCTGGATCTGCGTGCCCCGCTCAGAGATGGGCGCGCTGTCCTCGCTCATCGGGGGGGTGGCCCCGAGGCGGCTGGTGACCGCTTCGATCGAGCTCTTGAGCCGCAGGTTCTCGCCCTGAAGCGAGTCGAGCCGCTCCAGGGCGAGGGCTCCCTTGCCGCCGCCGTCGATGATGACGGGCGCCACGCGCGTAGAGTCGACGCGACGGAGGTACTGCTTGCGGCCGAGCTTGATCTGGTTGCGCCGCGCCCGCCAAAACTCGGTGGTCGCGCACATCGATTTGACGGGCCAGCCCTGCCAGATGACGCCGGGCTCGATGTTGTCGCCTGGGAGCGCGCAGGTGTGCTCGAGGAGCCGCGCACCCTCCGCAAGCGCACCGCCCGCCATGAGGCGCGACCACGCGCGCATCGTCGCGCCGGGCCCAATCGTGATTTTGGAGAGCGCAAAGTTGCCCTTCGTGTTCGTGTGGCAGATGATGAAGCCGGCGTTGATGCACGCTCCATCGCCGATGGTCACGAGGTCCGGCTCAGTCATCATCGGGTCCGAGCCGGTCGGGAAGAGGCACACGTCCTTCCCGATCGAGCAGCCGAGCGCCTTGAAGTGCCAGACGAGGTAGGCGGAGCCGTGCAGGTAGGGTAGGAGCCCGCGCCGAAAGACTGTCGATGCGAGGTACATGTTCCACCGCATGCAGTAGGACGACTTGTCCCACGGATAGACGCCGGCGCGCCGCCGTCCGAGCAGCAGCCACTTTGCCAGCACCTCCAACAGGTACGCCAGCATCACCATCAGCAGGTGCACGCCGATGTAGACGCCGAGGAGCGCGGCCCAGTACTCTGAGAAGCCAAGCCACCGGCCCACTTCCTCAATCTCGCCGTAAAACTCTGCCGGCGGCAGAGGCTCGACCTCGTCGCCTGGGAAGGCTGGCGGCGGCGGCGACGACGGCGGCGGCGACGAGATTGGCGGCGGCGGCGACGGGGCCCACAGCACAGCTGGGTCGAGGCCGAGCGCTCTATCGCGCTTCCACACCAGCTCAAGCAGCAGCCAGGCGGCGACGATGTTGAACGCGCGGTAGACGGCCGCGGCCGCAATGCACAGCACGTTGAATGCGGCGAAGAGCGGCACGACGGTCCGGCGCACAAAGAACGAACCACAGCACCACGCCGCGGTGTTCTCGATGGCGCCGGCCGCGATGTTGGCCTCGTTGCGCGTCCCGTAGAAAGTGCGGCCAAAGGCCTTTGTCGTCCTCGCGTTGGCGCGTAGCCCCGGCCCACCCTCAACCAAAACTTCTGTCCCATTGCCAGCAGACCCGACCGTGATGCAGCCCGCGCCGAGCTGCGCGCCCTCGGGCGCGAGCGAGCCCGACCCGAGGCAGCCGTTGACGCCGAGCGTCACCCCCGGCAGCACGTAGCAGCGGTCCGCCACATTCGCGCCGCGCAAGAGGGCGACGGGGCGGCTGACCTCGGCGGTCGAGCAGGCGATGACCGAGCGTGAGCCAAAGACGACATCGTCCTCGATGGTGAGCAGGTCGTACTCGACAACGTCCACGCCGCTCCCGGGCCAAAAGATCCGCTTGCCACACTTCGCGCCGAGCAGCCGCATGAGGAGCGCGACGCCGCCCCAGTGGTTGCCGATGAGGGCTGGCACGCCGCACAGGCGGCCGTCGGGCAGCAGCTCGCGCATAAGCCAAAACTGGAGGTGGCTCCATCGTGTCCGGGGGCCGGCGACAAAGCGGCCGATTACGATCCTCTTCACCAGAATGATCGCAAAGAGCTCCACGAAGGGCAGCACGACGGCGCGCTGCACGCGCAGCAGCACGTAAAATGTGAGCCGCCGCGGCGAGGTGAACCACTCGATGGCTGCGCCCCATGTTGTTGGGTCCTCGCCGCGGTCCTGCACCATATAAAAGATGGTCGCGAGCGGGAGCGCGAGCGCGGCCACCTTGACAAAGAGGAGGGTGGGCAGACCGACGAGGAGCCAGAGGCGGGTGGACGGCGGCGGGAACGCAGCGCGGCAGTAGCGGCGATTGTTGCTGTCCGAGTCCTGTTGCTCGTGGCTCGAGGAGAGCGGGCCGAGGCAGACGCCGTCCGCAAGGCGCGCTCCGGGCGCGATGGTCGTCTTTGCGCCGACGACACAGTTGTCGCCAATCTCGATGGCGCTGAGCATGGCAGCTCCGGCGTCGACGCAAAAGGGCGAGACCGTGGCCTTGGAGTCGATGGCGACGCCGTCACCGATTATGACGAGGTCGTGCTCTGTCACTTCGGCGTCGTTGGCGATTGTGCAGTCGATGCCAATCTTGGCCCCGAGGAGACGGTGGTAGCGCACGCGCAGCCCGTTGCTCAAGCCGAAGAGGCCGAGACCGCAGAAGCGGACGGTCTGGTTCACGAACCACCAGCGAAGGTAGTACGAGCCCCACAGCCTCGAGCGGCCCGCGCGGTAGCGCCCAATCACCAACCACTTGACGGCGATCCCCACAAACGGCATGACCGTCTCGCGAGCAATGTGCACGACCAGCAGCGCGAGCAAGAAGGCAATGTAGCGTGGCAGGACACTACGGTGGGCCGGCACCTCGAAGTCCTCTGCGTCGTCGACATACTCCACACGCTGAAAGTCCTCGTAGCCCTCCCACGTGCTGATGAGAGAGCCGTCGGGGGGCGCGATCCACACATCGCTTTCGTCGTCCGTGGGCCGATACTCCTCGCGCACCCACTCTTCCGTCTCGAACAGCTGCTGTGGCGAGAGGTAGATGAACACCGGCGCCGGATCCATCATCGTGAGCCAGAGGGCGAGGAAGAGCGCCCACGATGCGAGGCGGCGGAGGGGGTGGAAGAAGAGGAGCGGGAGCGATTGGACAAAGAGAGGAAGAAACGAGTGCTGGCTGACGGGACGCTGCGGCTTCGGCGGCTTGGCTGGGGCACCGCTCGCGAGCATCTCGCTCTCCTCGTGCAGGCCGCCCCGCTCAGCGAGGTCGCTGGGGTCGCGGGGCGTCCCCCCCGCTCTCATGGTGGCGAAACGGGCGAGTCGTGCGAGCGGGCCATCCTTCTCGAGGTCGCTGCGAGGCTCCCGCGCAAGCGTCGCCATCTCGAGGTCCTTTTGCCGATGGTGCGTCTCGACCGCCTCGGCGATCTCGGCGATGGTGCGCAGCTTGAAGAGGGTCGTCCCGCTCATCGGCATACCGAGCTGGCTCTTCACCTCGCCGGCCAACGTGCCGGCAAGCAGTGACGAGCCGCCGGAGAAGAAGAAGTCTGCGTCCATCGACGTATCCTCCTCGCGCGTGCCGAGCACAGCGCACCAGAGCTTTTGTACGGCGCGCTCGCGGTCCGTCCTCGGCGCCACGTGCGAGTGGACGGGGCGCATCTCAGGCAGCAGCGCCTGGTTGACCGCGCCGTCGCTGCCGCGCACCAGCGCGTCTGTCGGCACGACCCTCGCTGGCACAAGGTACTCGTGCAAGCTGCCAGTGAGCGCGGCGAGAACCTGCTCCGCGTCCACCGTGGCGGGGCTGACGTAGCCCACAATTGCCCGCCGGCCGCCCTCCAGCTCGCGCTCACACACGTACGCGTCGTCCACGCCAGGGAGCGAGCGCATCGCCGCCTCTGCGTCGGGCAGGCGCACTTCAAGTGGCGCCGTCGGAATGGGCGCCTGGACGGGTGCGCCGGGCGGCACCATCTCTGCCTCAAAGAGCCGGCCTCGCTCGGGCGTCTCGTCCGAAATCTCAGGCAGCGCCATGCGCTTGTCGAGGCGCACGCGCATCGCCTTGCCCGTCGCGGTCTTTGGCAGGTCGCTCGCGTAGACGACCAGCTGCGGCCATTTGGAAGGGTGGAGCTCCAGGGCCGCGTGCGCCTGCAGCCCCTGCAGGCCGACGCGCGGCATGCCCGGCTCGGTGACGACGCACACACCGATCGTCTCTTGCAGCAGGGCGTGCGGCGTCGAGAAGGCTACGAGGCTCCTCACCCGCGGGTGGGACACGAGCGCATTCTCAATCTCGGACGGTGCGATGATCTCCCCGCCGCGGTTGATGACCTCCTTGGAGCGGCCCGTCACGTAGAGGTAGCCGTCCTCGTCGAGGTATCCGAGGTCGCCCGTCTTGAACCACGCCTTGCCGGGCCCGATGAAGTTCTTGGCGGTCTCCTCTGGGTTGTTCTCGTATGCGCGCATCACCGGGTGGCCCGAGACGCATATCTCGCCGACGGTGCCGCTCGGTGCCTCGTCGCCAGACGCGGCGTCGCGGATCGTGCAGCGTGGGCCCACGATCTGTCCCGAACTGCCGGGCCGGTCGAGGTTGTACCCGACGGGCGGCGACGAGATGGGCATGCACTCTGTCATCCCGTACGACGGCATGATGGAGCAGAACCCTCCCGCCGCCGCCGAGTAGGTGTCGCGCATCTCTTCGGCAATGGTCGGGAGAATCGGCCCCGCCGCGTTGGCGATGAAGCGGAGTGATATGCGTGGGCGCGGCGCGGGGAAGGCCTTGTACGCCTCGAGGATCATGGTGTGCATCGTCGGGCCCGCGTAATACCATGTGCAGCTGAAGTCGCTCGCGACCGTCCAGAAGAGCTTCGGCTCGAAGTACGGCATGCACACGACGGAGCCACCAGAGAGGATCGGCGCGAGCACATTTCGTGCGATGCCGCCGATGTGGAAGAGCGGCATTTGGTTGCAGCACACGTCTTTGGGGGTGAGCTGGCAGGCGGAAGCGATGGCGACCGCGCCGATCAGCAGGTCCTCGACGGTGTGTGGCACCACCTTTTTATTGCCTGTTGACCCGCTGGTGTGGAGCACCATTGCGCAGTCCTCCCTCTGCTGCGGCTGCCAGCGGCTGTCTTCTGGATCCAACTGCACCACGTCGCTCCTGCGATCCGCGATGTGGGCCTTCATCTGAAAGATGCCCGCGGTGGCCGGGTCGAGGGTGCACTCTATGACCACGAGCTCGAGCTCCTGCGCAGGGCGTGCGGAGTACGGAGTCACGGCACCCCTCCACGTGCTCTCGTCTCGGGCCGAGCGTGGGCGATACCTCGGCGACCGCGAGTATGCCGTCGTTGTCCTCACCGGCCGCGACCATGATCGCCTTTGCGCGCACATTCTCGAGCTCGGCCTTGATCTCCTGCGGAGTGTTGGCCGGGTTGAGCGGCGCGCTCGTGCAGTACGACAGCACTGCCACAAACGCCACTGCCAGCTCGGGACCGTTTGGGAAGAGGATCGCCACACGGTCGTTGCGGCCGACCCCGTAGTCGCTGAAACAGACCTCATCCGCCACGAAGCGGCGCAGCCGCGCGTGCGTGCACGCGGCTCGGCTCAGGTCCATGGAGCACACAGCAGGACGGTCGGTCTGCGGCAGGAGCTCGATCAGCGTGCGGAACGGGAGCTGCTCGAGCATCGAGTCAGCGTCGAGGCTGCCGTCCGCATCGCGACGCGAGGAGAAGGCGGCCAGTGCGGAAGATAGCGGCACGCCCGTGTCGTCGAGGGAGAGCATTGACGTTATGTCCCTTGCCGCCGTACCCGGAGTTGAAATGTGCAAATTGCGAAAGCCAGCGTTCGCTCGGATTAAGAAATTTCGACGAAACTCCCTCTTTTTTAGAAACTCCCTCTTTTTTAGGAATTTTACTTGCCGGGGGTGCGAACTGAGAATGAAATCCGCGCACTAGGGTCCCTTCTGAGTGTCTACCGAGTAATTTCCTAATCTCGCGCCTACCTAGCTGTCGCGGTGAACCTTCTTTTCTACCAGGCTAGGATTGAGAGCAGCACTGAGGGCCCAACAGGAGAATCGTGCTTTTTGGGTTGGGTTGGGTTGGTGGGCCTGGGTTGGGTTGTTCCGCGTAAGGTTGGGTCGTCGGCGAAGGGTGAGGTCTCGACCGCCGCCGCTCACGCCAGCGGACGGCCACCATCGGTGTTTTTGGCTTCGCCACCGTCCAAAGCGTGCGCAATGCGCTCGCCGGCATCGAGCGAGCACGCCTGTCCGACGAGTGGCTTGCTGTGTGGACGCCTTCTTGTGGCTCTCGCCGAGAGCGTTTTGCGTCCCGGTGGGTGGGAGAATATGTGATAGGAACGAGTGTATCGCTTTGACGGATCGACCGTGCTTGTTATCCACATCGATGTGACGCACACAGTGACACATCAGACGACACATATTCTCCCACCCGCCGGGACGCAAATAAATAGGGCACTCATGAGACGCCCGGAAAAAGAAAACAAAACGCCCAAACCAAGGGAGGGATGGGAGGACGGCACGCCGCCACAACACGCCCGAACACAGAGGCTCCCGGAAAAATCATATCCGCTTGGGCTTCCGCGCGCGCCGCAAGACGCTCAGCCGCAGCGCTCAACCGCAGAGACCGCTCTCGCTGCTTTGGTGATGTTTGCCGCCCTTGCCGACACCCTGCAGGGCGCTCCGTCGGCTCAGTTCGTCGAGGCCGAGGCCTGCACGCGCCACCTCGCCGCTGCGCCGGTAGACCTCCCGCTCCTCGCGACGCCGGTGGATCTCCCGCTCCGGGCAACAGACGCGGTTGCGTCGGACGTCGCGACGGCAGTATTACCGGTCGCGTCAGCAACAGTGGCGGCAGCAGCGGCGTCCGGCGAGGAGCCGGCCGCGCTTGGCACCGGGGAGCCAAAGTTGAAACGACTGAAACGCAAGGACATGGCTGCGATGGACGACGCCTCTCACTTGCGCCGCACGTGGTGCCTCAAGTGCAAGAGCGAGGGCAAGGCGAGCTTCGCCTTCAAGGGCTCGCTGTCTGACAAACGAAACGGCTTGCGTCATCACATGTCACAGGCAAGCTCGCTGCTCAGCCCACCCCACCACCCACCACCCCGCTCACCGCAACAGCCTTTGCACCTCGCTCACTGCAACCGCCGCGCCTCACCGCAATCGCCCTCGCAGGTTCACAAACTCAACATGAATCAGGCAAAGGAGAAGGGCTGGGCGGAAGCCTAGAGAGGGTCAGGGTCTATACCTGACCATAGGAGAGCGGAGTTCGCTAGGTACACGAGAAGTAGAGAGTGGTACTAGGAAGGACGCGGTAAAACGTGCGTGCAGACACGAACAATATCCGCAGTCGGTACGCATTTTACACACACACACCGCCAATGTTTCTTCGAGGCCTCGGGTCTCCTCCTCGAGCTCGACAGAGGTCCCTTGAACATTTATTAGGGGCCCCCTGGACGCGCTGCAGGAGCGCTGACCAGACCTTCCGGCATCCGGGCAAACACAATGATGATGAACACACACAGGCGTCCTCGACGCCCCGGCGTGTGCCGACCTCGGCAATCCTCGCCACGCCCGTGGCCCGGGCAGCCGTGGTTTAATGCTTTCGTCTTTAAGTGTGGAGTCATGGCAGGCCTACGGCACGCGGTGACGCGCTGTGCAGCCGCGCCGCAGATCGTGCATGCGCCCCCACGCATCCATTGATCTCCAACGGTATCGCTAATTCAACGTGTCTATTCAGTAGCTAGTTCCTGCACCAAATTGCGGAGGGAAGCTCGGAGGTGGACGTCGCGTGCAGGTTGCATGAGCTGAGCCAGACGCTCTGCCATAGCCTGATCCTGCTCTGCCGGCGCGGAAGTGGCCTTCTCCGACTCAGGCTGTTGTGCCTCTAGCCTGCTCTCGCCGTCGCTACAGAGTTCGTCATTGTCGCTGCCGCTCTCGCCCTCCACGTCGCTGCCTTCGCCCTCCTCCCCGCTCTCGTCGCTGGCGCTGCTCTCGCCGCTCTCGCCGCTCTCGTCTGAGCCACCCTCTTCGCTTTCCGCCTCGCTGACGCCTGCGAACGCGACACGGGCCTAAGAATTGATAAGGCGCTGCGAGCATCGAGAGAATGCGCACCACGCTGCGTGAGTTCGAGGCAGCGGTTGATGTGAGGTAAGGCTCCGAGCACAGTCTCATTGTTCGGCTCGTCGGTCAAAACTGGAGACGCCAAGCTGGAGCGTCAGGGCAGTGAGAGGCGCGAGAAGGGTGGAGGCCGCTGCGCACTCCGGAAAGCAAGAGCCTTAGCACGTTCGAGATCATGCGCTTGCAGCGCTGCCAAGAACTGCTTCAACGCGCCGAGCGGCACAGTCATGTCGCTCCGATAACGTTACTCGTACGTCTTCTGAAACTGGACGCAAAGAGTCAAAAGCAATCCGAATAAAATCCTCATCGCAAACCCCGTCAGCAGTTCACCCTCGGGTATGTTCATAAGATCCACATAATAAAAAATAAGGCTAGCTCAAAAAATAAGGTGCGGCGAGTGTGCGGGATGTCTGTGGGCCCGAGAGCGATATGCCATGTCCGCCTTGCGTTGTTTCATAACATCGAAGGCTAAGCTCAAAAATAAGGAAACGGCGAAGGACGAAGTGCCCGCCGCGCAGTCGAGTTGGCGGGTGCAGCGGAGGAGTCTGTAGCCCCGACCCGCGAGACAGTCCCAGAAGAGTATCGAGCTGTCTGCAGCAGCGCATGCTCAGCACTGACGCGATTCGTTTCCAGGGCGCCGAATCAGAAGTGAGACCGGAGCAAGAACCGCCGCTGATCTCACCGCCGCAGTCGCCACCAGCCACATGGTGCGCTCTCGATCCCTACATCTCTGTCGAACCTCTATCGGCGGGACAGACTCGTGTACACGTCAATCTTCGGCGGTGGCACCCCTTGGCAGCCCTGTCGTTGCAAACTAGCTTCCAAACTGCGCCCATTGGATGGAACGGAGCCCGGCTTACAGGAGCTCGATCAGGCAGCGCCCGCCTGGACTTTCTGCTGCCCGCCAATGCCTCTCCCAGCCATGGCTTTTACATTGATTTTGAGACGCAAGAGAGCTTCGTGCTTCCAAGGATACTGGACTGCGTGATACCTCCTGCCCCGCCACCCCCCTTCCGTCCACCTCCGCGCCCCCCGCCGCTCCCACCGCCTCCCTCACCTCTTCCACCACCGTCGCCACCACCCCCACCTCCCCTGTCGCCCGAGCCACAGCCACCTCCCGCCCCGCCGCCATGGCTGCCATCGCCAGCGCCACATCTGCCGGCGCAGTCCCTGTTCCTGTCGGCAAGTCCACCATCATTGCAACCACAACCGCCGGATCCGGCGTCGGCCTTGAGCAGCGTGTTCTCTCTGCTCCTGTCAGCACTTGCCTTTATCGCGGTACTGAGTGCCTTTCCCGTCGGCCGCTCCACCGCTCTTGGTCTCTTGCGTTTCATCACCGACCGCTGGAGGCGACCTACCCGTCATGCACCCGAGCTCAAGCTCCTGACGGCCTTGCCCGCTGTGGAGGAGCCTGACGAAATGGACGTCTTGATCGACGGGATTCTGACGAAGGATCCGGAGCTGAAGCGCTTTGCGACGGCTCGCCTGGTAGCGTAGGATGCGCTGTATAGTCGGCCGCAAAAGCGGTCTCGGGCCCACGAGCCACGTCCCAGAGCCAGCCACAGCCAGAGTCGCGCGCACACTGCGCTCCGCCTGCTCGTTTGAGAGCTGTCACGTGTCAGCAGGCCGCGCTCGAACCCGCTCGTGCTCTCGTCAGCACTGAGTGCACGCCAATGCACTAGCACAGGCGCGTCAACGCGAGTCAAAAAGTCAGGTGTGCGACTCTCTCCGACTCCGTTAAGCCGGCACATTTTTTTTTAGTACCATTTCTCCACATTGGATATTCTGTTTTAAGATCTCCTTGTGGGAACAGGGATCAGGGTCTGAGCTGCTTTGCCAGCACGCAGCAGCGCGAGCACTCCGCGCCCTCTTGAGTCTGCGAGGCGACCGAGTGCACCGTTCCTACCTCTGTCTCTCGACTAGTCGTCGCCGAGCTTCAGCACTCGCCGCAAGCTCGCCGCCGCCTCCGCCACCGCCGCGTCGGCTGAGCCCACCGCCGCCCTCAGCCCTCGCGCAACCTCGCCCACGCCGCCGAGCCTTTCCGCAGCGCCGGGCTGCAGCTCGGCGATGATTTGCAGCGCGGCGAGGCCCTCGCGCTGCGTGCCGGGCAGCCGCTCGCCACAGAGGTCGCCGAGAAGTTGGGGCAGCGAGACCTCGTCCTCCGGCCGCCCCGCCACCGACGCCGTCGCCTGCACACTGTACTCCTTCAGGCTGCTGCTCGACGCCGGCTCCACCACGGCGCGCGTCAGCGCCCGCACCGCGCCTCCGTGCAGCAGGCGGAAGCGCGAGGAGGGGCTGTCGGCGAGTGCGTGCAGCAGCGCGGCGACGCGCACTGCGACCGCGTCACCGAGGGCCAGCGCCAGCAGCGGCAGCAGCGCCGGCAGCACCCCATCCTTGAGCAGCCGCTGGGAGAGGTCGGGGGCCGCGTGCTTGCTCGCCGCAGAGAGAAGACGCAGCGCTAGCTCCGCCGTCTGCTTGGGCGTGGAGGGCGAGAGGAGAGGCAGGAGCGCCGACCCGAGCCCCTCACTCACCAGCGCGCGCGCCGCGCTCTCGCTCGCCGCGGCGCTCTCGGCAGCGAGAAGCATCGCCGGCGCCTCAGCACCGGCGGCGCGACCAATCAGCACGAGAGCGGTCGCGGCGGCGTCGTTGCCTTCAAGCGCCGCGACCGTCGCCTGGAGCGCGGCCGGGTCCACCTCGGACTCGGCGGCACCACTTTCGTTGACCGCCTTTTCAATCGCAGCGATCACCACCTCGCGCCGCTCCAGCAGCGCGTCCCGCTGCAGCCCAAGTCGCTCCTCGACGGCGTGACGCACATCCTTCGCAGTGAGCCCGCCGTCACCGGCGCGCTCGGAAAGCACCGCGCGCGTGGCGGAGAGGATGGCGTCGTCGTCCAGGGACACCGTCGTCATCATTCACGCGATTTCTTTTCGTTTTTTGGAAATACTAGTGGTTGACCTGCGGCGGACCCGCCTCTGTTGTTGCGGGCAGTGAGAGACGCAGGATCTGCACGCCAAAGTGGGCCCACTCCGCATTTTCATTTTGGTTTTGGGTTGTCGGAGATCATCCATCAGCACTCATAAGTCAGTCAAAGCAGTCGTGGCACGTGAGCAGAGTCGCTGCATGCAACGGCGCCGCCACACGCTCCGGACGACCGACACACCGACACCACGCACAATGGTAGGCCATCGCGCACGATCGGCCATCGCACCCACCGCAAACACCTCGCCGCACAGATGGGGGGGGAGGCATAATCCCACACACACCGGAGCAGCGCAGACACCTTACACGTCAGCGCTCGCTCGATGTGGCCGGCGCTCTCCCCTCTCCTATCGCCTTTTCAACGGCGGCGTGCGGCCACGCGCCGCGCCGAGCCGGTCTCGGCGGGAGACCTCGGAGCCGCACGCGATGCGGGCATGCGCGATGGCTCCGTTGGCTCCGTGCCTAAGGCAGATAGATTAGGGTGTGAGCTGCGGCAGCCACCGTTTCTGTACCTCGATCACGTGCAGGCCGTCGGAGGCCGCGCTGGATGGCCCAGGGCCGGCGGCGGTGAAGGCGTCCGTCGATGAAGGGATGTCGTCGAGGGAGCCATCGTCCTACGCGGCCGGTGCACCGGTCCAGTTGTCGGAGTTCGAGATCGCCGTCGACTTGGAGAGTTCGGCCCGTTGACGAACTCACGGAATGTGAGCGACTTGGTGCACGCTGATAGTCGAGCATCATGGCTCGCACCTCATCCTGAGCGCAAGGAACTCGCCCAGGGGCCAGCTGTTGGCGTCGCCGTTTTGATCGAGCTGCATCCACTGCATGGTTTCGTAGTCAAGCGTAAACACCCAGGAGTTGGTGCCTGGGTGACTTGCTGATGAGAGCGCCTTCCAGGCGGGTAGTCGTGCCCCTCACCTAAGTGACCTGCGGCGGTACCCGCCTCTCTGTTGTTCGGGCAGTGAGAGACGCAGGATCTGCGGCACGCCAAAGTGGGCACTCCGCATTTGCATTTTTGTTTTGGGTTGTCGGAGATCATCCATCAGCACTCATGTCTCATCAGTCAGTCACGTCAGTCAAAGCAGTCGTGGCACGTGGAGCAGTCGCTGCATGCAACGACGCCGCCACACGCTCCGGACGACCCCGACACACCGACACACCACGCACAAAGGGAGGCTATCGCGCACGATCGGGCATCGCGCCGCAAACACCTCGCCGCACAGATGGGGGGGGGGGCAGAATCACACACACATACACCGGAGCAGCACAGACACCTTACACGCCCGCGCTCGCTCGATGTGGCCGGCGCTCTCCCCTCGGTCCTATCGCCTTTTCAACGGCGGCGTGCGGCCACGCGCCGCGCCGAGCCGGTCTCGGCGGGAGACCTCGGAGCCGCACGCGATGCGGGCATGCGCGATGGCTCAGTTGGCTCCGTGCCTAAGGCAGATCGATTAGGGTGTGAGCTGTGGCAGCCACCGTTTCTGTACCCGCTCGATCACGTGCAGGCCGTCGGAGGCCGCGCTGGATGGCCCAGGGCCGGCGGCGGTGAAGGCGTCCGTCGATGAAGGGATGTCGTCGAGGGAGCCATCGTCCTCCGTGGCTGGTGCACCGGTCCAGTTGTTGGAGTTCGAGATCGCCGTCGAATTGGAGACGTTCGGCCCGTTGACGAACTCACGGAATGTGAGTGACTTGGTGCACGCTCGGTCGAGCATCATGGCTCGCACCTCATCCTGGGCAAGGAACTCGCCCAGGGACCAGCTGTTGGCGTCGCCGTTTTGATCGAGCTGCATCCACTGCATGGTTTCGTAGCCAAGCGTAAACGCCCAGGAGTTGGTGCCTGGGTGACTTGCTGAGAGCGCCTTCCAGGCGGGTAGTCGTGCCCCTCACCTAAGGTCAGACGGCGGCGTCAGAGAGGGGGGAGGGGCGCGAAGCGTGAACATGGAGGCAAGCAGGTGGTTGCTGCACCTGGCCAAAGCCGGCGACCTCAAAGTTGTCGTAGCTTGTGCGGATATCGCTGAGCGTGAGAGGGACCGGATCGATCCGGGGTGAGAGCGTAGTGGAGACCGTCGTTGACCGTCCGCACGATGAGCGCAGGCCCGCAGCCAGATTTCCAGGGCAGATCGCCGACGAAGGCGTCGATCACGCACTCGGTGCGGGCGGCATGCTGATGGTAGGTCGGCATTTGCTGAAGGTAGGTCGGCATGCCGGGACGGTTTGCAATTGACTTGCTGATGAGAGCGCCTTCCAGGCGGGTAGTCGTGCCCCTCACCTAAGGTCATACGGCGGCGTCAGAAGGGGGGGAGGGGCGCGAAGCGTGAACATGGAGGCAAGCAGGTGTGGTGGCTGCACCTGGCCAAAGCCGACGACCTCAAAGTTGTCGTAGGTTGTGCGGGTATTGCTGAGCGTGAGAGGGACCGGATCGGCAGCAGCGCGGGCGGCAGCGGCCGGAGAGGCCGGAGAGCCGTCCGACGGAGGCCGGTCGTGCATCGGCCCGTCGGCCGTAGGGGCCGTGGGGGGCGGCATCCATCGCTGCGGGTCGCTGCGGGGTGCGGGCCGACGATTGTGGACTGATCGATCGTCGGCGGGCGGATTTCGGCTGGGACGTTCTACGGTTAAACCAAGAGCGTCGGCGCCGACACGAGAGACTTATAAGGGTGGAAATAATAGAAGCCGTGTTTGTCGTTCCTTGAGAGAGAGAGAATTCTTGATACGAAACCACGACGACACACACCAGTCGACTCGCATCGGTTGCCTCCATGAACGGCGGAGCTATTCTCGCGCCCACACCACACCTGGCTCCAACGTGGACACGCCCATAGCTGGGGACACTACTAGGTCACGCATGGCATCACAGAAGTTTTATCTCTGGGCCCCGAAAGGCATCTCTAGCAGTGTCGTTACACATGCCCCCTCCCCTCCTGGGCGCATGCGCCTCACGTCTCGCCAGAGCATAAGCCCTTGGTGTGTGGCGAGACGAGTTTTTCGCCATCGCAGCGAGCAGCAAGCCGCCCGCCGCAAACAGCCGGAGGCCTCGCCGCGGCACTGGCTGCGCCGCGGTCCCGCACCCGTCGACGCAGCTCCCCCCGCGGAAGACCGCGCGTAGCGACGCCTTGACGATCGAGATGAGCGCGCTCGAGGCTCGCCCACCTACTGCCCCTGAGAGTTGGTTATGAGTGGGCTCGGCTCCCCCCCTTGGGATCGAAGCTTCCACGACCTCACACCCAACACCACAGGTGGGATCAGAGAGAGACTCCGCACCGGACACCGCCCGGGCACAGACTCCCTACCCATCGGATCGCGCAGGGCCCCCTCGGAGCAGCCCACACACAATCACGCATCGGCAGAATTAGTGCCTGAGTCAGGCAGACAGCACACAGACAAGGAGAGGAGAGAGAGGAGAGAGAGAGAGAGGAGAGAGAGGAGAGGGGAGAGGGTGAGGGTGTGTGCACACGTGTGGAGAGGGAGGGTGTCTGTGGTGGGCTGTAGTCATACTACGTGGTTAAAACCACGCGCCCCTCAGGAGCTTAAGGTAGAGTGGAGCGTCCCAGACGCCTCGGTGCCTCCCACCGGGTGAGACCATCCGGATCTACCGGGCGCGCCTCCGGCGGGCCCGTCCCCGCGATGGCCCACGGTCCTCCGTCGCCTGGTTGAACCCCCTGCCTCCCGGTTGACCCCCCGGTCCCCGTACACGACCATGAAATAAACTCAAAGTCCACCACAGCCACCAGCCTCCACCTCCACCCGCGAGCCGCCACCGCCGCCGCCCGCGACGCCGCCCGCCACGTCAGATAGCCGCGACGCGCGCATCGAGTCGCGTCGGAGAGCCGCGCCGCACCAGCAGCAGCATCTGCACCGCCAGCAGCAGCAGCAGCAGCACCACCACCACCACCCGAGAGAGAAGCGCACCTGCCTGACGCCGCCCGCCGCGTCAGACGCTCGCGACGCGCGCGTCGAGCCCAGTCGCACAGCCGCGCCGCGCCAGCAGCAGCATCGGCACCAGCAGCAGCAGCACCACCACCACCAACAGCAACAGAGGCAGGCAGTGCAGGCGCAGAGGCGCTCGCAGAGCGGCGCTCAGCGCCGCGCACGCCACGCTGCGGACCGTCGGACGAGCGCACCGTACGTCGGCGGCGAGCCGCGTCGCCAGCCGTCTCGCGAGAGAGCGGCGCCGCCGCGTGCGCGCAGCAGCCGCCGCGGCAGAGGCGAGCCGCGGCGACGTCCGCACTAACGGATAACGGCCATTGCTCTCTCTCTCTCTCTCTCTCTCTTGTCGTTCCTTTTGTTCCCTTCCAGAATAAAGAAACACATCGGCGTCGGCCCAGACTCTGCTCGCTGTGCATGAACTGCCCCTGCGCCGTCGTCGGCTGGAAGCGGCCCAGCCCCGGCGCCTTCAGCCGCGTCGCGGTCGCGGCAGCTGCGCCGCCGCTGCCGCCGCCTCCGCCGCCGCCGCCGCCGCCGGGCGAGCGCATCGCTTGGTGCGGGACGCGGCTCGAGCGCACCAGCGGCATCTGCAGCGGCTGCTTTGAGGAGGTGCGTGAGGCGACCGTGCTCTCCGACGGAGAGCAGCTCTGCGAGTACTGCGCGGGCGACGTCTTTGCGGGCGCCGAGCAGCTCGGAGGCCGCGTGCCGCCGCACCGGCCACGCGTCACACTCCTCGCGCCGGAGGACGACGACGGCTACCTGCGTGGCGACGCCCTCCCGCCCTCCCTGCGCGGACGGCCTCGCCAGCTGCTGAGCAAGCTGCGCGCCGGAGATGCAGGTGCCTCCCGAGAAGCGTCCACTGCCGCCGACGCCCTCCCCTCCCCGGCCTCGCCCGCCTGACTCCTGCCCTCCCCACCCC
>NW_005202428.1:1516253-1604526 GCF_000372725.1 Emiliania huxleyi CCMP1516 | reverse complement strand
GTCCCCAAAAGGACGACGCGCAGTCCGTGCGTGCGGCTGCGTCTCCTCGGCCGCTGTCGCTGGCCGCTGGTGCACCTTCGTCGGCTACTGCCTCCGCCGAGAGGCTGCACTCGTCCGCCTCGAGGCAGGCGGAGGCGGCGGTAGCAGCGGCGGCGGCGGCAGCGGCGGCGGCGGCGGCGGCGGCGGCGGCGGCGGCAGCGGCGGCGGCGGCAGCAGCGGTAGCGGCGGCGGCGGCGGCGGTGGCGGCGGTAGCAGCGGTAGCAGCGGCGGCGCCGGCGGCGCCGGCGCGCGGTGGGGAGGTGCGCTCGTGGTGCTGCGGCCCGAGCTGCTCCGTGCTTCAGACGACGAGCTACCGGCGACGCACGCGGCGATGCTCCGCGCCCTCGCGCGCCGGACTTGTCCGAGACATGTCCGCGACACGTCCGCTGGCCTCGTCCACAGGCGATGTTGCGCGCTCTGTGCGCTGTTGCGAAGCGAACGACGCTGCAGCAGGGGCCGCCCTCCGCAAGCCGCCGCTGCCGCCTCCAAAGATGCCTCCGCCGAACGCCGAACGCCACCCGCGAGACCCCCCCCCCCCCCTCTTCCAGACCACCGCAGACCACCGCCGCACTCTCGGCCTCGTCACCAACCTCCCCTCACCCCCCCCGCTACCACCCCCACCCACCCACACGCAGGCGCTCGCGACCGTGCGCGCCGCCCACACCCTCTGCGGATCACAAGCCCTCGCGGCGGCGGAGGCGGTGCACGCGTCGCTGGCCGCGGCGGAGCTGCGCGAGCTCGCCTCCTCGGACGCCACCGACGTCGACGACGTCACCGACGACGCCGACGACGCCACCGAAGACGACGACCGCGGGAGCACCGACGACCGCGGGGGCAGGCCGGCGGCGGCGGCGCTCGCTATGCGCAAGGCCGGGCCCCCTCGGGTCCCGCCGTTAGCCGGGTTGGGCGGGGCGATGGTCGAGGCGGAGGAGGCGCTGCTGGCGCCGTCGCCACTGCCCAGGCGGCCTGGCGACGCGCAGGAGGAGCACGAACCGCCGTGGCCCTCTCCCCTCTCACGGTGCTCCTCTGCGGGCGCTGGCTAGTGAGGTCTGAGTGTGGTGAGAGCAAGCGCAGCGAACAGGCCCGCCAGTTGTCTCTTGTTCCCCTGCGTTAGTAAGGAAGAGAGGAAAGAGACAACCCAATCACACTTGGAGCACTTGGAGTGCAGTCAGTAACCTCACATCCAGGGGTCACGCGATATCTCTCTTTTTGAGACGCTGTGCACTGAGAGCCCGACGCACACAGCGCGCAGTGCGAGAGCTCTGAGGAAGATCGCAATGGAAAAAATAAAGCCCAAGCGTTTAAAGGACGAGGAGCCGGCCGAAGAGCAGACGGATGCGGAGCAAGGCTCAGCGGCAGCCCTCCCACCCACGCCACTGCCTAGCCCAGTCGCCGACGGACCGACGAGCGCGTGGGACCGGGTGCGGCCGAACCTCCCGGGTGCGGTGGTCTCCAAACGGTCTGGCACTCTAACCCCGCCGCGGGTCACACGCGGGAGCTCGAGCGGCTCTCTGTACTCCCCACGAATCAAGCGCAACGGCTCCTTCCGCTCCCTCACGAGCCTCCGTGAAAACACCGCCGCGTGGTCCGCGCAACTGCATGGGATCGTCAACAGTATCGACGCCGTTTGGATGCAGTCCCAGCAGCGGCGAGGCGCAAAGTGGGTCTCCGCCGATTCCGAGGCGCGGACCGCAGCTAGCTCTCGCGACGAGTGCGACCATCAAACCCGACACATGCGCGATATTCTGCAGCAGTGAGTGGACTGCTTCCCTGCAGTCGTAGCCCCTTGTGCTCACGCGGCGGTTCACCCTTCACACGAGCCCGGATTCAGCGCCCTCTCTCCGCCCCCCAGGCGCGGGCGCTCTCGTCCCGTCGCGGTCCATATGCGTGGCAGACGAAGCTACTTGCCTTTCTCCACAGCCCGCGCCTGCAGGCCGGCTGCCTCTTCCTCCCGCCCGCCCGCCCCCTACTGCTCCCGACGCAGCTCTACACACGCGGAGGGTCGGCTCACCCCCATGAGCTGTCGATGACCCTTCTGACCCGGATCCTTCCCGGACTCGACCCCGACCCTTCCCTGCCCTTTCCCTGCCCTTTCCCTGCCCTTTCCCGGACCCTTCCCGGACCCTTCCCGGAGCGACCCTTCCCTTCCCCACAGGCGCTGTTGACACTGCTGCTCGTCTGCGACGTGATCGCCGTCTTTGGCGAGCTCTTTATCGACGCCGAGTTCCCCTCGTGCATGTACGTCCTCCGCGACGCGATTCCCTGCTGCGACAGCGGCTGCATCGGCGCCGGAGACTACAGCGCCGCCGCCGCCGCCGACGCCATTCAGTGCCTCCTCCTCGGCGGCCGCAAGGAATGAATGGACTGAATCATTGAAGGTTGCCCACTGCTACTAGGACCATCCTCTCGCTCGGCAAGAGCGTGCAGGCCCGTCCGCTACTACCTCTACTCCACTGCGCCACTCTCTCTCTCTCTCTCTCTCTCTCTCTCTCTCTCTCTCTCTCTCTCTCTCTCACCTAGTCACCTTCATTGCCATGCCATCCATCATTCCACGAATCTTCTCTGTCATCCCTCATTCTCATTCTCGCCGTGATGACAGGGCGACCTGCACCTCGAGCACGACGAGACGAGGGCCGAGAGCCGCGCCGCGGAAGGCAGAGCAACGTCAGTCAACTCACTGAGTACTCATGATTCATCAGGCGGAGATCTGCGCCGGGCAAGGCGACAGCCACACACCAGAGCTCCAAAAGATCGACACGCCCTTTAGAGCTCAAGGTCTGCTCTCTGCTGAACCACTTTAGGCCACAGCCACCTTGACTCGACCGGCAGGATCGGGTGCGACAGCCACAAGCACGATTTGGCCCACAAGTTCCACAAGTTCCTCTTCCGAGTCTCGCTGACGGTGTGCCAGGGTTGTGCTCGAGAGCGGCTGCCTCGCCTACTTGATAACGCACTCTATCAACTGTTTGATGAAGGTGCTCGTCGTGTTTGAGCTCGAGCTGCTCGGCCTGATCGCCAGCCTCGACCGAGCCTTCTTCCGGCAACCTGCTCCTGCGTGTGTTCGACCCAACCCATTCCATCATTGCTCATTGATTGGGTGGTTCATACTTGCGCAGGAACCCGCTCTACGTGCTCGACCTCATCGTCATCACCGTCTCGCTCGGCCTCGAGACCGTCTTCAGAGTCTTCTCCATGCCCGAGCAGGACCGAGATCACCCGAGATCACCCGAGATCACCCGAGATCACCCGAGATCACCCGAGATCACCCGAGACCATCTCCGCGTCTTCTCCACGCGCACACCGGAACCGGACCTTGCACTTGAAACGCCGCGTGGGGCTCCTGTCTCTCCTGGACGTGAAGACGAGGGTTGCCACCCCTTAGCCTTGCCCCACTACAATGCGCGTGTGGAGCCGTCCACCTCACAGGATCAGCTGACTCACAGCTGACCCTGCTGTCCCCTCCTCCGCTAGGACCTCGCCATGGCACTGATCATCGTCCGCCTCTGGCGCTTTGTCCGCATTGGCCACGGCATCTTTGCGTCGACGCACTCGGTCCGAGATCACCCGAGATCACCCGAGATCACCCGAGATCACCCGAGATCACCCGAGATCACCCCGACACTGTCCACGGCCTCCTCGCGCCGACGCACTCAATCCAAGAGAGAGCAAGATGGCCTGAAGGTGGCCTGAAGAAGGCCCGAGGTTGCCCGGGAGCAGGTCGCCAAGGAGAAGAGCGACAAGCTGCACGCGGAGATCCGCGCCCTCGAAGAGGAGTACACCCGCGCGCTCAACCAGGCGGCCTCCCTCGCCACGACGACTCGCCCCACGAGGCTACGCCCCGGCGCGGGTGGGCGTGGAGAGCGGTCCGATCGTTGGAATGAAGGCTGCCGGCTGACTGTCCTCCCTAGGCTGGCTTCGGCGCCGTCGAGCACGAGCGGGTCCCCCTCGGTGACTCGTCCGCCGCCGTTCCGCGGGCGTTCGGCGAGTGAGGCGAGCGCGGCGACGCACGACTTGCAGGGCGCGGGTGGCGAGAAGCTGGCCGATGGCGTAGCCGCGGCCCTCTCGCAGCGCAGCAACACGCCGACCAGCCCGGTCGGCGCTCCAGCCATGCGCCGCCCGCCCGCCGCCGCTCCGTTGGGCGCCGCGCACAGGGCGCTGCAGCTCGGCCCGAGTAGCAGCGCAGCGCGCACGGGGATGCCAGGGGTAGGGACGGGGATGGGGGCGGGGGAGGCGGCGGCGGCGGAGCGGCAAGCACCGCCGGCAGCGGAACCGGAACCGGCGGAAGGGGCTGCCGCGGCGGAGAGCGTCGAGTTGGAGCTCGACGCTCTCGACATGTCGACATAAGCGCACGCGCCGGGACGCACGCCGGGACGCACGGCGGGAGCGACGTGTCGTGGGTGCGTTGGGGTGCGTGGCCGTGGGCGTGGCCGAGCGTGGGGCCCTGGCCGCGTGCGCGCGGTGGAGCTCTTTTCGTTTTTTTCGGCGGTCACCGGGGTTTATACTTTATTTTTCGCGCCGAGATCCGCACACATGCACACACGCTCACACTAATGTTACACATACAGCGCAAGACCCGGCTTTTTCTTGTTTTATTATACGCACGTGCATCTAAGTCTTGTGGTGTGTGGCTTTCACGTCCCTCGAGCTTCGCCAAAGCTCCCACTCCTCGTCCGTGTAAAGCCGTATGCGGCGCCCGAGGCGGCGCGCTCGCGGAGCTTCGCGAAGCGCCGCATCTCCGGGTGAAGCGTCCTCCAGCGTCGATCCTGTCGCCGGCGAGCTCCTCGATGCAAACTGCCCCCACCACGATGGCCACGTACTGGGCTGGGTTTTTAGGCATTGTGGGGTTGGCACTCCCATCGACCCTCATGACCTCCTGCGGTCTCTGAGATGGACACCAGTGGGTGTGGGACCACAGCCAGGATACACTCGAAGGCTGGGTAAGCAGTAGAGGTCGATACTCGACGCGTCCCACATGGTCTGTGTCGCTGTCGGCACGCTGTCGACAGGACGTCGAGCGACACCGGTGGCAGTGCCACCCAGGAGTGGTCGGGCGGTCTCCCGTCATGAGAGAGTCACCATGTGATCCGTATGATGATTCCTGACAACCGCCTCAGTCAACTTTCGTCACAGTTCCCGCTCTGAGAGGAGCTGCGGGTCAGTTTGACAGCTGGAGCTGTGTCGCCGGCGTGCGGCGGCCTGCCTCCGGAGGTGCCTCTGAGGTGGACATTTTTTGGTCACCGTGAGAGAACGCGTTCGAATTTTTACTCCGGAACTTCAACTCCACACGCGCACCGGCCAGGGCTACAATAGTGCCAGTGAGGCGAAGGCGCGAGTCGGAAGGCCGCGACCGGGATTTGGTCCCGACACTTTCCTACAATCGCTGTGAACCCAGCCACGTAGACCTTGGTCACTCGGCGCTCTCGGAACAGCGTGGACAGCCCCGCGAGAGCGCGGCGAGTCTTGGCAACGGCAATCACGCCGCCCACCCTCGCGTCGAGCCGGTGCGCAGGCGAGGGCGCGGGGAGCGGTGCTAGCGAGGCCCGTTGGGAGGGCGCCGTGAGCAGCAACGGGAGAGCGTCGCACAGAGTGACGCGCCCCACTTCTTCCGGGTGCCCGCCCATCCCGTACTGTGCACGCCGGGAGGCTTGAAGACCACCGCCAGCTCGTCATCCTCGTGAAGAACCTCAAAGCGCCCACCTCTCCCGCTTCGCCTCGGTCAGTTCTTCAAAGAACCTCTCGACGCGCCGCACCTCTGGCGTCGATAGTGGCGCGGGCAACGGGTTGTTTCGAGGGTTGTTCAGCGTGAGGACATCTCCAGAGTGGACTCGGGCGGCTCCATGCGCCGTCCGTCCGTTGAGCAAGAACTCACCCCGTTGCGCCGCATTGTTCGCCTGCGTCCGGCTGGTGAGTGCCGGGAAGACGGTCCCGTCCGCACAGAAACGTGACAGAGGCGTGCTCTCGGCGACTGACGCGCCCGTGCCGCCAAGTTCCGCGGACGGGCCCCTCCACCCTTCATGTAGTCCCCACCGACGTTCGTGCGATCATTCGTCTGCGACGTCTTTTCTTCTTTTTTCGAGAGAGATTTTTCAATGCCAATAGCAATACCAAGCAACTCTAACACTCACACATAATTGTCTTTTTTAGTGGACGGGGGCGCAGTACTACGACGCGAAGTGCAAGTGGGTCGAGAAAGCCATAAGGCGGCTGGTGCTCGTGGACACTTTGGGTGGCATTGCGCCACACCCACCAAGCAGTTCCTCCACGTGTTCGCCAAGGAAGCGGTGGGCACCAACACGGACCGGACGGACGGTGTATGGGGCGGCGTCGGCGAACGCCTCCTCCTTTGTCGTCCACCACACGGACACGCAGCAGATCTTTATGGCGGCGGTGGCGGGCGACGCCGACAAACATCAACAAGCAGGCGCGCAAGATGCGTACCAACGGGGTCTACTGCTCAACTCCCCTGAGCGTGCCAATTAAACGGCCAGCAAACGGCTTGGCCACAGTGGGGGGTGCCCGGATTAGTCCCCACAGACGCTGTCGTGGGATCGCTTGTCATGTTAGGTTTCGTTAGGAGAGAGTGAGAGATTTTTGAAAACAATCTTTCTTTCTCAAGGTTAGTTAGGTGAAGAACAGTCTGGCTCGGACTGGACACCAGGACACCAGCGCGGTCTGGGTGGACGCGGGACAGAAGACGACGACACGCGCCGACACACAGACAATAAAACTCAAAGAAAGAAAGAAAGAAAAGAGACACGCCCAAGGGAGGGATGGGAGGACGGCACGCCGCCACCACACAGGTAGGTAGGTAGGTAGAAAGGTGAAGAACAGCCAGGCTCGGACTGGACACCAACGCGGTATGGGTGGACGCGAGACAGATGATGACGACACGCACGAGCGACACACAGACACAAACAAGCTCACAAGACACACAGCCAGCTGGCTGCCACACACCCTGAGTTGGCGTGGTACACATAACTCAGGGCCACATTCTTCCTGTCGCCCCCCCCCAGCACTCCACACAGGGATTTTAAGGAGAGGAGTAAAACTCAAAGAAAGGCGGAAAACTCGTTGCGCAGCTGTGAGCGCTTCAGAGCGGTGTTTCGACACCGATATCGTTCAAGGAGAACACTGTTCAAAATCCGCTGTTCACACTTCACAGGTAAGTGTAAGCGGAGCAGCTTAGTAGATACAGCGAATCCTTTGTGTTCACACCTGCAAGAGCAGGTGTGAACCGATTTCGGCCTTAGCCGTCGGTATGCCAATAGCGTGCTAGCCAAGTAGTACGCAGTTGGATTCCGAGGGTGTCCCATCACAAGTTTGGCTGCCGACAGACAAGATTGTCCCTTAGTCGACAGCACCCCCGCCGTTGGACGGTGCTCTGATTCTTTTTCGCACAACACTGGGCACGGGACTGGCGCGCACCAGCTCCAGTGGTGTACCTGTGTTAGTGCCAGTGCGCGCCAGTCCCGTAAAGAAAGAAAGAAAACAGACAAGCAAAGGGAGGGATGGGAGGACGGCACGCCGCCACCACACAGGGATTTTAAGGAGAGGGGTGTGATGCGCTAGCCGTCGCCCACCCTAGGGAGTCTGCCTCTTCCTATCTCTTTTCGCAGTCTCCCGCCGCTTCTCGCTGCAACCTTCATGCCACCTCGCGGCCGTCCCACTCTCGTCGTTCTCTCCCTTGTCACTTCCTCCTCTCTCCCGTCATTCTCTTCTCGCCAGTCCCGTAAAGAAAGAAAGAAAACAGACACGCCAAACGAGGGATGGGACGAGGACAGGGTCCCCACTCGCAGCGCGGTGCGCGGTGGACTCCCACATCCACTGGCGGTCTCATCTCAGTCTAGCGACCTGCCTCCAGCTTGTCGCTGGCAGTCTCTCCTACCACAGGCACACTGACACAGGGGTGGCAGGGGCGGCGGCACGAGTCTCCCACACACTATGCGGGCCTCACTAGAGGTGCGGCCTGTGCGTGTCCTCGCCCTTGAGGGGGGAGGGGAAGGGGCTGTGTGTCTGTGCATGTGTTGTGTTGTGTGTGTGTGTGTGTGTGTGTGTGTGTGTGTGTGTGTGTGTGTGTGTGTGTGTGTGTGTGTGTGTGTGTGTGTGTGTGCGTGTGCGTGTGCGTGTGCGTGTGCGAGCCGCCCTGAACGCCACGAGCGCGCCGCGAGCGCCGTAGCGCCGGCGAGCGCCGTCGGCAGCGCGCGACCGCCAGTCCCGTGCCGAGTATTCCTCCTAAGATTCTTTTTCGAGGTTGAGGCTCGGCTGCGACCGACGCACAAGTTACAATTGTACACAATGGCCGCTGCGCTGCCGCTCCTCGCCACGTGCTCCCTCCTCGTCGACCCCTCGATAGGCCGCCGCGCCGCGCTCGCGACCGTCCCTGCCGGCATCGCCGCGCTGGGCGGGACGCGCGAGGCCAGAGCGCTCTCTCCCTGCCCGCCCGGCGCAAACAACTGCCTCTCCACCGCCGCGCCCTCGCCCGTTGGGAAGCTCGCGACGTGGAAGTTTCCCAAGGGCATGGACAAGGCTGCCGCCATCGACTCGCTCGAGAAGGTTCTCGACTCGTACCCGCAGGCCTCTGCTGCCCGTGTCGCCTCTCCCCGGAGCCCTTCCCGAGCCCGTCCGAGCCGTCCCTACAGGCGGGCCAGGCTGACGTGGACAAGGGTGGCTGGAGCCGCGTCGACGACAAGCTCGCCTCCGCCGGCTACGCGCGGCTCGAGTTCCGCTCTGGCCTCGGCAACATGGCGCGCTTCTTCAACGGCGGAAAACCGTTCGTGGATGACCTGGAGCTGTCGGTGGAGGACGGGTTCGCGTGCATCCGCTCCTCCTCGCGTGTGGGCGACTCGGACCTCGGCGTCAACAAGAAGCGGGTCAACTTCATCGCCGCGGCGCTGCGGTCAAGCGGGTGGGACGCGCCCGACGTGCAGTGAAGGCTGAGAGAGACGCTCTAATAATCCATGACCATGTTCCGCTTGGCACGCCCTCGCGCCCTGCTGTGCGCCGGCACGGGCCACGCGCCCCGCGCTGCTGCGTTAGGTATGCAGTTAGCGAAAACAAGAGACACAGGTCACAGCCGCTCCTCAGTCCTCACACCCCATCACCAAAATCAAGAATTCAAGATGCATCGCGCATTGGTCCCAGCGCAGGCGCTGCCGCAGGGCTGGAGGATGCTCGGCTCGCGTTGACCGCTGTGCTTGCCGCGTGGGGCCCTCGGCCGTCGTGAGGAACACTTGGAATTCACAGCACAAGCTTTGCCTGCAGCGAAAAACAACGCCCGCCGGTGAAAAAGTGAGGCGTCGTCTGTACTCGCCAGGGGTATCGCAGCGCCAGCCAGCGTCCCCACACGAGTGGAAGGGCCGAAGATGTCGTTCGACATCCCGCTCTCCGCGTACGGAAGACGCGTCGGGCCGTCGCGCTTCTCCGCTGGCCCGCTGCAGGAGGTTATGAAGCAGGAGGGCGCGCACGTCATGGCCCAGGGCGTGCCGCCGGTGACAGCCTTGCCCATCGCTAGCCTTTCGGCGACGCTCGCCGACGGCAGCACTGTCGAGCTCGATGCCGTTGAGACCCGCAACGCACAGCGCTACGCGCCATTCGCGTGGGCTCCGCTCCGCTCGTGGCTGCTGGAGCACGTGCGAGAGCAGCACAGCCCGCCGAGTGAGCACTGGGACGTGAGCATAACCGCTGGCTCAATGCTCGGGATCGACGCGGTCTTGCGCCTGCTGCTCGACCCGGGCGACGCCGTCCTGTGCGAGGAATTCACCTTCCTCGCGTCCAAGGACAACCTCCTCGCGGCGGGCGCCACCCTCCTCCCGCTGGCGATGGACGAGGACGGCCTCCTGCCGAGCGCAGTCGAGGAGGAGTGCGAGGCGCGGCTGGCGGCGGGGCTGCCGCTGCCAAAGCTGCTCTACACGATCCCCGTCGGCCAGAACCCAACCGGCTCGCGGCTGCGGCCGGACCGGTATGCCGCCGTCTACTCCGCCGCGCGCAGGTACGGGCTCGTCATTGTCGAGGACGATGCTTACTACTACATGCAACACAGGGCGGCGCGGCCCGACATGCCCCTGCCCGGGCTGAGTGGGCTCGGGCCCAGCTTCCTCTCTCTGGACGAGGACGGGCGCGTCGTGCGCCTCGACACCTTCTCGAAGCTCCTCGCGCCCGGCTTCCGGCTCGCGTGGGTGACTGCGCCGTCTCCCTTCGTTGCAAAGGCGAGAGGAGCCGAGAGGAGGAGAGGAGCCGAGAGGAGCCCGAGGTGAGCCGAGAGGAGCCCGGGGTGAGCCGAGATTGGCCGAGCTTGGCCAATCTCGCCGCAAAGGTGGACGGGCTGCAGTACATGTCGTCGCAGTGGGGCAGCACGCTCTCGATGCTGCTGCTCGCAAAGATGCTCGCGGCGCCCGGCTGGCTGCTCGGCCACGTCACGGCGCTGCAGGCGGCGATGCGGACGCGCTGCCTGGCCCTCCTCGCGGCCGCCGAGGAGCACCTCGGGGGCGTCGCCACCTGGAGCGTGCCGCAGGCGGGGATGTTCCTATGGCTGACCCTGGCGGCGGACTACGAGCCGGGGCCGCTGCTCGAGGCGTTGAGGCGGCACGGGGTCGCGGTGATTCCGGGCGAGAGCTGCGCCGCCGCGCCGCCACCGGCGGGCCGCCGCCACTTGAGGCTCACATATGTCATCGACCCCGACCAGTACAATGAGGGCGTTAGGAAGGTGGCGCGCGTTCTCGGTTCTGCGCGCGTGAACATCTGACTCGCTTTTATTCGCGATGTCGAGTATACGCAAATAAGATTCGTGTGAGCTGTGACGGCTGAGAAGGCCGTTGATACATAAAAACACGGTGCCGGCGCGGCACACGCGGCGCGAGCCGCGCGACCGGAGATGGGTGAAACGACATGGTGGTGGCGCGATTTCTTCTTTCATATTTTTAGTTCAGGGCACAGTCGATCCTCTCGTTTGCACCTGCCGATCGCATTCGCAATGGCCTGGCGCGTCGCAGGGCGTGATATCCCGCTTGCCTTGAGTAGCTCAAGGAATTTCACACGCCCTGAGCTCTCAACAGCCTTCACCAGCGCTGGTAGCGAGCTGGTTGTGGCGCAGCTCTGCAACACATCCATCACCGCCGTGTCCACGCCGGCCTCGGCGAGCAGATCCTGCAACGTTCGCACGTTGGGTGGCCTCTCCTCCTCCGGGCAGGGCTGTGGGCCGTGCAGAAGCATTTTGATAGCTCGGTCTGCCAGCTCGCGGGTCAACCCACTCGCAAAGGCTGTCTGGACGAAGCGGCCCCGCAGTGCCTCGCCGCCGTCTTCTGATACCAGGTCACGGTCGTCGATCGCCACCCAATTCGTGCTGCCATGAAGGCCTCCCAATCCGTGCTCCGACAGCCAGCTGAGGATCTCCTTCGGGCGGACGCGCGAAACGCGGTCCATGGAGCCGCTGAGCTGCGGTGTCGCGCCAATGCAGTCGACTCTTCTCTCGTGCAGACATCGTTTGATGCGGCTACTGAGTGACGTGTCACGCCGCCAGTCGGTGGACAGCACAACTGCGGCACGTGTGGACTCGGCGATTCTTTGCAGCTCTGCACACGGCGCGGCCTCCAGCCTTGTCTCGTGTTTGCAGCAGAGCACGCCATCCACGTCCAGGAATACGATCGGCCGGGTCTTCGTACTGCTGCCACTGTCTCCGCTGCTGCCGGTGCCGGTGTCGGCCATATATCAACGTGCTGGAATTCCTCTTTGCATCGTGAAATGTGAGCAGGGTTCCGGCTGTTCGGGGGTAGGGTAGGGTGCGCCGGATCGCGGTCTGCTACCCCTCATTTGGGCATGTAACGGACGTCTCTTGTGGGCGGCCACCCCCCAACCCCCTACCCCCCTACAATCCGGGGGGTGTACTCTACCCACCCCAAAAAAACAGCCGGAACCCAGGCGCCAGGGGTCCGAGAGTGTCACTTGCTCGTCAATAAAACAAACGCTTGCGAAGAGGCAAGAAGGTGGCACAAAACTACTGACCACCCTACAGTACAAGCCCGCCTCAACCCACTTTACCCATGTGCATACTATTATACTACTACTCTATGCACTTATAGTATCTGCCTACATTCTCTCTCTACGAATACGATGACCACGTGTGCCCCCCAAGGCACCGCTCTCCCCTCTCAGGACTCAGCTCTCACCGTCTCGGTACTTGTCTCGGGCTCAAGTCCTTTCTCATTTGCAGCACGCCAATCGCACCGAAGCGAAAATTGATCGACGGCGACACCGGGAGCTCCGCACTGGGCTCGGCGGAAGCCTCCGACGATGTCAGGTCGCCAGACGGCGGCAGTGCGGCCCCAGCCGCCGGCTGCTGCTGCGTGTCACCCTTTGAGCCACAGCGGGGCGAAGGGGGGCGCGAGTCGGCAGAGTATAGGCGGCCTCGGATGGCCTCTCGTTGCGCGCGTGGAAGGTAGAGCGGAAGCAAACGCTTGTTCGAGTGCGTGCAGTGCAGCTGAGCCCGCGCTCCGAAGAAGCCCCGTGCGACCAACTCCGCGCAGCAGAGCGCCGTGAAAAGGAGAAAGGCGACGGCACCGCCGGCAGCGATGGCCACTATCGTCGAGCTGCTGCGGCCCGAGGTTGAGCGGGGGCATGAGACAACCTCGACACGCTCGCCCGCAACCATCAGTAGGGCCGTGCCAGGCTGCACGTAGCCCGCCTGCCACGAAGCGGAGGGGGGAGCGTGAGCGCTGCCGCAGGGACATCCAGCATAGGGCAGGCGACGTCGGTGGCGTGTGCTTGAGGAAGGCGAGGCATAACTCTCGCACCTGTGTCTCCAGCAGAGGCGTCTGGCCATGCTCGGCAAGAAGACACGCGAGGGCAAGTGCGCTCTCGTGAGGCTCGCCCGAATGTGTCGCGGCATAAAAGTCAAAGCTGACGATGAGCGGAGGAGGACCAACCCAAGGTTGAATCTCGGAGACAGAGCCGCCTCGGGAGAGAAGATCGAGCTCGGCCTCTCCCGCCGCCGCAGAGCCCCGCGTCCAAAACCTTGCCACCGTCCTGGCCTCCTCGGCCGACGCGTGCACAGTTTTGACTGTGACGACCGAGGAGACAGCGACGTCTGCCCAGACTTGCAAGGGGTAGACGCTGGCGGCGTTGAGCACGCGTGGCAGGTCCCTGGCCAAGAGGCCTCTCACTCGAATCGGGTACGCTCTCTGGGATTCGTTCAGATCTTCCCCCTCTGCGCTGAACTGCACCTCGACAGACGAGGCACTTGCTTGCTCCGTTTGCACAACGGAGACTTCAACGCCGTGGCGAGTGAGCGGCAGCAAACGGCGCACCGCAGCCTCAAATTCTACCGAAAAAGAGCCCTCGCTAAGGGCTGCCTGCATAGGATGGAACGTGAAGGGAAGAACAAGCCTCACCTTCTCGTCCAGAGGGGGTGGCGGCGGCGGCGGCGAGGGCATCGGCTCGGAAGGTGGCAAGGAGGGTGTCGGTGGAGGTGATGACGGGGGTGGCGAGGGCGGCGGCGGTGGCACTGGCGGCGGTAGTGGCACTGGCGGTGGTGGCGGCGCCTGCGCTGGCGTCTGCGGGGGCGTCAGTGGCGGGGGCGGCGGGGGCGATGGCGATGGTGGCGGCGGCAGTGGCAGCGGCGGCGGCGGCGGCGGTGTTGACGGCGGCGGCATCAGCGGTGGGGGAGTATGTGGTAGCAAGTGCGGTCGCTGAGGCAGCGGCGTAGACGGTGGCGAGCTGGGAGAAGGCATTGGTGCTGGCCGTGACGGCGGCATTGCGGGCGGCAACTGGGGCGGCCCTACACACTCGGGCGGCAGACTCCCCGTGCCTGCAAAGAGAAAGTTCCGGCCGTACGCAGACGCGTCAAAGTTTCGGCCAACCTCATATGTCACCTCGAAGCTGCTGATTCCAGCAGGGTATTGGAGGCACACAAATTTGGGCATCGTGTAGCGGTAGGGCTGCCCCGACTTCCTCGAGCCATCGGGGTAGACGCCGGCGCCTGGGATCTCGGCGCCTTCGTCGGTGCAAATGACCTCGTCCAAGACTCTGCCAGGGGGCCGCGGGTAGCCCGAGATTCCGTCGCCGGGCATTCGGCCGTGCGCCAACCCGGGACACTTGTCGTAGTCGCCGCACGTCCCGCTGGCGCCCCCCGGAATATTCATTAGCGCCTCCGGAAAGTCGCTCGGATTGTCGGGCCCACGCCCCTCGGCCAGCGCTTCGACGCGGATGCAGCCCGCATCCTCCTCGATTCGCATGTAGGGCGAGGTGTCAATGTCTGGGCAGAGGAAGTCCTTGATTGAAGATGCCTCGGGAAGCTTACCATGCATGAAGTAGCCCGATGTGCCGCACGCGACCATGCTCTCCCTCATGTTTGCGAGCTCCCCGAGGTGCGGGCCGGTGTCAAAGTCAAAGAAGCAAAAGTCGAAGGGGTGGTCTACGACGAAGGGCGCGTTGGTGCCCGGCTGGACGAACTCGAACCCAAAGGTGGTCTGCGTGCCCTGCAGGAGGCTGATAGAGGCGAAGTTCCCGCCATTCATCGTCCTGCCATTGTGCGCTGAAGACCAGGGAGTGTAGGAAGTGAGGTTGCTCACGACGAGGTCCAGGCCCGCCGCCACCGTGCTGACGCCGTCATACACCCTGCCGACACCGTTGTACCGCAGCACCGGAAGCGTGCCTTCCGCGGAGTCCGAGCAGCCGCACCCGCACCCGCACGAGCAGTCGGTCGCCGACCCAAGCGCTGGCGGCTGGCAGAGGACGCCGCTGCCTCCTGGATACCCGCCGAGGTTGTTGATCGCCTCGGTGCCGAGCGCAAAGTCGAGGTGCAAGCCGCGGGGATGCCAGCCGGCCACGCAGTCCCATGCCATGGGGCGGAACACGTTGACACAAACACACAAAACAGGACGCTAGGCGCACAAGCACAGACAGTCGAGAAACAGCAACGACAGTCAGAAGTCAGCACAAGACCCAGGAGGCGAATGCGATGACGGCCGTTGACGGCGGAGTTCGTTACCTCGGAAAGTAAAGAAAGAGTCGTTTTAAATAAACAAAACGGACATCGCAAGCTAGGGCTGGGTCGAGGACAGACACGTCCCCACCTTTGCAGGATTTTGCAAAAGCGAGGGGGGTGGGCGCATCGCCGCGCGGAGAGGGCTGGGCACAGGGCACAGGGGATCCTCTCTCGCATAGGATATGCACTCGCTCGGCGGCACCAGGGCAGGGCTGGGCGTCCTATTTGTGCTCCCCCCCGGACCCCTCGCTCTCTGGCACTAACCATCTGACCACTCATCTGCGGGGCTTGGCGAGCGGCCGCGCTGCGGGGCAGGGCTACAACTGTAGTGAGTGAGTGAGAATGGGCTCTGGCCACTCGCCCGTGCGGGTGGGTGTAACCGCGCATCAGTCGCACGGAGGCCTCGACCGCCCCTCGCGGCAAGCTCTCGAGCATCTCGAGCAGCTCGCCCGCCGCCATCGCCGCCTCGAACTGCTCCCTCAAAGAGTTCCTTCTGTGTTGTGCCAGGCGGGGAAATTTCTTACTCGTAGAAGCTTGGAGGGAGTTTCACAGGAACGGCATACGCGTGTACATGCTCTCGCTATTCGCGGCCGCCGCCGCCTCGTTCACCGTGCCGTCCGCCACCGCGCCGCCCAACGCGTTCAACCTTCTGCGCGGCATCGACGTGCTGCGGGCCACCGACGGCGTGGCGGTCCCGCTCACCGAGCAGTGGGCCACGGACGAGCGTGCGGTGCTGGTGCTGATGCGATCGTTTGGTTGAATGTTCTGCCAGGAGCTGGGCGCACAGCTTGCACGTGATGTGCTGCCTGTGCTCCGCGGCGGCAAGCCGCCTGCCAAGCTCGTGGCGGTCGGCATCGGGACGGCCGAGCGAGGCCGAGAGTACTGCGAGCACGTCGGCCTCCCTGCGGAAACCCTCCTCTGCGATCCAGAGAACGCCGCGTACGACGCTCTCGGCCTGAAGAAGGGAGTTGCCACGACCTTCTTCACTGTTGACACGCCCTTCGCGATTCTCGATCGCGCGCGCAAGGACGGCGCCGCCGACCTGATCGACGCTACCAAGCGCTGGAAGCCGTGGCTGCCGCCCAAGAATGACCAGGGCCTGCAGCAGGGCGGCGCGTTCGTCTTTGAAGGCCCCGACCTGCTGTTCTCGCACTTCGACCCCAGCACTGGCGCGCACGCAAAGCTGGACGACTTGCTCGAGGCGGCGGCGAGATAACAGGCCACCGCTGCCTGAGGCGTGTACATGTACATGTAGCTCCAGAGCCCTCGCGCGAGATGACGCCACGACTGCCAACGGGCGCCGACACGCCCAGAGGTCGCGGCTGAGACCAACGCGCAGAGGGATCTCTCTGTGGGTGCCAAGAGGAAGGTGAGCGCGGTGTTGCCAGCAGTGTCGTCCTATTTGAATCAGGCATCACACACAGTTCTCTCCACACCCATCTGACTGAAAGGTCTCAGCCTCCACGGTCCACGCCCCGGCTCCACCGACACACGTTCAACACCGCTCCTATAAGCTCTTCAGCAGCCCGGCCACAGCGGGGGCGCACACGCACGATCCAGGTCTCGGTGTGCGGCCCTCATCTTGCTGTTGCGGCCTTGCCAGCGTCATTCCGCGGCGAGTTGATACCAAAGTGTGTCGGGAGCGGAGGGTGTCGGTGGCAGCCTCACCTCCTTCCATACTGCTTGTCGATGTAGTGCTGATGATACTCCTCAGCGTCGTGCCACTGCTTTGCGTCGAGCACGGGGATGGGCTTGCCGCTCTGCCTCGCAATTCTCTCGGCGGTCGCCCTTTGCTCCGCATTCTGCGCCCACACGGCGCTCATGTACTGCGGCTTGCTCTTGTGGGCCGACGCCTCGGCGAAGAAGCGTGTCATCAGCGCCTCGTATGAAGTCTTGGTCGGGTCGTACTCCACCTTGAGAGCCTCTGTGTGCCCGTCCCCGCGGCAGACGGTGGAGTACGTGGGGTTCGAGGACGCACCACCCGTATAGCCGACCGAGGTGGAGACGACGCCGGGAAGCGAGTCGTACTCGGCCTGCGGATGCCAGAATCACCCCAGCGCGATGACGGCCGTCTCGGTGGCGGCGGCCAGTCCCGCGGCCGCGGCCGGGTCTGGATCGCATAAAGAGAGAGATTTGGTTTGGGCAGTCCATAGCGGAAGCGGCCATAGAGGAAGCGGCTGAGGACACGATGTGTTTTTTACTCGCCATTTTCCTCCTCTGGGGCGGCCGGGTCCCCATCTGCTCGCCCCGCATCACGCACCTTATCTAGCACCTTCGCTCGCGCCGCCTCGCCGCGCCACTCGAGAATGCTCGCAGCTGCCGACCCGATCTGCTGACGGGCGCCGGCATCTGGCTCGCACGATCTGCGCCCTCCACCGGAATTCGTATGCAGCATAGGCACCGGGTCTGCAGCACCGGCTCAACGCCGCGCCCCGCGGTCGGTGCAAGCAGGGAATGTTCCCGCTGCTGCTCTGCTGCAGCCTCGAGTCGCGGTGCGGCCTCCGCACTCTCGGCGTTCGCCTCTCGCCCTGCTGCAGCATCCGTTCCCATCTCTGGCTGCCGTTCGCCGAGCGCCTCCTCAAAGCATGCGAGAATCTCGTCGCTCTGAAGGTCAGCCTCGAGCACGTCGTCGGCAGCGCGGATGCTCGCCCGGCCGGTCGGCCCTCGAGACCTCACAGTGGCGGCCGCCTCTGACAGCGGCGGCAGCCTCCCAAGCTGGCCACGCATCATGCTGCGCTTCGCGAGCAATCGCGTAACGTGAGGCTCGCTGGCTTTTTGTGGCTTTTTGGACGGCTTTTTTGGATTCTCCCGCCCTCCAACCCCTCTCTTGGATTTTTTCTGTGTCTTTTGTGGTGCTAGTTCGTGCCAGTGCTGGAGAGGGGCTTTATATCTAGAATTCTTTCTTTCGTTTGGCACTCGACACAGCCTTCCTACTCTGACAAAAAAAGAGTGGGCTACATATACACGTATGCGAGTAGCAGACAGTCGCGCCGCACACGACAGAGGGAGAGGGAGATTTTTCAGTGTATGTAGCTCTTACGTACATTCCCGAAGGAGGACTGCTGACGGGGTTTGCGATGAGGAGCGATCCAATTTTTAGAAGCCAACAAGAATTTTGGCACTGACAGTGACAGTAACACGGAAGCTGAGGACGGCCACTGACTCGGTAAATGCTAGTACATGTATAGTATAAGCCCGATCCGTCGTAGAGTTCTTGCGCTTCGGCGGTTAGTGGTGCACTAACCTCCGAGAAACCCTTCGGGTCGCTCCTCATCGCAAACCCTGTCAGCAGAGTCCTCCTACGGGAATGTAGTCAGAGCTACATACACTATAAAGAAAACCTCGGCGAAACTTGACGTGGCAAATTCGGCCCCAGGACTGACCCGCCGCGTACATACTCCTATGTCGGACGAGGAGAAGACGGACGACGAGAGCGAGGAGAGCGGAATGGTCAGCGGCGGCCACGCTGATCGCGTCGCCGACCGCCTGTCCAAACAGAACGCCATGGCCCGCATCTCCACGACCGTGAGCAACGCAAAGAACGTGGCATTTGATGGCCTCGGCGAAAGAGGCATGTTTGTGGTTGGCGCCGCCGCCGTGGCGCTGGGCGGCCTCGCTGCCTGCTTCTGGGCGTACAGCACATCAATCGGAGCGCAGAAGGTCTGTCTCAAGTCCTCGCTCGGCGTCCATGTGACAGTCTCGCGTGACGGCGTCGCTAGGCTCGGAGGAAACAGCTCGGCCGAGTCCGAGTCCTTCCTGGCGTTCAAAGTTTCTCCGGCCATGGTGGCCCTGCTTCGCGCACGAGCCTCCGCGCTGAACCTCGACGAGCAGGGCCGGCGGCCGCAGATTCTGACCCTCTCCAACTGCCACTGCTCTGGCTTCTCCAACGCTTATGGTTTTGGGGGCTACTGCGAGCGGTGGGAGGAGAGCTCGCAGCAGCCGTGGTGCTACGTCGACGAGGAGTGCTCCACGTCCGCGGCAAAGGGCTCCTTCGGTCTCAAGAGCCAGACGTGCAACCCCGAGGTGCACACGGCCACCGAGGGGGCGGGCTACCCGTCCGACCCCGCCCCGAGCTCCAACGCGCAACAGCTTGCCGGCTGGCGGGCGCCCCCTGGGTGCGCGTGCAGCGGCTACCAGAACAAGCACGGGTACGGCGCGTTCTGCAAGGCGTGGGAGGACGCCCTCGCTCCGGGGCAGACGCCCTGGTGCTACACAACCCCCAACTGCTCCTTTGTCGAGAAGCTTGGCCTGCCGCGCCGCGGCTCCTTTGGCCAGCCCTACGTCCACTGCGAGCCGTGGTACGAGCGGCTGACGCCGTCCACCTCGCCTCCGCCACCGAGTCCGCCGCCGCCGCCGCCGCCGCCACCGCCGCCACCGCCGCCTAGCCCCCGCTACCGCCGCCGGGCGACGCCGACCGAGCATGAGGCTGCCGCGGAGGCGCTGGCGGGCCAGGCGACACAATACGTGGCTCTCGTGTCCCAGACGACCGGGTTGTTTGCCACGGCGCGCCCGCCACCACACAGGGCGGCCATGATGCTTCAGGCGCGCGACGTCGGCCTCTCGATCCACGGCGTCTTCGCGCCCCTGCCCTCGGGGCACCTCCTCGCGCTCGGCACTCGCGCCCTGCTGGGCCTGTGTGCCGAGCCGGGTCAGCCAAACGCAGCGCCGCTCCTCTGCACCGGGTACCACCAAAAGGGGAGCAACGAGCCCCACCGCAAGTTCCTTCGCACGCCGACTCACCCGTCGGCGCTCAAGTTCGAGCTTAACGCGTGCTGAAGGGCGTGCGAGACTCGCGGACCCACAAGAGTCTGGCGTGGAGGATAGGGAGGGGTGGGGGCGGGGGGGGGGGGGGGGGGGCCCCCTTGGGCTCCTCCAAAGGACAAACCCCCCGGAATCCCCCCCACCAAAATGGTAAGGGCCCCGAAAGAGGGGGGAAAAAAAAACTCCCGAACCCTTGAACTGCCCCCCGGGGGGGGGGGGGGGGGGGCACGCTTGGGCTCGTCGACAGGACGAACGCCGCGGAGTCGCGCCAACCAAGATGGTAGGGGCGCGGGAGGAGGGGGGGAAGGAGAGCTGCGGGATCCTTGAACTGCGCTCTGGTGTGGTGTGTGTGCCTTCAAGAAGTTTCACCATTGTCGCGGTACTAATAGCGTAATAGTATGAAAAAATAAAAAAGCCGGAATTCGGGTGGCAAGTACTCTCGCCTCGGCAAAGCTGAGAAGGTTTGGCGGGACAAGCAAGAGGAGGGGTGCCGTCCAGGTGGCACGTCCTTATAGCCCTTAGGTGTATTGTTGGCAAACGTCAAGACACATATAGCTCACACAGAATCACAGCGGGAGGAAAGCGGCGAGTCGCAATTCCTGGGGTCCTTGTGGCGGGCCACCCTGTCCAGAAAGGCATGGATGCCAATCTGGGGTCTCTCGACCGAGTCTATGAAGCCCTGCCTGGCCGCTCCCGGTGTGGTGGCAAGGTTATAGAACCAAGCGACGGAGATGGTGCGGGGGTACGGGTGTTCCAGGGGGTCACGACAGGTGGCACGTCCTGGAGTTTGTGGCGTGCTCCGCTCACTTCCTAGAGTTAGAAGAATCTTGGTCAAAGCGCAATTGTCGCTGCGATTCAATATCCCCTCCTATCACCGGGGAGACTCGAGCACCGAGACTGCCGGGAAGACACACCTGCACAGCACATGCATGGACGGGGACTGCCGTCAGACAACTCGCGTTCTTCAGATTCATCCACCGACGTACCGCGAGCAGGTCGTAGCGTGTAGGTGTGTGTGATTCCGAGTCTGATTACGTGTGGGTGTAGAGCCGCGCGTGTAGCCTGCTAGTGGCCGCGGTACGTCGGTGGGGCTGCATGTGGAGAGAGAAGTACTGGTATCTGAAGTCCAGCGGGCCGATTCTACACCGGTCCGCACCGCGCACACCCTCATCGGTCACCGCGACGCACGACGCGGTCACGCTCACGATTCGTCTGCGACTCACACACGTCACTCTCTACGGCCGGCGGCTCTATAATCTCTTATATCGTCTTCTGACTTCTCGTCGAGACTCCCACACAGCGCACGCACACGGGGAGACCGTGAAGTTCAAACCGTCACATCGGGGCCCGCCAGTGTCCACCCATCGTCGCCGCCCAACGTATCCGCCACCTCTGGACCCGCGCGGTCACCCAGCCCCAGCGCACCTGGCGCCTCCTGCCCCGCCTCCAGCGGCGTGTCGCGCCCGAGGTCGACCTTGAGCTTGAGCCTCTTGTTCTCGTACTTTGGGTTTGGTTTGGACGCCCACGCCATCAACTGGAACCTGAGCTTCTGCACCTCGCTCATTCGGTCGGCGTCCGGCACGCCCGCCAGATAGTCCTCCGCCCGAAAGACCTCCGTGCGCCCGGTCGCAGCCGCCGCCCTCGCGGCCGCCAGCGCGGCCTCTGCGTCCTCGCGCCAGTCGGGCGCAACCAGCGCGGCGGCGTCGTCGTCGAACGACTCCTTGTGTAGCAAGTCGAAGAGCTCGAGCGCCTGGAGCGGCGAAGGTGCCTGCGCGTGGCGGGAGGGGGCGGTTGCGCCGGACGGGGAGGGCGGGTCCGCGCGGGATCGGCCGAGAGGCGCCGGCAAATCGAGTGCATCCTCGTCGCCAGCGACAGGGGAGAGGCGGCAGACGGCGGAGGGGAAGCCGTGGCCGATCTTTGCGTCCCACACGCCGAGCGGCTGCTCGCGCACACTCGCGACCGACGTGGCGGCGACGAGCGACTCGCCCGCCGGCTCGGGCGCGGCAACGCGCAGCCGCAGCAGCAGCCACGAGCCGAGGCTGCGCACGGGAGGCCGATCGGGCAGTAGCGATGGCCGCCAATCGCGGCGGGTGAGCGACTCCGCCGGGAAGCAGAGCCACCAGGCACCGTACAGGCCGTAGCAGAGCGCGCCCAGCCGCGCGCACAGAGAGCCCGAGGCCGCAGTGGTCGCGGCGCCTACGCCCGGCGGCGCGAGAGCGAGGAGCGGAGCGACAGGCGCGGTCAGCAGCGCGCGCGTGGCAGCAGCCACGGGGTGGGGGAGCGCGCGCGCCCACCCGTGCGTGAGGGCGGACGCCATCGGCACCTGCAGCGCGGCGGAGAGGGCGCGCGCGAGGGCGGCGGCCTAGAGAAGGCTCCGGGAGAGGTCTCGGAGGGCTCCAGGGAGAGGACTGTGTGCCAGGGCGTCCGCCTCGAGGGCACAGAGCGCCGTGGCGACGAGGCGCCAGCAGCGGAAGCGGGAGGCGCCTGGTGGACACGTCCCGTCCGGGTGCGAGTACACGCGCCGAGTGCTCTGGCGCGCTGCATTAATACAGAAAGCTGTTGGAAATCCTGGGCGTGAAGACGAGGGAGAACCGCCAATCGCGAGTATGGCCGTTGGAGGCGCCGGTTGAATGCAGGGGTGTGTGCTGCTCGGCATCTAGCGGGAGGCGCCGACTCCTCCGCGTTCGGAGAAGAGCTCGTCGGAGAGGTCCCTCCAGTACCTAGAAGGGGCCCGAGAAGGGTCTTGGAAGGCTCCGAGGAGAGGTCATCGGAGAGGTCCCTCTCGCGCCACAGCGCCGCGCCCATGCCCAGGCGGGATGAGAGCGCCAGCCCTACACCCGCAGACGAGACAACTAGGCTGAGCACGAGCGCGGCAGCCACCGGCCCGGGGAGGGTTGGGTCGGGTTTAGGGCTGGGGGCAGACAGCCCGCGGTGGCGCAACGGCGGAGGAGGCGCGGCGTGACTGAGGCGGCGGAGGCGCGTGTCTCGGAAGTGTGTGCGCTACCGAGAGGCTCGAGCGGGTTGGCGACGCGGGAGAGTGCGGACGCCGCGACCAGGCCGCTGCCCGCGAGCAGGTAGCCCACGCAGAGCACGTCGGGCGCGCGCGCGCGAGGCAGCCACGAGGAGGGAGCACCGCGCGCGGCAGCTGCTGCGGCTGCCGCGCCCTGCGCGGCGGCGGCGCCCGCCGCTGGGTACGGCGGTACCTGCGGCAGCCTGCCCGCGGCGCGCGAGCGAGCGTTTCGCCACGCCTGCAGGGCGAGATGTGCCCCCGGCAGCGCGGCGTGCACCCACGGCGCGAGGGCAAGCGACAGCGCGGCGGCGGCGGCGGGACGTCTCCAGCCGAGCAAGAGTGGCAGCGCCAGCGAGCAGCGCACTACCGGCTGCAGCCGCTCTCGGAAGGCGAGGACCGCGTCGCGGCGGGCGGCGGTGGGGAAGACGCCGTACAGGCGGTGGTGCCAGAAGTCTCGCGCGTCCAGCCGGTCGTACTCGCCCTCGTCGTCATACCCGGGTGGCGGCTTGGGAGGGACGAGTTCGGGCGCCGAGAAGGCTGGCTCGCCGGTGGAGCTGAGCGCCGCGGTGAGCTGCTGCGGAGGCCGGCCGCTCGCCTTCATGCGGCGCGAAACCTCCTGGAGCACATTCAAGTCGAGCTCGTACGGCGATCCCTCCTCAAAAAAGGCGGCGGTCGGGTCAGCCTCTGCAGGCGGCGGCAACTCTCCGTCGGTGGCAGCTGCTCGCAAAGCGGCCGCGCGGGCTGCTGCGAGTGATCTTCGCGGCACAGGCGGCAGCAGGGCAGCTGTGAGCAGCAACATGCCTGGCGAGGGATCCCTAGCGCGCGCGCGCGGCCGAATTCAGATGAAGAAACACCAGCACGCCGTGGTACCGAAAATGCACAGCGCAACACAACGTGTGTGGTGGGGGATCTTCCTGCCGTATTCACTTCCAGCCCATGCTCAGCGACAGAGATGGCAGAGTGAGATCCAATCTGACGATATGCTGCTCTGCTGTTGTCAGTGTTACATTCTTTTCTTCAGAAAAAGAATTCGATCGGCCCAAATAGGTCGATTCCGCACCTCCCGCCCAAGCGCCCGTACGATTAGCAAAAGCGGCCGAGGAGCGTGTCGCCCCTTCCGCCTCTAGCAGGCGGCGGCGGCCGCCGCCGCCGCTTCCCGCAGCGCGCTGGCCGCCTCCGCCTCTGAGCTCAGGTTGAGCTTCTCCTCGTTGAAGGGCGAGAGCACCTGCCACCCAGAGGGGGCGGAGCAGACACCGGGCGGCGTGTGAGACAGAGGCGCGGAGGGAAGGGAGCGTGGCGGGCGAAGAGGAAGGCGCGCGAAAGGCTTGGGCGTCGTCTCGCCTCCTGCGCCTCGCCGCGCAGCGTCGTGAGCTTGGCGCGGCGGAGCGGGGGCGTCTGCTCTCCGACCCACGAGAGCAGCGTGAAGCGCGTCACCTTTGGCGCACCAAGGGATGCGTCCCCCGACCCGTTTCACCGCTCCTCCCTCCCTCCCTCCGGCGTCTCTCACCTTTGGCCGGACCACGTCCTCGGCGGACCCCATCTCGTGCTCCGTGCGCAGCAGCGCCCACTGCGCGCTCGCCGGGTCGAAGGCCGCGGGCAGCGACTCGCCGCCGTCCGTGCCCGTGCTCTCAACCTTGAGCTGGGTGCCCGAAGCCTCGTACCCCAGCAGCACCCACGTCGCTCCGCCGCTGCCCTTGCGCACGGCCGCGATCGCTGCCGCCACCGCGGGCGACACCGCCGTCCCCGCCGGCTGCGGCGGAGCCATGACCGCCGCCTTGGTCTTGTGGGCGCCGACGTCGTTGTGCCGCCCGCCGATGGCAGTGGCAACTTCTGCGGCCGCGCCGCTCTTGCTTGCGGCCGCGCCCGCCCGTCCGTCGCTCACGGCGCCGCCTCCGAGTTCGCGGACGAGCGCGTCCACAGTGGCTGAAGTCACCTCGGACGGCTCGGTCGCCGACATCAGCTCCGCGTGGAAGGGCGCGAAGACCTCTGAGACGGCGCCTTTCACGGTCGACACCTTGGCGCGCTTCATCGTCGAGAGGGCGGAGCCGATGAAGGAGAGGAACACAAACTTGATCGTGGTCGACTTGTCGATCTGGTCCGTCCGGCGGACCAGGCCGTAGAAGACCGCGTCGTCAGACAGCTGCGCAGCCAACGCCTCCGCGCCGCCCTCGCCCTTGCCCACCAGGCGCAGGGAGCTGCCGTCGGGCTCGAGCGCGCAGAGAGCCCAGTCGGTGGGAGACGCGTCGGAGCGCACGTCCGAGAGGGCAGCCTTGAGCTCCGCCGGCGCGTGCACCTTCACGGAGCGAAGTGTTCGCATTGTGTTGGGCACGGCGGCGAAGGCGGGGCGATGGATGGTCGGCCAGCCCAGCGAGAATTCTTCTCGGTCTCGCGGGCACCGCACCCGTGCTGCCACAAAGCACAATGTGCTGCCACAAAGCACCACTAGCGATTTCGCGCGGAGGGCGTAGTGAAGTGCTGGGGCGCTCACTGTGTGTTATTCGGGTGGGGATCCATCAGTGGTAAGCGGCTTTAGTCACAGATCCAAGCTCAGACGTCACACCAACACCACAAACACGCTCACTTCGCCGCTGCTGTAGATGGGCCTCCGGGGGCCCATGCTACGTCGAAGCACAGACCCGATCTCGGCACTCACGGGCTGCCACGCGCCCGCACGCGGCGCGGGCCGCACCGCCCATGCCCCCGGGTCACCAACCCCGCCTCTCGGCCCTCTCGGCCCTCAGGAGCGTGCGGGAGACCGGCGAGGGGCGCGCCGCGCGCCGCCTGCAGAGCCGCCAGAGGCATTGTGTCGCCTCCGCTGGCGGGGTTCCCGCGCGCCCGCCCGCGCCCGCGCCCGCCCACGCCGCGCCCGCGGGCTCCGGATGCGCCGCGCTCCTTCTCCTTCTTCTCGATGGCAGTCCGCGTGTGCTTGTCGACGGGTCGGCGGCGTGGTCGAGGGGAAGGTCGCCGGCGGCCGCAACTCTGCCGCCGTCGCTCCGCCGGCTCTGACCGAGTATCGGGCGTTGAGGGCGGCGGCGCAAAGCGGGTCTGGCGCATCCATCGCCACGAGCCTCGCGGCGGCGGTCGTGGCACACCTGGCGGCGGCTCTCGGGGCCGTCTCTACGGCGCTCGACACCGTGTGAGGTCACCGGCGGCCGCAACTCCGCCGCCGTCGCTCCGCCGGCTCTAACCGAGTATATCGGGCGTTGAGGGCGGCGGCGCAAAGCGGGTCTGGTGCGCCACGGCCACCACCCTTGCCACCGCCCTTGCCGCCGCCCTTGCCGCCCTTTGCCGCCTTGCCTCCGCCGCGGGCGGCGGTGGGAGCGGCCTGCTGGGCTAGCATGTTGTCCGTAGCTGTGGACGGGCACGTGGAACGCACGTTATATGTTCGAACGGCCTCCGGGATTCAAACAAAAAATAGCCGGGGCCCTCTGTCGCAACCCCTCCGACCCCCCGGGACCCGTGGGCGTCGAAGAGGCGCTCTCGGGGGGCCGTTCTGAGTTCATGCTACCACGAAGCACACTGTGCTGCGTCAAAGCACCGGCCCCGAGTCCGTTATGCTTGCCAGTCCGCGCCCTTGTCGTGCCAGTCTATAGAGAGGCTTGTTCTTCAAGAATTCTTTTCCCGAAGAATTCTCGGCACAATTTGAACGCAGAGCCTACGTAGGTCGCGTCACACACACGACCGCGGCCCGCTACTCGGCCGCCATTGCGCCACTCAGTCGCCGCCCGGCTCGCTCGAAGGGTGCGCCTCCGTCGACTCCTCACCCTCGCCCACGGGTGTGAACATCTTCATTGGCCGCAGCGTCGACTTGCCCTGCGCCGGCCGCCGCTGCGCGCGGCTTGGCGTGTGCGTGGGCGTGTTTTGGTTCCCCTCCTGGGAGCGGAGGAGGGTCGGGGGCGGCAGATCGGGCGGGGAGAGGGAGCGAGAGAGGCGATCGATGCGGGAGAGGGGCGATGGGGAGAAGGGCGGGGGAGGGGCGCAGGCCCCCCGTACCTGGCTCGTCGCCCCCTTGCCCTTGAGACGCTTCGTCCACGCCTAATCTCGGGTGATCTCGGGTGATCTCGGGTCGGCTCGCCCCGTTGCCTCGACCAGCTTCCGCCCGCGCCTCGTACGCGTCGAAGAGCAGCTCGGAGAGAAGGCGGGCCTCCGACCCGCCCGCCCGCAGCGTGCGCTCGTTCTTGAGGTAGAGGTAGAGGGTGCGCTCCTGCGAGGGCGCGTCACGGGCCATCTCGGGTAATCTCGGGTCATCTCAGCGCCTCCCGCGAGGGTGCCGTGGACGCGTCGCCGCGCTCGTGCAGTGGCCGAAACGAGGAGGGGTGGAGGGCGGCGGGCGGGTGCGCTCCTGGTTAGCGCGCGGCAGCTGCACGGGCGACATCTGCGACTCCATGTCGACGTAGTGGACCGAGTCCTTCTGCTCCCCCTCCTCCTTCGGGTTGTAGAAGCCCGTGTTCCTACGCCCGGCGCGCGCGCGTGTGGGCAGACGGCGTCGGGCGCCGCAGCGGGGCGCGACAGCTCTGCTAGAGCGACAGCTGTTGCGCGCCAGAGCGGGTCGTACACGCGCCAGTAGAGGTTGTCCCCGTGGTCGCCGCCGAGGACAGAGCACTTTGAGCAGGAGGGCGGCTTGATGTCGACGAGCCAGACGCACCTACAGCATGAGCCCCGCTCACCGCACGCCGCGCTCGGCGCCGAGACCGAGCCCGAGGCGCGCCAGTCGACGTCGGAACAGGTGCCCACCTCGCCGCGCCACGCCTACCAGCGGCAGCCCCGTGGAGAGACGCGGCTCGTGGCACGGCCTCCCCCGCCTCGGCGCGCCACGCCTCGTCGACGAACGTTAGGATGTCTTGCTCGAAGTCGGGCGGCCGCTTGCCGATCAGCTGCGCCACCTGTGCGCGCGGGCGGGCGTGAGGGCGCCTGCGATGCGGGCACGCCTCGCGCCGAGCCGCAGGAGGCACCGCCGGGTTGTTTGGGCCGTGAGGCTCGTCGGGCCTCTCGCTGACGTGAAGGCGACCCTTGCACTTTTTGCCGCACGCGCCGCAGAACTTGCTGCGGATCTCCGTCAGCTCGCCGCAGTAGTAGCACTGCGGCAGCGGCGAGATCTGCGTCGAGCGGCCGATCTGGCGGTAATAGTCGCGTTTCTTCATCCGCTCGATCAGCCCCTGCGCCTCGTCGAGCCCCTCTTCAAGCGAGACGTAGATTGAGTCGAGGATGGCGTCGGTGAGCCGCGCGAACGCCTTCGGGTCGAGGGCGGCCTGCGCGAGCGTGGTGGCGGCGTTGTCGCTGCCGCGGAAGGAGAAGTGGTCGTTGGCGAGTTTGAGCACCTGCTCACGCCCAAGCGCGCATCAGGAGACGCGCCTTCCCGAGCGGCTGGCGTGCGCCGAGCCGGGTGATCTCGGGCGATCTCGGGCGATCTCGGGTGATCTCGGGTGATCTCGGCTCGCGGCGAGCTCGAGCGCACGTCGGTGATCATGAGCTCTGCGACGTTGGCGGTGTGGTGCTGGTAGAGCTTCTTGTGCAGCTTGGCGCGCAACGTGTAGATCTCGACCAAATCTGTGGCCACCTGACTCACACGACCTCACCCTCGAGTCGAGTCCCACCTGTCAGTACGTCTCGACCAGGCTGGCTGCAGCCTTGAGCTGGAAGCAGATCTGCGCCTGCGCCTGCGCCTGCACCGCGTCGGCCGACGCGCGAGCGGGCCGGTCCCGCCTAGGAGGGAGGGGGAGGGGGGGGGGGGGGGGGACACTCCTCCCGAGGCTAATGGGGCCAAGGCCAGACTACCCCTCTCCACGTCCAAAAGACAGGAGGAGCCTCCCGGTGTGCGCGCGCGTGGTGTGCGTGGTGTGCGTGAGCGTGTGCCTGCCACCCTCGAGACGCCCATCCTGTGTCCACCGCGCGCCGCGGATGCGATCCGAGTGCCTATGTCACCAATACGCCCAAAGGTCACCAATACGCCCAAGCTGCGGGCGTGCACACACGGGCTACAACGGGCTACGCATGCGGTGGAATGCGGCTGAGAATGCCAGCTGATGCCAATGCGTGCCCTCTCGAGTGCCACTCGGAATGCACGGGCCTGTAGCTCCCGCATCTAGGACCCGGGTGCGGCGTGATGACGCGAGTCGACTCGAAGAGGCGAGAGAGCTCGAAGGGGCGCGAGGCGCCGTGGCACGCCATCGCATCGCGCAGAAGGTAGTCGAGTTTGTCGACGTCGACGCCTGGCGGCGAGGGAGTGCACCGCTAGTCTCGCGTGCCAACGGGGAGCGCCGGAAGCGCCGAGCTGCCACACGGCGCCGCTGCGCGAGTTTGCTCACGACGTGTCGCGGCTGTTCTCGCGTCATCTCGCCCGATCTCGCCCGATCTCGCTCGATCTCGGCTGATCTCGGCCAATCTCGGCCAATCTCGGTTGATCTCGCCGTTGCGCGAGTTTGACACGATGTCGAAGAGGAAGCGCTTGCTCTTGTCGCGGCCGATGTCCTGCGGCCACTCCTCGGCCGGCTTGAGCCCCTTGACCAGCGCCTAGACCGACCGAGGCTCGCGAGATGGCCGAGGCGTAGCCGAGACACGGGCCCGGCTCGAGCCCCGTGGGGGTGCAGCGCCTTGACGAAGCGGCGCTGCTCGGCGGGGCAGGCGGCGCTGCTGCAGTAGGCGGAGAGCTCGATCCGGTTCGAGTCGAGCAAGTCGTCGAAGAGAAGCACCTTCCCCGCAAGCGTCGCCTCTGGTGAGGGGCGGGGCCTTCCCCATGCCGGCCGCTGGGAGAGGGGGAAGGGGAGGGAGGGAGGGGGGGAGGGAGAGGGGGGGGGGGGGGGGCCAAAACCCCAAAGGGTCAAAGGGCCACCGACATTTCCTCGGGCTCCCAGGGTTGCAGCCGCGCCGCGGGGGCAGCCGCCCCCTCGGGTTTTTTGCCCAGGGGGAGTTTTGGGGGGGGGAGTTCCTCCTGCCCGCCTACTTTCGGGACCGTTCGGTTCCTTTTGGGTGCGCTCGGAATCGTCGGGGGGGGGGTCTCCTCTCAGCCCGCCCTGCCATTTGAAAAAGGTCTCTTACATGTGCAAAAAGGGCCCGTGCCCCAGGTCGGGCACAAGGCCGGCGAGCTGCCCCCAAAACACGTCGTCCTCCAAAATCTGCAGCTCGGGCTGCTGGACGCGCAGGTGCTTGAGAAGCGTTCCCGCGAGGTGGGCGACGCCGATCGAGTGCTCCTGCGGGGGGCGGGCGGGTGGAGGAGAGGGCACGGCTGGAGACGGGCGAGGGCGCGGCAGGAGAGGGCGGCGCGGCAGAGGCAGCCGGCGGAGAAGTGCTCTGGGCCGAGGCGGCGGCGAGGGAGAACACTCTCTAGCCGCGGGCGCCTTGCGGGAGTGCTTTGCCGACGGGTAGACAAAGTGGCAGCCGCCGAGCTGCTGGATCTGATCGAGCCGCTGGAAGTGGGGCGTGTCCATCACCGCGACGAGCAGCGGCGGCAGCGCCACCGTGCCGTGCACGCGGTCATGGATACTCTTGTCCTTGGCAAGGGGCACCGCCTCGGATGGACCGCCGCCGCTGCCGCCGCCGCCGTCGAGCGCGGCGTTCGCGTTGCTGCTGCTGCGGTTCCTTTTCACCGTGTCGTGCGGCCGCGGCGTCGGGTTGTCGGTGACGCTCATCTGCGAGCTGCTCATCGGATCGTCGACGAGGTTTGCAAAAGCCTGCGTGCTGTCGTCGTCGTCATCCGACGGCGGCGGCGCGTGCTCCGCGTGCGGCGATTGACCAGGACTGGCAGTGCGCTGGCGCTTGGGGGCCATCTCGCAACCGCTCGCGTCCCTCGGTTCTCCGCCGTGTAGTGCTTGAGCAGCCGGGCGGTAGCCGCAGGCTCCACCTCGAACGGTTGCTCGTCGAGCCACTCGCCGAAGGTGCCCTCGAGTAACCAGTATTTCTTTTTAGCACTGGTGCCAGCGCTCGCCAGTCCCGTTCGAAGGACCACCTGCCACCTGCCACTTGTGTACTATGCGTTGCGCTGCCCACAGCCACTCAGCCAGTCAAGCACAGACCTGCGGCCGTTGGCTGCGGCGACCTCGAGGGTCTCCGCTTCTATGAACGCCGTTAAGAGTACCCGGATCGCTCGCCGCCATTCGATGCGGCGTTGACCAGGTAGCGGGGGGCGCCCAGCAGGGCGCCGGCACCCCTAGAGGGCTGTCGAGCCCCTGCCTATGGGCGCGAAGCGCTCCCGCGTACGGCAATTCCGGCTGGTCTCGACTGGTCCGGGAGAAAGACACTCACTCACTTGGCGACCACGTGAGCGCGCCCCGCCCCCTCAGTAGCCGAACCCAGCCGCGAATGAATGTGGGCCGGCGGAGAGCATGTGGCGTACCTCCCCGACCCGGTCAAGCTGGCCTCCGAGGCCGGCTACCCCGCGCCAGACGTGCGCGAGCGGCTGGCGGGTGAGGCCGGCATGGCCTTCACCACGCTCTCCTGCGAAGACGTAGCCTCGGGCCGGCTCGCGGGTCACACTGTGCTTGTGGTCCCGGGTGGGTTTGCGCCGCACACCTTCGCTCGGCTAGGCGATGCAGGCGCCGCCGCGATTCGCGAGTGGACTCGCGCGGGCGGCGGGTTCGTCGGCGTGTGCGCCGGCGCCTTCCTCGGGTGCGAGTTGGGTCTGCTCCCGGTGTCTGTGCGAGATATCGACCACGTCGGTGCTGAGGCGACGCCGTGCCGCGTTGCCTTCACTGCGGCCGGCCAGGACCTTCTCGGCGGGCCTTCGGCGCCCGTCATTGCACGGTATGCGAACGGGCCACTCTTACAGCTGCTCGAGCAAGAGGGCGGCGGCGCGGCGCTGCAGGTGCTCGCAACCTTTGCGTCGAGCGCTCGCCCGGCGGCGGTGGCGATGGAGGGGTCGCCGGCGATCGTCGCCGGCAGGTTCGGAGACGGGCTGGTGCGCTGCTCGCCTCTCCCTCGAGGGCGGGCCCGAGGGATTCAACAATCAGTTTCGACAAACTCGCTCAGGTGCTGCTCGCCTCTCCACACCTCGAGGACGGACCTGACGAGCGGACGCGCGCCCCCTTCCGAAACCTCGCTCGGCTCGCGCACGGGTTCGGGCGGGCGGCGCGCCACGAGCGGCGGCTGCACGAGGGGCCTCGCAGGGGCCTTCCTGGAGCAGCGCCTTCCTGCGCTGGCAGCCGCCGAGGCGCGGCGCGAGGAAGGGCGGGCAGCTGCACGGGCGGTACGCCGTCCGCCGACGCCGCTTGCGGCAGCCTCTCAACGGGAGAGGGCGGCAGCGACGGTGGCGGCGGAGAGGACGGCAGCGATGGTGGCGGCGGAGAGGGCGGCAGCGATGGTGGCGGCGGAGAGGGCGGCAGCGATGGTGGCGGCGGAGAGGACGGCAGCGATGGTGGCGGCGGAGAGGGCGGCAGCGGCCGGGCTGGACGTGCGTTCGTGAGCTTGGACAGACTCCTCGAGATCCGGCGCTCCCTCTGTCCGACCGACGCCGTCGCGCGGGAGCTGTGAACGGCGCCTCTTCACGGCTGGGCGGTGAGTGCAGGCTGTCGCTCTACGCCGACGACGTCGCCCCTCCGCCAGAACCGCTGACGGAGGCCGAGGCGGAGGCTTTCTTCTCGTCTGGCGGCGCCACGCGCCCCGCCTGGGCGAGCGCGGTGTGCGACGCGGCCGCGGGCGCGTCGCTCGGTGCGGAGGCGACGGCGGCGCTGCTCTCGCGCGGTTTGGCGTGCGGCGACATCGCGGCGATGAGCGCGGGATCGCTGGCGCGCCTCCATGGTAGCTGGTTAGTGGTGGTTAGCAGTGTTCAAGCAGCCAATCGCTCCTCTCCTCGGGGATCAAGATCGCCCTGGATCGCCCTGGATCATGCTGGATCATCCTAGCATCGCGCGAGGTCACCCGAGATCGCCCGTAGGCACGCCTCAGGGTTGGCACGATTGGCCAGATGGTGCGGCTGCGCGCGTGTGCCGCCGATCAGCAGCTTCCTCCCCCGCCGCTGCTCTCGCTCCCTGAGGACTTGCTGCAACGAATCCTCCACATGGCGAGCACATGGCCCGGGGGCGACGCCGCCGCCATGCCGCTTGTCTGCCGCCACTGCGCGCGGCTGTGCGACGAGGCGTGGTGGCGGCGGCTGCTGCAGTCTCGCTGGCCGGGGGTGTGCGAGGCGATGGGCGGGTGTGGAGAGGGCGGTGCCGTGGGAGGTCGCGGGGGGTCCGGGAGTGGCGGCGTTGCGCGCGTGCTGCTGCCGCGGTGGGAGGGGAGGCCGGTCCCGTCGTGGGCTCCCCTCCCTGCTGCTGGCGGGCGCAGGCTCTTCCACCTCCTCGCGCGCGCAGACTTGTCCCGCGGCAGTCTGCCCTACCCGCTGCTCCTTGTCCAACCACCCGCTCCCGCAGCGGCGGAGGAGGCGGAGGCGGAGGCGGAGGAGGCGGAGGCGGAGATGGAGGCGGGGGCGGAGGCGGAGGCGGGGGCGGAGGCGGAGGCGGAGGCGGAGGCGGAGGCGGAGGCGGAGGCGGAGGCGCGGGAGGTCCTGGCGACCGCCGCGCTTTTTGCGTGCGCGCGTCTATGGCGGCAAGGCCCTGCTTTCCTGCCTGCAGCCGCCTGGACCAGGCCTGTGGCCGACTCGTTTGGGCGGTCTTGCGGCATGCTTGTCGCGGGCAAGCCCCGACTTTGTCCCCGTGAGTGCGCACTGTGGACGGCGCCTCTTCACGGATTGAGGTGTGTGCAGGCACCCGCTCCGCGTTCCTCCCGCACCTGCCACCGACGGAGCCGCGGGCAATGCCGACAAGTTTCCTCGTCCTGTTGCCCGCCGCTCCGGCGCAGGCGTTGGGCGGGGGGCGGCCTCCCCTTGTTTGCGCCAGCCCCGTTCCTCTCGCCGCGGGCGCAGCAGTGTGCGAGGTCGCCGGCCGCGTTCGGTTCGCGGACATCGGGCCTGGAGGCGGCGACGCGAGCTCAACACAAGTCAGGCTCTCGGGCAGGGCAGGGTGCTGGTTTGGGGACGGTACGGTGAGGCTCGCCGCGCGGCACGACGGCGCGAGGTGCTACCCGAGACCAGCCGAGATGAGCCGAGATCTCCCGAGATCAGGTGCGACTCGACGTCCTTCGCGAGGGCGCGGTCACCTCTGTCGTCCTCGACGCGCGTGCGGAGGGCAACGCTTCGCGCTGGGTGCGGCTGCAGCGTGCGCAAGCAAACTGCTTCCTCGAGGCGGTCTTTGTCGACGACGGGCCGGCGCGGATTCTCCTGCGCTGCAGCCGTTCGGTCGCTGCCGGGGAACCGCTCTCCATCAGCGACCTGCACCTCCTGTCCGGCCCGAGGCCGCAGCAGGCCGCGGCGGCGGAACCGACGTGCGTGCGCGAGCATTCCACCCGCCCAACTATGCAGGCGCTGGGCGGGATGCTCGGCATGCTGTTGCAGTCGAAGGACAGGGAGGGAGGCGGCGGCGTGTACTGCATGGTGGCTTTGTGAGGCGTTGTGTACCAATACTTTGAGTGGATGCAGTCGCGTGAGAGTACCACCAGCCTAGCCGCCAGCGCCTTGCCGCTCAAAAGCTCCCTATGTTCAATCTAGAGTTGTTAAACCTACACCAAAACGCAACACTCCCGCCAGGATCTCCCACGCCTCTCCGGTCAGCGGTCTGTCTATGCGCGCAAAAAACGATGTGTGTGCGAGACCTCGGCTGAGGGAGGGTGTAGACAGAGCAATGACGATGATGATTCAGCGCGTGAACGCCCGGGCTGCCAACTCGCAGGCACAGGCCGTGAAGAGCCGCGCACGTGCGCCGACGATTACGCAGCTGCGTGCCAAAATAAATAAATAAAACGGACACGCCAGACGAGGGGTGGGAGAAGGACAGGGCCCCCGCCGGCACGAGCAGGATCTTGGAAGGACGATCAGGCCCCGGCCTTCTAAAATTCTTTCCGCGGTCGACCTGCGCACGCAGCGACCTGCTCAGCTCGGCGCCGAAGTTTCGAAACATGCGCCGCCGGCACCGCCGCCGCGGCGGTCCGTCGGGTCTCTTTGTCGTAGGCAACGGGACGCTCGACGCAGACCTCAAGGCCTGGCTCGATGAGCGGCACGTCTCGCTGCCGTGCTCCTACCACGATACAGCCGTGTACTTTGCGCCGACCTCGCCTAATGGGATTGGCAACAAGCTGCTAGCTTTGACCATGTCGTTCCACATGGCGCTGATGCAGCGGCGTGCGCTCGTGGTGACAGACTGGCCGCCAGCAACGATGCCGACATCGTGCACCCGCCGCTTGGCGAGACGACCCTCAGGTGAGCCTCCCTGGACGCGTCATCGAGCCCTTCTAGGTACCCGCTCGAGGAACTCGTGCGGCCGTCGGCGTGTCAGCGGCTCTTCGAGGAGGACCAGCGCGGCCGCGCTCCCATCCGCAAGTGCACAGTCGCCTCCTGTCCTCTCTCGACGGCGTCGCGCTTTCGGAAGGCCTTCACGCAGCCTCACTGGGCGCACCGCCGACGCAGCCCCTCGGCGGTGCGGAGGCCGCCTCTCCTAACACCACACGCCGCGGAACACAGGCGCACCAGTCCACTCAGTTCCTCGAGGCGTGCGATGCGCGTACGTCCCGTGGCAACAACACCTCAGGACATGCCCACACACAAAAACACGACTCGCCCAGGTGCCCGACGAGTGGTCCTCGCGCGTCACGTGGCTCCAGTACTGGCGCGCGCTCACGCAGTACCTCCTCTCGCCCGGCCCGCGCCTCGCGGCCGGCCTCGCGCGCACGCTGCAGGCGAGGCGCCCACAGTCCGCTGCGGCCAGCTCTGCTCCGCCGCATCCCGCTGTGCTCAGTCAACACTTCAGCAGGTGTTGCAGCCCTACACGCCGCACGCCCCCCGCTGACGCGTCCTCCGCCCGCGCCGCTGCAGAGCGCCTCGTTGCTCCGATCCCCGGCCGAGGACGCCGGCCGCGCGCCGCCGCCGCCGCCCCTCGAAGCGCTGCTACTCCGCCGCCCGCCCGCCGCCCACCCCGCCGCGAGCCCTGGCCCCTCCTCCTCGTCCTCCTCCTCCTCGCCCGCCGACGGCAAGGCACGCCCGCCCTTCGCGGCGAGCTTTGGCGAGGGCGTCGCTGCGTGGACGCGCTCGGTGCGCCGGCCCCTCGTCGGAATGCATGTGCGGCTGGGCGACGGGTGCGGCGACGCGAAGCGAGGCGGCTGCAAGTACGTCAAGTCGTTTGCGCACGCCGTCACGCGCTTGCGCGAGGCGGGGGTCACCAGCGGCGCCACCTTACCTAGCGGAGGACCGACTCTGTCGCGGGAGCCGAAAGGCCGCCGTGGGAGCTTTCTGTAGGCGCCCTCTTCCTGCGCCGAGATGAGCCGAGATGAGCCGAGATGAGCCGAGATGAGCCGAGATGACCCGAGATGACGCGAGATGACGCGAGATGACCCGAGACTGCCTTCTGTAGGCACCATCTTCCTGGCCACCGACGACCCCTCGGTCGCGGCGGAGGCGATGACGGCTTCCACGGACGGCTTCGACGTGCTCACTCTGCGCGAGGAGCGCCGACTGCGGGAGTCGGGGACGTGTCCAGGACATGTCCAGGACGTGTCTGTGAGATGGCCGGTAGGACCGCCGGGCGGTGCAGGAGTCGCACCGCAAGAGCGAGCGGCGGAGGGAGGGCGACGAGATGCTGCACCTGCAGCTGCTCGACCTCGCCCTGCTCTCCCAGGCGAGGGGGCGCCGAGATCACGCCGAGATCACGCCGAGATCACGCCGAGGTTGCGCCGAGGTTGCGCCGAGAGCGAGGTCGAGAGCCGAGGCTGATGAACCTCGGCTTGCTGCCGACTCTCAGCCTCGCGTCCGCTCGCAGGCCGACTTGTTGGCGGGCGTCTTCGCCTCCACCTTCGTCAAGATGGCGCTCCAGCTCGGCGCCGCCTCCGAGTGCACGACGCTGACGGCCTCCCGTGCGCATGCCCAGGACACGCCCACGACGTGTCCGAGGCATGTCCACAGGTACGTGACACTCGACACCTTCCCGTGGTGCCCGCTGCTGCGCTGCTATTGGGGCTGGCGAGACCTCTGCCACAACTGCGAGGTGGGCGATGCTGCGCCAGCCTAGCCCTCGGGCTTGCCCTCGGGCTTGCGCGCGTGCGAGCAGCCTCTCCGCACGGGTGCAGCGGTGAGTAGGTCTGCGCCCACCAAGCGGGAGGCGGCGAGGCGTGCTTCAAGCGGGGGCGCCGCCGCAACCGCCGCCGGCTTCGTCGCCGCCCGAGATGGCCCGAGATGACCCGAGTCCCCCGAGACGCACAGGTACCACACCGCCGCCGGCTTCGAGGCGGTGCGCACGGGCGCACCGCCGCGGCGTCGGCCCTTCGCCGCCTTCCTCACTCTGGTCGGCGACGCGGCCACGTGCCCAAGCTTCGCCGACCACCCGCTCGCAGCAACATCGTGCGAGACTGCCCGCAACTGCCCGCGATTGGAATGTCGGCCGCTCCCCGCAACGCGTCCAGGATTGCAGGGCACGTGCATCCCCCCCCTCCTCCTCCCGGCTGTCCTCAGGTACGCGGCGCCCGTCGTCGGCGACAAGTTCGCGCCCGAGCCGACCTCGAAGCCCAACGACGTGTGCGCCGTGCGACGCTCCCGCGGCGGCGCTGCCGGCCGCCCCGCCCGTGTGCGCGGCATGCCCGGCTGCAGCTGCGGCTTCCGGCGGCTTCGCGGCGTGGACAACGTGGCCGCAGCGCACTCCAAGCCGTACTACGGCTACGGCGCCCAAAGCACCCCCTCCCGCCCCCCTGCGACACTCCGTCGAGCGCGGCCCCGACTGGCGTAGGCGTCGCGCGCGTGGTGTGGCCGGCCGGAGAGGCGCCGTCTCTGGCCGAGTGCGAGCGGCGTTGCTGTGCCGAGCCCACCTGCCACTCGGTGCCTCGCGCGCACACACTCCCTCCAGCACGGACACACCCACCAACTGAGGCTGCGCCGCATCTGCATCTACATCTAGCCGCCAGAGCCCGCAGCACCCTCTGATCCGGCCGCGCTGAACCCCCTCCCCTCCCCCCCGCCCCTCCCACACACCCCTTCTGCCGCAAGGTGACCTACGAGCGCAACTCCTCCACTTGCACAGCTGGCCTCGCCATTGCTCACGGCGCGCGGCCGAGCGATTGGTGCTGGCGCCCGCGGCTGGCGGCGCCGTCGACCGTCACTTCGCTCCGCCTGCCGGGCGGGTGGGAAGCGGAGGCGGTCGCCGCCGCGGGCAAGGTGCTCGCGGCGACCAATTTGGTGCGGCGCGGCGGCCGCGCGAGTGGTGCACGGCTCTTCCACAAGGGGTGGAACCGTGGCCATTGGTCCGACCCCGCCGGCCACTCTCACCCGCTCGAGCGCACACTCACGCCAAAGGGGTGCGACGGCGGCGGCGGCGGCACTCGGGACGTGGTCGTGTCGGACCTCGTCACGGACGCTGTGCCTCACTACGACAAGCGACCAGGCAAGGGGCTGAGGGTTGCCCCGGCAGAGCCGTCGTGTCCCGAGACCGATCGAGAGAGTTAGAGCTCAAATCGTGGACCCTTGTTACGCAAGATTAGTCTAGTAGCGCGTCGGTTGCAGCGTTCCACCACCGCGCCTTCGCCCCTCCGCCCTCGCCTTGTCGCCACCGCCCCCTGTCCACCGGTCACCGCACACCGGCGGCGCACCGCGCGCGCCCGCACACGTCCGACACCGGGCAATTTTAGCCCCCCGCCCGCGCTACCCGGTTGCACTCGTGCGACACGTAGCGGGGGGGTAAACATAAGTAGTCCCGCGAGGTGTGAATTTGGCCGCCCAGTTAGCTCCCCCTTTTTAGCAAGGCCAAGGGCCATTTTTTCGTGGCAAAACTCGTCACAAGCTTTGGCGCCAAAGCAGATTTCACGGGCGTTCGAAGCGACTGGCTCAACCGGGCATGCTTTGCTTCCTTCGAGCTCACTTGAGTGCCGCTCGACTGGCCGATGAAGAGCGACCCGTACGACGCGCACTTGTCGTCCTTCCCTCCTCGCCACATGACGGCCGCCCCGCGACACCGACAGTCGCGCTCCGCACGCCTTCGAGGTCAGCTGCGGCCGAGCGACGATCGGCTCGTCTCCGATCGCTGGGCGCGGTCACTCTCCGGCCCATCACCCGCCTGCCCGATCACCTGTCCGCCTCGCCGCGCGCGGGCCGCTCGCCTGCTCGCCACCGGCACCGCCGCCGCGCTTCCCCGCGCCGCCACGCTTCCCTGCACCTGACCGCGCTCGAGCTGCGCAGACAGACGGCGCGCTCTGGCAAGACAGAGCAGCGGCCGCCCAGGCGGTCGCTGCTCCGCCCCGTCCGAATCCGTCCGCCCGCGCGTGCCGCTGCCGCCGCCGCCGCCGCTCCACCGGTGCCCGTGTGTCGTGAGAGTTGCATTGTGTGTGTATGTCGTATGTGTGTGGACTTATGTCACACTTGACGGCCTCTATCTATGATTAGTAGACCGGCACTCGGATTTGGATGGTAGCGGGGGCCCGCCGGAGGCTGGTTACTGGTTGTAAGGCGGAAAGATGCGCGCAGCCCCCCCCCCCCCCCCCCCCGATCAAAAAAAGCAGACTCGCTCAAAAAAGAAAAAGTGGTTTCGTCGCCGCCTCGTTTATTGGGGGAATCAGAGCAGGTCTCGAGCAGCCAACAACAGCACCGGCGTGTGTGCACGCCCCCCATCATGGCGACGCAGGCTCAGCCGGCGCTGGCTGCTGGGGCGGAGGATGGCGGGCGGCGTGGTCTCGGCCTCAAGCGGGAGGCCCCCTCCGTTTGGGAGATGCAGGCCGCGCTCAGCTTCACATGCGAGCATCAGGCGGGAGGGGCGGCGCCGGCGCAGGCGGCGGGGTCGGCATCCGGCGACTACAGCTCGGCGCAGATGGTCGCCGCGGCAGCAGACGCCGGTCTGACCATTGCGCTGACGCGCGACCCGCCCTGCGCCGTGTACGAGGGCGAGGGCGCCGCAGCAGGAGGAGGGCTGCTGTACGCGGCGTCTTCGAGCTCCTCCGGTTTGGCCTCTGGGACAGGCTCGGGGCTGCCCACGCCGCGGGGTGCGCCCAAGGAGGGTTGGCAACGGGAGTGGCAGGTGGACGGTGCGCTCGGCGCGCCGCCAGCAGCAGCGCCCCTCGCCGACGGCGCCCTGCTGCAGCGCGCGCGCCATTGCCATTGCGCGTGTCTTGATGAAAGCCCTCGCTCTTCTGTAGGGAGCGATCTGATGCACGGCTCATCGTCCGGCTCGTGGCCGCGCATTCGACGGCAGCGCACCCCTTCAGGCTCCGTCAACACGCTCACGGTGGGAGACGTGCAGGCTCTCTGCGGTGGCGCGGGCGGCGCGGGGAGCAGCGGCGAGGCAGGCGGCGGCGGGGACGACGCTTGCAGCAGCTTTGGCGCAATCGGCGGTGGTGGCGGAGGGCACCGGCGCAGCCGGTCTGACGGTGGGCCACAGCTCGCCCCGGCCGCCAGCCCCACACCGCTTCCACGGCCTGATCGTGCGGCGGATGGAGAGGCGGCGGACAGCTCTTTCCCAGGGAAGTTGACATCGACACCCGAGGTGCGCAAGCTCACCTGTACCTGTCCTGGGCTGGCTGCCACCACGATTCAAAACGGCCGCTGCTGCCTAGGTGGACATGTCCTTTGTTGGCGCCATGTTCTCCTCGCCGCCCCAGCCGAGCCGGCCATCGCCCCCAAGCCCGCTTGCCGGTGGAGATGCCACCTCGTCCTCCGATGCAGACGCCGACGCAGACGCCGAGATGGGCCTCGCCATCGCCGTTGCCTCGGTGGGGCCTCACCGAGCCAGAGGAGGAGGGGGGGGGGGGGGGGGGAGCGACAGCCAGCACTTCGTCTCCCGTAGGTCGATTGCGTCAGCGACGCCGGCGTCCACGACAACGCTCCGGGGGCGGCGAGCTCGCATCCTGGCGGACCGGCAGACGAGAATGCCCTCGGTCGCGAGGACTCCCTCGGCGACCTTCCCTCGCAAATCTCTTCGTCGCTGCAGCTACCGGCGGCGGGGGTGTCGGGATCCACCGGCGTTTTCGGGGTGCTGCGCGAGGAGGCTCCAACGTCTTCCGCGTTCCAGGCCGGTGCTTGCGTGAACAGCAACGGCGTGCAGCAGTATGGCTCTGGCGAGCTGTTCTACATCATGGAGCAGGCCGCCAGCCGGCCCCTCGATGAGAGCGTGCAACCGCTGCAGCCGCCCCACTTTCGCCAGGCCGCTCTGCACACCGACGAGAGCGCTGTCGGGAACTTGGTGCAGGGCGATGCGCACAACATTGAGCACGGCTATGCCGCGCCGCCGGGGGCCGCCCCGTGCCATGGCTACGGCGCCGTTTCGGCGTACGACAGCGGCTGCGGCGCGTCAGGCTACTACGGCGGCACCACGTACCACGAAGGCGGAGGCAGCTACGCGGGCGCGGGCTACTACATGGACGCCAGCGGCACCCCGGTTCCGATTACGTTTCCGGTGGGCTCGGCGGGCGGCGACGAGGGCTACTATGGCTATGCAGGCCGAGATGGCTACGCGTACGGAGACGTGGAGTATGCGGACGTGCCCCACGGCTACGCGCCGCAGGCTTACGACGGCGCCGGAGACCACGCAGCGGCAGCGGGGTGCGGCAATTGGGCGATCGCGGACGGGAACGGCGGCTACCAAGCGGCTGAGGGCGGTATGTCGTTCGCCAATGCAGCTGTGTTGGGCTGCCCCGAGGCGTACCCAGGCGCCTCTGCGATCTCGTACCCGCCGGCATCGACCGGGTACGACTTTTCCGGTTCGTCGTACACCGCGCCGCCGCTCGCTGGCGCCGCCACTTCTCTGGGCCACGCCGTGCAGACCGCTGTCCCGGCCACTGGCGGGGGCTATCGCGTGGTCGCACAGGCGGTGCCGCTTGGCCACTGGCAGACTCCGCAGCAGCCGATGCCAGCGAAGCCAGCAGGCTCGTCCGGGCGCGGCAAGAGCGGCCAACGCAACGGTCCGGAGCGCAAGGAGTGGACGGCTGAGGAGGATGATGTCATCCGAACCGGCGTCGCCACTCACGGCCTGCGCTGGCGCAAGATTGCCCAGATGCTGCCGGGCCGCTCGGACGACGCGGTGCGCAACCGGTGGAACCGGCTCAAGGGCGAGGCGTGGGAGGTGGGCGATGGTGGGATGGCGCTGTCTGGCGCAGTGGAGGGGGGCGGGGCACAGCGCAAGCCGGCGCACCCCAAGTCCTCGGCGGTGGACGGGGCTGACGGCGTTTTCAAGGAGGCGAGGGTCTCTTGGACTCGCGCGGAGGATGCGATCATTGTCAACTCAGTTGCGGAGGTTGGGCACAAGTGGTTCCAGATTGCGCAACGGCTGCCTGGCCGCACGGACCACGCCATTCGCAACCGCTACCACAGGTTGCAGGCGATGGTACAGGACAAGCGGCCGTCTGATTCTGAGCTTGAGCCGGCGAACCCGCCAACGGTGGCAGTTTGAGATGTGCAACGGTGTGGGGGAAGGGGGGGGGGGGGATTGTGGCGTGCATGAAGGCATGACGGCATCTCTCGCTCCTTGCCGACAGACAGCGGTCGCTCGGGAATGCGATAGCAACTATTTCGCAATCAATGGGCCCTGAGCTCGGGGGCGGGGCGACTCGCTCGTGGAGGCATGGAGAACAGGGGGGATAGCATAGAGAGGGGTGGGGTCGCGGTACACAGCGGGCCGCAGCGGACTCATTGGAGCGCGTGTCTATGTGTTGGTCTGGGTCGCTCGCGCGCTGCGTGCCAGGGGGGGAGCGCGGCGCGAGTGTTCACTGGAGGGAACTCGAGATACCGCGAGAACTCGTGCGCGTCCGCGCGAAGAGAGTCGTTCTGTTGAGTGTACTTTCAACGTATATGATGGCTACATTTCGGAAGCACACGTACACGTAACTCATAAACTACGCACACTCACGACTCTTTCCGCCGCTTCTCCTTCTTGTGCTTCTCCTTCTTCTCCTTTTTCCGCTTCTTGCTGGCGCCTTGTTTCTTCTTCTTCTTCTCGCGCTTCCGCTTTGAGTGGCCTTCTCTCGGCTCCTCCTCGGCCGACTCGTCCGAAGAGCTGCTGCCTACCGCCTCCGACTGCTGTTGCTGCTGCGACAAAATGGGCGATGGCTCGCGCGGTGGCAGCGATGGCGCGCCCGGATTTGGCAAGTGCGCCATTCCTTGCTCCGACGACCCCGGCGCCGCCTCCGCCTCCCTTACGGCGGGCGGTGCCGAAGACCGTTGTGCAGCCGACGCCGGCGCGGGCGCGTCCTCCTCGGAGTCTGAGTCGAAGATCGCACGGAAGAGGTCGAGAGGTGGGCGCTCCTACAGCCGAGAGAGGTCGCGCTCCAACGTGTGTGCAGCCCACGGAGGGCCAGGGGGGGGCGGTCTCGCCTCAGGGCCGTCGTCGGCATCCTCCTCCATCGCAGCCGACGCGGCGGCGGCGGCGGGGCTGGGAGCGGGCGCTGCAGCGCCAGCCGACAAAGTTCCTTTCGTAGTGCCATCCGAGGAGGAGGCGCCGCTGAGGTTAGCGAGCAGCGCGTCCGCTGCGGCACGAGCCTGCCCGTGCTGCGCTTGCGGCGGCGGCGGCGGCGGCGGTGGCGGCGCTTGCCGTGCGCCGCGAGTGCCAGTCGCAGTCGGGGCATCGAGCTGGGGGAGGGGCAGCAACGCATCGTTGAATGTCATCGTCGACTCCCAACTCCGCTTGCCGACGCCACCGCCCCCGCGCCCCTCCTGCCGCGCCGGCTCTGCGACAGCAGGGACAGGCACGTTGAGCCGCTTGCACAGCAGCGGCTCAGGGGCCCACGGCTCCGTCTTGCGTGTGAGCTTCCCAAACATCCCAGCGGCAGCTGCCTGCGCCGCCTCGCTCCGCACCGGCTCCGGCGGCGGCGCGGTGGGCACAGCTGGCGCAGCGGGCGCGGCGGCCTTCGCCCCGCCCCCCTTGCTCATCCCGGCCGGCATCGAGATGTGCATCGACGACGAGGTGAAGCGCTCCGAGATGACGGAGTGCTTGGGGCGCGAGAAGAAAGCCGCCACCTTTGCAAACTCTCGCCCCTCCTCCGCCTACAGCGCGGCGCGGCTGGGCTCGAGACGACCCACCTCTTCCGTCTCACGGCGGGCGGGGCCGTGCCAACCTCTGCCCACCCCTGGCCCTCGCGGCTCGACTGCAGGAAAGCTTCGAAACGCGCCTGCTTGGGCGGGTCGGCTGCGTAGGGCTTGCAGTCGTCGGCGAGCTGCCTAGAAGACAGAAGCACGGCCTGCTGAGCGGGGGAAAGGGGGCGGAGGGGCTGCAAGCACTCGCGTGGCTGCCAGCCGCCGGCGGGGGCTGCTGGCCCGCCCATTCCTCCCCCATGCGGCGGAGGAGGCGGCGGCGCTCCTCCGGCCGGCGGCGGCGGCGGCCCTTGCCTCGCAAAATGAGCGGCGGCGGCGGCGGCGCCGGCGGCCGCCGCACCGCCCGCTGCGGCCAGGTCCATCCGTGGCGGCGGCGGCGGCGGCGGCGGCTGTCTCCGCTGCTCACGCTGCGGTGGCGGCGGCGGCGGCGGCGGTGCGCGGAGGTGCTGGAGGTGCTGCCAGAGACGAAGCATGTCCCGCTTGCCGACGAGGCCCCAGACGGCGCTCAAGTCTGCGCTCGGCGGCGGCGGCGGCGGCGGCGGCACCCCCGGCGGTGCGGAAGGCACCCCTGGGGGTGGGTGCGGCGGCGGCGGCGGGTGCGGCGCCGACGGCGGCGGCGGCGGCGGCGCGCCCTCGCGCGACGGCGCTTTTGGCGGCAAAGCTTGCCGTTGGAGGGCCTCGACGAGGGCGGGCGGCAAGTCCGAGGGCGGCGGCGGCGGCGGCGGGAAGACGTGCCGCTCGTCAAACTCGCGCGGCACGCGAGGCGGCTCGTACCACGCCTGGCAGGCGGCACGGGGACGGCTGAGGCGCGGCTCCACCGATGCCGGCTCCACCGATGCCGGCTCCACCGATGCCGGCTCCACCGGCCGGTGCGTGCTCGATCACATCTCGGCGGCGTATCTCGGCGAACATCTCGCCTCACGCGGGGAGGCTATATCTCGGCCACATCTCGGCCACATCTCGGCTGTGTGTCCTCACCTCACGCGGGGGCGGCCGTTCCGCCGGCACAAACCCACGCAGCGAGTACTTTCCAATGGCGGGCTTGACCGAGGCGGGCTTGCGCCGGCCGCCGCCCTCGAGCCGACGCAGCTCGCGCCAGGAGCTCCCGCCCTCCTCCGCCTCGTCGCCGGGCCCGTCCAGCACAGAGTCGTACAGCGCCATGTCGTCGCCCGGCTGCGAGTCGAAACGGCCGTCGTCGTCGTCGTCGTACCCGGACGGCAGCGCGCTGCGCAGCGCCTTGGCTGGGGCGAGCGCGCGCGCGTAGCGGCCGGCGCCGGGGGCGGCGGCGGCGGCGGCAGCGGCAAACTCGGGCGCGCCTCGCATCGCATCGTACCCCACACCGCAGAGGTCGTTCTTTGGCGTGAAGGCCACCGTAGCGACTGCTCGAGGAGCGAGCGTAACGCCCGGCGCGGCGCCCAACACCGCGTCGAGGTCGTCCGCCTCTGCGGCGGCGGCGGCGGCGCTCCCGCCGCCGGCGCTCGCCGAGGCGGACGGGCCGGGGCTGCACCCGTACACCTTCCTCTTCGCCCCGGCCGCCGGGGCCGCCGTGCGAGGACCGACACCGAAGCCGTCGCGCCAGCCCATCGCACGCAGCATCCGCCTCCCGACCGACTCAGCCTCGCCCGAGCGGTGGAGCAGCTCGCCGATGCGCTCGCCCAAGTCGGCAACGCTGCCGCCCGCCCGCGACGGACCCGCCGCCGCCGCCGCCGCCGCCGCAGGAGCCGCGCGCCGTGCTGCTGCGCCCGCGGCGGCCGGAGCAGCGCCGCTGAAGCCGCCTCGCGTGACGACGCGCCTCTCCGCCGCGTGCCCGGCCAGGTCCTCGTCGTCCATGAAGTCCTCGACGCGCTGCGCCACGCCCTCCGTCCGCGCGCCCCGGCTCGACTTCCACTCCGACGGCGCCCAGCCCTCCTTGCTCCCCACGCTGTTGAAGTAGCCCGCCGACCAGCCGCCGGTGAAGGCGCCGTGGAAGTTCCTGCCCATGTAGCCGCCGTCGGGAGCCACGGTATGCACCTCCTGCTCGTGCTCCTTCTCAAACTTGGCCTGCTTCTCGGGGTCGGCAGCGCGCAGGCGGCGGTCTCCCGGCCGCCGGGGCTCGTCATCATCCGAGATGTGCGTCCCGAGGAGGTCGTCCGAGTCGGAGGCCGTCTCGCTCTCCTGGTCCTCCTCGTCGTCTTCAACCATGGTTGTGAGCGGCGCCGTGCCCTGGGGAACGAAGCGCGGCATGTTTCCACGGCGCGCGCGGCGCTCGAGGAGGGCGCTCCGAGAGGCGGCCGCGGGCGAGCCAAAGAAAAAGACCGTAGCGAAACGGCTACAGCGGCCGTCAGGCGACGCTCGGCTGGCGAATAAAAGAGCGAATCAGGGAGAACCGGAGCCCTGGGAATGCGGGCGGTGGAACCCCGGGACGGGAAGCTGAGTGAGGACCTGTGTACGTGCGTGGTGTACAGTGTCATGTCTACTAGCTCCGAGTAGAGGGGGCGTTCTGAAGTTAAGGGGAAACCCGGTACACGGAACCAACCCTCGGAGACCCGTGTTTACTTTAAGGCCCTTGCCCTGCGAACGCGCACCCCCGGGGCTAGGGCTCTCTTGCCCGCAACCCGATGCCAATCATCCGGCCCGCTGGGTGCGCTTCTGAGCTCCCCGGCCCTGGATGTGCGGTTACTGATTGCACTCCAAGTGCTCCAAGGCGAGACCTCGACCGGGCCGTCGACGCACTCGGAAGCGGTGGAGCCGGGAGAAGCTGGCGGAGATGAAGGGCGGCAGCGGAGGAAGCGACACCAACAACGAGGGAAACGACCATACCGGTCGTCGCATAACGCTCGGGAGACGAGCAAGAGGGCGATCAAGGAGGTTGAGTGAGACCCTGCTCCCTGGGAAGGCGAGGGGTGAGCCCTCAGGCGGGGGGGACTACTCAAACGCCGACGCAAGTGAGTGTAGAGTGGTGGTGTGGGGCGTGCAGTATGGTGTTCATTAGCTCCGAGTAGAGGGGGCGTCCTGCAGTTAAGGGGAAACCCGGTACGCGGGGCTAACCCTCGGAGACCCGTGTTTACTTTAAGGCCCTTTCCCTGCGAACGCGCACCCCCGGGGCTAGGGCTCTCTTGCCCGCAACCCGATGCCAATCATCCGGCCCGCTGGGTGCGCTTCTTAGCTCCCCGGCCCTGGATGTGCGGTTACTGACTGCACTCCAAGTGCTCCAAGTGCGGGTGTGCTGCTCTGCTGCTGCTGCACAGCTTGAGGGCGATTCATCGATTACAGCAGGGAGGTAAACGGGTTGTGCACACCGGCGCCAACATGACAGAACACACGTTCGAAGAAGGGCGAACCAAGACGGACATCCGAGTGGAGGGGAAGGCCAGGACGCTCTACCTCGGAGGGAAGAAACCGGCGCAAGATAGCGGCACACACCTGGGGTCGAGAGAGGAAGGGGACAATCGAGTGGTAAAACTGGAGGGGACCCCGGGCCTCGACACGAATGCGACATGGGAGGAGGAGATACCCGAGCAAAATAAGATCACGGCGGACGCGGTGAGAAAGATGATGGAGAGGCAGGAGAGGGAGCGACAGGAGGGGAGCCTAGGGGCGGATGAGACGTTGTTCCCAGAGGGGGCGCCCCAGAGACACATAAACTGGCGGGACGAAGGCTACGAGCTCTTTGTGGGATACGGACACGGGGCGAGCGCGATCAGAGTAGGGGAGCTACAGGAGGACCCCCTAACGCGCTTCTTGCTCCGATACGACGAGAGTTTGAGACGGGGGGAGAGCTGAGAGACGGCAAGGGAGCGCAAATCAAGGTGGGAAAGGACAGCGAGCCGCTCCGATCCGTCGGGGAAGGGACGAGCTCTGAACGTGAAAGTAGCACAGACATGCCTCGCGCTGCACGTCTCACACCAGTTCACACACTTCGCGGCGACGGACGGAGGAAAGGACCATGAAGACAAAATGGCGGAGGATGGAAAGTACGTGCCGAACCCTAAAGCCGTAGGGGGTGGCGTACGGCGTGTTCGAAGAGGACCGGACACGATTCGAAAAGAGCGTCCCGAGAGAGACGCACAGGTAAAGGATCCCAACGGAATCGGACCCTGTGAAGAAGGGGAGATACGGACAGCGTTTGGGGCGGGAATGTGGGGGGAGGAAAGCTGCCGAGCACGTGGGAGGTGATAGACGCGGAGATGTACGCGAACTCGCATACCTTCGCAAAATGGCGAGCGCGAGCGCGACGCACAGACGCGACGGTGCTTAGTACTATGCGACTGCAAACCTGCGCTGCAGCAGATTGAGAAGCGCTGGCGCATACCCGACATGCGACAAGGAGTTGCCTCGAAATTGCATCATGGTGGCTGTACGAGCAGCTCTCTCGCGTGCGACAGTCTGTCCTTAACTCTCACTCAGTCTCGCCACGCGGCGGACAGATTGTGATCGACGGAATACTATCCTGAGAGCCACCCGAGCAGCTCTCACGTCACGAGCGCTGCTGCTCGGCTGCATCCGCGGCCATCCTGGCAGCGGTCGCCTTGGCCTTCGAAGCAGCCGCAACAGCAGCGCTCGCCTCTGCAGCGGCCGTCGCGTCCGCGAGCGCCGCGTTGGCCTTCTCCAGCGCTGCCCTGGCGTCCGCCTGCGCCTGCGCCGCCGCCGCCCGAGCCACCTCTGCCACCGCCGCCGCCTCCTCGTCCGCCTCTGCCTCCTCCTCCGCCTCGTCCGCCTCAGCGTCCAAGCGCACCGCCTTGGCCACCGCTGCCGACGCCGCTGCCTGGCTCGCCGCCGTGATGCCGAACCGGATCCTCTCCTCGTGACACTTCTCGAGAAGCCTGATCATTCTCTCCTCCTCGGCCTTCTTTGCGGCCTCAGCTGCCTCCGACGGCGCCTCGGCACCCTCCTCCGCCTCCTGCGACGGCCCAGCCGCGCTCGCCTCTCCGCCCTTCTTCTTCTTCTTGCCCTTCTTGCCCTTGGCGCGCTTCTCAGCCTCGACCTCCGCCAGCAGCTCGTCGGCGTGCCGCGCCGCCTCCTTCTCCTCCGCCGCCCTCTGCGCCTCCCTCTCCGCCGCCCCCGCAGCCCACGCCGCCTCCTTCGCCGCCTTCTCGGCCGCCGCCTTGGCCGCCGCGTGCTCCTCGAGGGCGCGCGCGCACTCGGCGTGGCCCTTCACCTTGGCCCACTGCAGCGCGGTATTGCCGCTATTAGTGCACAGCGTCATATCTGCGCCCGCCCGCAGCAAGCAGAGCAGGGCGGCGGGGTGGCCGTTGAAAGCGGCCCAAATCAGCGCGGTGTCGCCGTTGCTGGTCTGCAGGTTGATCTCCGCGCCGTGCCGGATCAGCGTGTCGACAACCCGCTCGTGGCCTTTGTAGGCGGCGTCCATCAGCGCGGTGCAGCCGGTCGTGCAGCTTCTCTGATTGATCTCCGCGCCGTGCCGCAGTGCCAGCTCGACCAGCTTCTCGCGGCCGTTCACGGCGGCGGTCATGAGCGCGGTGCCACCGTTGCTGGTGTGCAATGAGACATCCGCACCGCGCCGCAGAAGCGCCTCGGCCAGCCCCTCGTGACCATTCATCATTGCGAGCAGCAGGAGCGTCACGCCGCTCGCATGAGTCCCGCAACCAAAGAGGAACTCGAACGCCGCGTCGACCCACCCGCCGCGGTCGAGCCACGCCAGCACCGGCGGCTCGTCTCCTCGCCCAGCCGCAAGCACGACCTCCTTTGGCACCGCCTCGCTGCCCGGCGCGGCCTTTGCGCCCTCGCCGCTCGAAGAAGAGGCCGCGGCACTGGCGCCCGCCTCCGCCTCGCCTGCGGGTGCGCCGCTCGTCCCCGCGCCGCCCGCCTCGACCGATGATGGCGCCTTGCTGCGCGCCGCCATTACCTCCACGAGATACGTCCTGAAAGCCTCAACGCACTCGGCGTGGCCCTCCTCCTTGGCAATCTGCAGCGCCGTCTTGCCGCTAGAGCGGAGCGTCATGTCTGCGCCCGCCCGCAGCAAGCGGAGCACCACGGCGGGACGGTTGCCGAGGGCGGCGAACATCAGAGCGGTGTCGCCGTCGTTGGCCTGCAGGTTGATCTCCGCGCCGTGCCGGATCAGCGTGTCGACCACCCGCTCGTGGCCTTCGTAGGCGGCGGCCATCAGCGCAGTGACGCCGGTCGTGCTTCTCTGATTGATCTCCGCGCCGTGCCGCAAAGCCAGCTCGCGGCCGTTGGCGGCGGCAAGGCACAGCGCGGTGCCACCGTCGCTCTTCTGCAACGAGACGTCCGAGCCGCGCCGCAGAAGCGCCTCGGCCAGCTCCGCGTGGCCATTGGCCATCGCGATCATCAGCAGCGTCATTTCGCTCTCACGAGAGCCGTCCAAAAAGGTGTACTCGAACGTCTCGTCGACCCTACCGCCGCCGTCGGTCCACGCCAGCACCGCTCCCGCTTGGCCATCCGTGGCGGCCTCCCGAATGCTTGCAGGGACGTCGCCGCCGCGCTTCGTCGACGGAGGAGGCGGTGTGCGGCGTCTGGCGCCGGTGCGGGCTGGCGCGGCGGACATACACACATGTCTGAAATGAAGAGAGAAAAAGAATTTGCGCCATTCTGCGAGTCGAGGCGTTGTTAACAGCGCCTGAACGCATGGCGTTCAGGCGGCACTTCTCTCGCGTCGGCTCCGCCGAGCGCTGCACAGAGACCATCTTCACTGACCACCAACGACAGGTGTGCGACTACGCGCTCGTCTACGCGGAGAAGAAGAACGACGGCGAAGCGCCGTACTCGGTCTCCTTCACCGCGACGCAGAGCGGCGACGTCATCGTACAGCTGCACCCGCACTCGCAGCTCGAGCGCGCCGTGCGCCACGAGCGGCAGGCGCAGGCCACGGAGCCGCCTGCGAGCGCGAGCCCTGCGGCGCGGCCCGCCCCTGCCGCCGCGCCGCCAGCCGCGGAGCCGGCGCCCAAGACGTACGCCGCCGCAGCCGCATCGCAGCCGCAGGGTGCCACCGCGGGTGGCCAGCCCGCCGCGCCTGCGGGCCCGGCCGCCGCCGCGCGCGTGCCGCCGCCGCCCAGCGGCGGCGGAGTGCGCGGCTGCTCCTTCACTGTCCCTAACCCGGGCAGGAAGCGTGGGCAGCAGCAGCGCGGCAAGGGCCGCGGTGCCAGGGGCCGTGCCGATGCTGGACCCCGTCTCGTTGACAAGAACGCGCTGTCCGCGCGCGGCAGCGGGCCCTCGCGCCAGTCGCGCTCGCCGTCGCCCGACTCTCCGCCCGCCAAGCGGGCCGCCTCCGCTGACTCGTCCGGCTATGAAACCGATACGCCGGACGAGGTGCAGCAGGAGGCGGTCCGCAGGGTATGCGGCGCGCTCGGCATGAGGGAGCAGTTCGAGGCGGCGATGGCGGCGGGCGAGCTGCTCGAGGTGCTCGAGAGCTTGCCGCGAGGGGCGGTCGAGGCCTCTGTCCGACAGATGCGGGGTTACAACCGCACGGGCGAGTGGCCAGAGCCCATTCTCACCAGCCCTGCCCCGCAGCGCGGCCGCTCGCCAAGCCCCGTCGATGAGTGGTCAGATGGTTAGTGCCCGAGAGCGAGGGGTCCGGGGGGGAGCACAAACATAGGACGCCCAGCCTTGCCCTCGTGCCGCCGAGTGCGTATCCTATGCGAGAGAGCCCTCTCCGCGCGGCGATGCGCCCTCCCCCCTCGCTTTTGCAAAATCCTGCAAAGGTGGGGACGTGTCTGTCCTCGACCCAGCCCTAGCTTGGGATGTCCGTTGTATTTATTTATTTATTGTTTCTTTTTGGGGTTGTCGCCGGGAGCTGCAGAGCCGTGCCTCCGCCGTCGCCCCCGAGTGCTATTGTCGCCCCTCTGCCCTTCGCCGCAGAACTAGCCGATGCGCCTAGACGCGTCGCGGCGCGTCGCCGGCGTTGACGCGGCGCGGCGCGCTGGCCGCACTGTCGCTGCTGCCGGCGCTGCTGCCGTCGAGCCCGCCTCTGCCCTCTTCGGCCTCGAATGCGCATCGCAAAGGGATGCCAGAAGCGCAAGGAACTTTTTTTGTTTTTCCTCAGCTTGCCGAACGAAGGAGGAAAGAATCCTCGCGGCGCAACGAGTTCCGCGACGGACGGGAGGGTACGCGAGACGTCGCACGCGACGCTTGCGCTTTGCACATGGGCTGCGCTGCCTCGAACCTCGAGGGCTCGATATTTGAATACAACGATTTTCTCCACCCGGAGAACTACGCGAAGTCAGACAAGCGGCTGCTCAAGCTGATGAATTTGGACGAGCTCAAAGACACGCAGAACCCGGTGCGCGTCAATGGATGGGAAACATCGTGAGCAAAGCATGAGGCAAGAGTTTATGACATAGGCGGGCGGCGTCGCCCTGCACGTGGCCGCCCAGTACAGCAAATCGGAGACCGTAGTCAAGGCAATGATCGAGATGTACCCCGATGCGCTCACGATACAGAACAACGTGTGCCGCCACTTCCTGTCTCAATTGTCACGCCCGTGTTAGCGAGCGCTCCTTACAGTCCCGCCCTTCAACATGTTTCTGCTCAGGAGGGGAAGACGCCAGGTGAAATTGCCGAGGAGCTCAACCCTGATATCGCGGAGCTATTCAAGTGAGAGCGTGGCACATGGTTCGCTGGGCATTGTTTGGCCTGTGCTCTTCCTTGGCGAGACGAGACGAGCGTGCTCCCGTTGCCGACTGTGACGGCGCGCACTCTGCGTCGGCTCTCTTGTGCGTGTGTCGACTACACACATCGGCCCGACAACGGGTAAACTACGCATTCGTAAGGCATGCAGGGGACATAGCCATAGGGGTTGCAACCTATCGCGACACGCGAGCGTCTGGCCTCTGAGGCTTCTGTCAGGAGGGCTGTCAGATGGGGCCCTCGTCACGTGGATCGTGGTGTCGGTGCATTCTTCATATTTCGTGACGAGAAGGCCCTGCCCACATGCACATGAGACGTATCAGAATACCGGCGGATGATACTACTGTCACTCCAGTGTGGTAGAGTAACATGGGGCAACATGGCATGCCCACATGCACATCTCTTCTCCCACCGACCCACCGTTCTCTCGCGTCTCCCGGGCGCGCCGAGAACCGCCGGCGCCGCGGGCCGCGTGGATCTGCGAAAGGTCTTTTCTCGCAGCTGCGCGCCTGCGCGAGACACTTGAGCACTTGAGCACTGGATAGGGTCGATTCCGCGTGGTACGGGACCCCTCGATCGTCTCGCCCTCCCTCACTGGTATGTTCATTGGGGGGCGCGAGACATGCTAGAGATGCTTTCTCGGAGCGGGGCATCCAAAACAACAGGGCGGAAGGGAGGGGTGACCATACGCGCAGCGCAGGAGGGGTGCCCCTAAGGGGGCACAAAGGTAGCTCAAAGGGGAGTGAACAAGACGCCGCACAGGCGACGTGCACGCTCGCCTCCTGCGCTCGCCGCGTGTGCTCGCTCTCTCCCTCCCCTTCTTTGCTTGAAGCAGCGTTGGAGCCTCTGGGCCGGCGCGGGGGCCCCAGAGGGTGTCCATGCGGGGGGGAGATGGGGTCCCATGGCCCGCCGCAGGCGCCGATTTTTTGGATTGTTTTTCTTTTTTGTGATTTTTTACTTGTTTTCATGGGAATTCGGCGTACTTGCGGCCATGCTATCACGCCTTGCGACAGCCTGTCGGCGCAGCTGACCGTGCCATGATGCACAATTGATCACCTGCATAGCTCGCGGCCTTAGTATCAAGCATTCAGTGACGACCTGATCGTACGGCCAGTAGGAAGGTGTCCTTCCATCGTGTGCACGCTTCTGGCGCAATGCGCGTCACCTCGGATTGGCTGCTGGCACTCTCGAGGCTATGCCTACACAGCCTCGCGCGCATGGGCAGTCAAGAGGGACCACGCACCTTCTCAGGACAGCGCCGGTGCCTCTCTCTTGGACCGGCAAACTTGGTGGTCTCGTGTCACCAATGTGGGACCAGTGCGGCATCGCGCCATCGACAGCTCTGAACTGCGCCTCACCACTGACCGGGAAGGCCGCCAAGTGGGCCAGCACAGGTCGCACATTGTGGCAGCAGTCAGCAGTGCATGGCTGATAGCTAGAGCAGCAGCGTCAGGGTCGCAGGGTCGGATCGTGTCAAGCCTCTCGCCCGGCCGGCCGCGTGCAGAAGTCGGCCTGTCTGCTGTCTGGAGTGATCTGTCGGCGGTCAGTACGACCGATCAGGTCGGAGTTTTCTGATGGTTGGAGGGTCTATCTGTATGTACTCCTCGAGATCTTTCCAAATCTGCCCTCTACTTAACCGTACTTAATCGGGAAGTTGGTGCTAGCTGACACTAGCGGAGCCGGAGCAGCCCCGTTTCCGCAGTGCGGCGCGGTGCACGGTGCCTCCGGGGGGCCCCGCGCCGGCCCAGAGGTTGGAGCCCGTCCACCCTCCCGACCCATGGGCCATGCGCCATGGCCGCGATGAGCGTCCGAGAAAGAGACAAAAAGAGTGCTCAAAAGACGGGGTGATGATCATTAGATCATCTAAGATGCCACCCCCCCCCCCGCCATCACAGCTCCTCAACCTCCATTGGGAGCGGCGGCTCGTCGCTCGGCGCCGCAGCGGCGGGCGGGCCAAACAGCCCCGCCTCGGAGCCAGGAGGCGGGCTCGCGGCGGGCGGGGCGGCGGGCGGCATCTGGCGGGCGCTCGGCTGGCTGCGGCTCGCCTTTTGAGACCGCGCATCGAGCGCGTGGCGCACGCGTGTGTAGCACGCGGCCGCCTCGACGGCGGTGCGGAACCAGCCGATGTGGCGCTGCACACCAGAGGCCGTGAGCATCGCGACAAAGGGCTTGGCGGTGCCGGCCCGCGCCTTTGGGGCGTAGACTCCCTGGTAGCCCGTCGGGTTGCGCGACGAGAGCAGCAGCCTGCCCACGCCCTCCACCTCCCTCACAAACTCACCCCCGCTCTCGCCGCCGCCGTCGCCCTCGGCGCCACCCTCGCTGCTGCTGCCCCCCCCGCCGCCGCCGCCGTCAGTCGCGCCGTCAGTCGCGCCGTCAGCTCCGCCACCGCCGCTCTCGGCGTCCGCCGAAGCCTCACACGAGAGAATGCGCTGCAGCTCAGCCGCGGGCAACTCAGACAGCAGGTCCTCTTCCCCCTCCCCCTCCTCCCCGCCGCCCTCAACCAGCTCGCCCTCGGCCGTCGAGGTCGGAGCAAACGCAGCCTCGGGCGGCGGCGGCAGAACGTCGATGCTTGCCGCCGCCCCGCCCTCCGCCGCCGCCCCGCCCTCCGCCGCCGCCGCGTCCACCTCCACCTCCACCTCGTCGTCCTCTGCCTCGGACGCCGCCGCTGACGCCGCCGCTGGCGCTGGCGCGGAAGCTAGACCGCCTGGTGCGCTCTCGCCGTTGCCGCCACTGCCGCCAGCGCCGCCGCCGGGAAGGCTAGCCGAGCGCCGGCGAGCGCGGCTCCGCGCGCGCAGCTTCTCAAGCATGTCCGCGTCCTCCTCCTCCTCGCGCTCCGCCGCGCGCTTGCGCTTCGCGGAGGCGGCGGCCGCTCCTCGAGGGGGGGGGGGGGGCGCAGCTTCCGGGCCAGTCTGCGCCGGAGGCTGCGAGGGCGGCTGCGCCGCGCTGAGCCGCCAGCGGTGCCTTGCGAGCTTGAGAGTCTCCCGCTGGCCGTCGGTGTAGAGCAGCTGGTGCTTGTCGGTCGCCTCGCCCGAGTAGGCGAGCACGCGCGCAGAGTACCACGCCACGTCCATCGGCCACCACACGTCGACGCTCTTGCCGACCAGCGCCTCGCCGCTCACGCCCTCGCCGCTCGGCGGGTCGAGCGCCTACGTCATGAGCAAGTTAGAGTCGGGGCGTAAGGACGGTCTCGTGCAGTGTAGTGTGAGCGGATCGCGCGAATACACGGGCCACGCATACAGTGAGCGCCGCTGGATACGGCTGACTACCATCCTCTCGAGGGCTGGGTTGGAATACGCGGAGCTGTGGTCCGGCATCTAGGCTCGCTCGCCCTCGCCAACGCCTCCGCGAAGCCCGCACCGCTCAAGCGCAGTGACACCGACTCCCACGGCCCGTTCGGCGCGCCCAACGGCGCCGCGGCTTGCGCCCGCTCCCACGGCGCGCGCTTCGGACCCGCCTTCCTCGGCCGCCTCACCCAAGAGTTGTCCGCTTCCAGCTCCGCGCCGCCGGGGGCGGGCGCGACGCCGCCGCCGCCGCCGCCGGCCGGGAGAGGCCCCGCGACCGACGGACCCGCCTCGGTGTCGCGGGGCGGAGCTGGCGCGTGGGCAAACGCTGGACTCACGCCCGCGCCGCCTTCGCATGACGGCGGCGCGAAGGCGGGAGGATTGCCCGTTGCGCCCGCTGCGTCGGCGCCGGTGTCGTCGCACATCGCCTCCTGCGCCGCCGCCTCCTGCGCCGCCGCCTCCTGCGCCGCCGCCTCCTGCGCCGCCGCCTCCTGCGCCGCCTGTGCTGCCTTCTGCGGCAGAGGCGGAGGCGCCGCCTCTGCCGGCGGCGCGAGCTGCTGCGCGGGGCCCGCCCCCTCAGCTTGGCAAGAGGCCGAGACCTCGGCAGGCGCGACAAACGGGGGTGCGACGGGCGGGGGCGCGGCGGGCGGGGGCGCGAGAGGCGGGGGTGCCTCCCCAACCTCCGCAACCTCCCCGTCCTGCCCGCCCTCCCCAACCTCCTCGCCCTCGCCCTCCCCTGCCCCCTCCCCCTCGTCGGCCGAGTCCGACTCGCAGCTCACCTCCTCCCGCTCCAATCCGCCGAGCCGCTCGTCGGCGACCGCGTCGTCGACCGCGCGCAACTTGGCGCCGTAGTGCGAGGCCAGAGCTGCGTCGAGCGGCCGCACCACATCCCTCTGGTACCCCTCGTCCGCCAGCACGGCAGAGTAAACACCTACCCGCAGCGAGAGGGGTGGACGGCGGCAGGAGGGCGGGGACCGGCGCGCTGGAGATGGGCGGCGCCGAGCAGCGCGCGCAAGTGCTGCAGCATGTCTGCCTCGGGCGGAAGCGGTGCCTCCGCGCCGTACCGCCGCGCCAGGATGGAGCCTATAGGAAGGCTCCATGAAGGCTCCGAGAAGGTTCCAGGAACGCGTCCAGCCTTGCCAACGGGAGCCCTGCGCGTAGTTTCGCCCGAGGGCGCCCTTGTCGCACGGGGTCGAGATGAGCCGAGATGCGCCGAGATGCGCCGAGATGCGCCGAGATTGCGCCGAAGCCACCTTGTCGCACAAATCGATGGGCTCGTCGAGCTCAAAGCCGGCGCCGGGCGGCAGCAGCGCGCGGCACCGCTCGCGCACGTCCGCACCGATGCGCTGCAAGTGCTCGGCCGCCACCTTCGAGGACATGTCCGCGACATGTCCGGGACTTGTCCAAGAGTCCGGGTGGGACTCCCAGACGTGGGCGGCGGCTTCCCTGGCGGGCGCTGCGCTCCCCCTCCCTCCCCCCTCCCCCCCCTCTCTCTTCCGGCCTCGCCTTGCCCCCGAAAGCGGTGCGCAGCCGGGTGGTCCCCTGGCCGAGCGAGAGGTAGACGGCAGACATGTCGGCCGCGAAGAGGTACTGCAAGTACAGGCCGTGCTGCGTCGACTCGCCCGGGTCGCTCACCACCAGCCAAGGCACCCTCGCCCAGCCGCCGCAGCCGCACGACGAGCGCACGACGAAGCGGTCGCCAACCTCTGCCTGCAGGTGGACCTCGGCCGCGCGCAGCATCAGCGCCCACCGGTGGCGGCTCGAGAACCTAGCGAGGCATCCCCAAGTGCGGGCTGGGGGGGTTCCTCGTGTGCTCCGCATCTGGGCTCGAGAACCACACACACACACCTCTCGTCCTTGGAGGCGAAGTCGTACTCCCCGAAGAGCCGCCACGCCACCGTACCAACGGGCAGAGGCCCCTCCGGCAGCGCGTCCGCCGCCGCCGGCCGCGAGAGCCGAAGCCGCACCCGCGCACCCCCGCCGCCGCCGCCGCACAGCGAGAGGGAGGCATACACGAGCGGTGCCCTCTCCCTCCGGCGCCGCCGCGCCTCCTCCAGCCGGCGCGCCTCGTCGGCGTCGCGCGCCTACGGGCGTGTCGTGGACGTGTCGTGGACGTGTCGTGGACGTGTCACCTCGCCGCCGCCTCGCCGCCGGCGCGCGCCTCGCGCTCCGCCGTGCGCTCCGCAGCCCGCCGCGCCTTGTCGGCCCTCGCCTGCAGCCGCACCGTCTCCGCCGCGACGAGGCGCGCCTGAGGTCAGGTGAGGCAAGGGAAACCTCTCCACTCACACGAGGTGGTGGGGCAGGGGCCAGGCTAGTCCCTCGCGACTCCCCGTCCAGAGCCGCACGGCATTCAGAGTGCGAGATTCAGAGTGCGAGGCCCAGTGCGGAAGGGAGAGCGGCGCCTCTCGCGCGGCGCCCGCCTCCACCACGCGGAGCAGGTCGAGCAGGCAGCGCGTCACCTCCCTCGCGTCGCGCTCCTCCGCCTTCGCCTCCTCCCTCAGCCGCCTCTCCGCCTCCTTGAGCCTCCGCGCCTGGCGCCGGAGGGGGCAGGGAGGGGGGGGGGGCGGCTCCGAGACGGGTCTGAGGGCCGCAAGCGTGCGGCCGAATGCGGGGCACGTTGGGACGGGCTGGGGAGGAGGGGCCTCTCGTGCGGGCTTGGCGGGGGGGGGGGGGGCAGAGGTGGGCGGCAGCGGAGACGCGAGCGCTGCGGCGTGTGCTTGAGTTGGGAGGGAGGGGTGCGAGTTGGAGGCAGGGTGTGAGTTTGGAGGGGGAGGGGGGGGTCAGCTGAGAGGGTCGAGTGCGCGGGGCGCCCGACGCACCTCCTCCTTGAGCTGCCGCTTCGCCTCGTCCCGCGCGAGCCGCTCTGCCGCCTTCGCCTAGCTCCCAGAGCCCACACTCCCGTCACTGGGCGGCGCTGCTCCTCCGCTCGCTCCCTCGCCCTCCAGTGCTGCCTGCTCGCGCAGCAGCCGCTCCGCCTCCTTGGCCTGCTGCCGCTGCTGCTGCACCGCCAACTTGGTCGCGCGCGCCGCCATCTCCCTCGCCTCCCTCTCCCTCGCGCGCAGCTGCGCCGCCTCCTGCTTGCTCAGCGGCGGCGGCGGCGGCAGCGTCGGCGGCGCGGCGGCGGTGGCGGCGCCTCCCCACCCGCCGCCGACGAAGCCGTTGACGAGCAGGGGCGGGAGGGCGGGCGGCGGCGGCAGGGAGGCGCCGCCCGCGCCCATCACGTCCCTCAGCTGCTGCCCGCCCCCGCACGGCGCGCCGCCCATCAGGTCTCGAAGCTGCTGGCTGCCCACCGGGGCGGCGCAGGAGGCGGCGCTGGGTCCCGGGAGCGAGGCGAGTGCGGGGGTGGCGAAGCCGGCGCCGTGCAGCTGAGAGATGCACGCCCTCCCGGCGGCCAGCTGCTGCGCGACCTGCATCTGCAGATGCACCGCCCCGGCGGCGAGCGGCGGAGCAGCGGCGGGCAGCGGAGGCAGCTGGCCGCCGAAGGTGAGGTCGCCCAGCGGCGACGGCGCGGCGGCGGGCAGCGGCGGCAGCTGGCCGCCAAACGTGAGGTCGCTGGCGCTGCGGTGCGACGCGTGTAGGGCCAGCTGCGACGCGTGCCTCTCGCGGTCCGCCGCCGCCTTGCCCTCGTACACGCTCCTCTCGGCGGCGGGCAGCTGCTCCCACGAAGCCTTGAGCAGAGCCTGCAGCTCCTCCTCGGCCGCCTGCGGGCGTTCGCGCTTGAGCACGCGGCGCGCCTTGGAGGTGTAGTAGTTCCACGCCGTCTGCGCGCGCCGAGGCGCCTTGCGCGGGTCGTACTCCGTGAGGTCACCGCTGGGCGCGACCAGCAGGGACACGTTGGACGGCCGCACGTTGACGAGCTCTCCCGAGCTCACGACGCGAATGACGTAGCGGCCGCGTGCAGTGTCGTAGGAGAGGACAAAGCCCGTGGCGCCGTTCAGGTCGGCCCGAGCGACGAGGCCATTCAGAAGAACAGCGCGGCCGACCAGGCCGCCGGTGGGTGCGGGCGCGGCGGGCGCGGGCGCGGGAGGCTGAGGCTGCGGCGGCAGGCTTGGCGGGTCGTCGAGGTCGATGTCCTCGACGACGGAGACCACCGCCCCGTCGTCGACGTCGATGTCCTCGATGGCCAGCTCTGGCTGATGGCTCATGAGTCGGCAACTGCCGGTCACCAGCCAGCGGGGGCGCTGCCAGAGAAGAAGAAAAACGTCTAGACGCGCGTGGGCGCCTTTGCCACCTTTTACAACTCAAGTCCTGTGGAGAGCATTTTCCCAAAAGGGTCATGGGTCCCGAGTTCGCCGTCGAAGGTACCTATTCGACCGCTCGGTCCCTTTTTGACCGCTCCGAATCCCTTGGTTAGCTTTGGTTGGCCCTCGCAGCTGTGATACAAAAGTGGGTGGGGACGCGCCTGGCGGCGCGCCCCCAAAAATTTGAGGCCAGCGGTGGTTGAGGCCGATTGCCTCAACTGTCAACCAGCCGTTCTCTTCCTTCGACAAACCCAAGTAGACATACCAAAGGGGTCCGGGAAAAGAACAAAAGATGTACACAGCCTGGTCAGCCTCCCTTGTTTATACGCGTCTACTCATAGCGGTGGTTGAGGCCGATTGCCTCAACTGTCAACCACGTGGTTGACAGAGGCCTCAACCCTCAACCAAGTGGTTGACAGACCCCTTCAACCCCTCAACCACGCGGAATGGCTGTTCACACCCCCCGCGCAAAGGTCTGAACACACCCAACATTCTCTGTGACGATTCATGTCGTCTTCTTTAGACGCCTGGATGCTGCATTTGACGCGCCGTTTTTACGAGCACTTGCTTCAGCTATACACGTGCGTGAATGGGAGTGTGATGCAAAGCCCGGAGGAGCGCTGACAGCCATCGAAGGCCCCCACGGGGCGGTCCCGGCCGAGTCATGGCCGTCCGCGGACGCGGCCCTCCGTCTCCGGAGACATTACCGAACTCAAAACTGCTTTTACCAAAAGGCAGATACGAGCTCAGCTCAGTGAGATCTAGCAGCACATACCCTCAGTATCCAGAATAGTAAAGTCTGAAAAAGTCGGTCCGACCGCGCAGAGCGGTCTGGCTGTCTGCAGAGCTTCCGTCCGAGCCCTGAGAAATGTCGGAGGCATGTCGGCCCGCCATGAGCCATGTTCGCAATTTTGATGGCGTTGCCCTTATTGCACGTGAAACAGACCGCGCCGGCCACGCACCCTTGTTCCCAGAGGCCAACTCGAACAGGTTTGAGCAATGGCCGCCTTCCATGCTCGATATGCAGCAGGAGCTTAGTTGACCCTCCTCGAAGGCCGCCCTGCTGCCTGCTCTCGGCATTGCGTTCGTTGCTGACTGATAGCACTGTCTGATCTAACCAGAAAGAGCCGTCGAAGAGCCGTCGAGCTACAAGCTGACCGGTGCGGCCTCCGAGTCGGCGTCTAGCGCGCGCGATCAGGTTTTTGCTCGCCTTCCCTGGGATCCCGTGTTGCGTGACTCTGTGCGATTTCGGGCCCGGTGTTGTGCGTTTATGTGAATAGCAGGCGATTTCGGGCCCGGGGTTGTGCGTTTACGTGAATACACCCCGGTGCGAGTTAATGCGCATTTATTCTCTGCGCTATAGCCCTTGAGAAAAAGCTCGCATTATGCAAACCTGTGCCTGTGTCCTAGGAAGTAGACCGAGAGGGGTACTCCCATAGGCAAGAGGAGGTCTGGAGAGGCCCACAGCGGTCAGGAGAGGCCCCAAGAGGGTGCTAGATGAGAGTCAGCAGAGCGCGCCGTCTCGGCGGCTATGGGCAAGTGGGCTGAGAGACAAGAGGGATTTTTCTCTCGAGCGGAAGATGAAGCCCCGACTTCTAATAAATTGTGCCAGGCGTATCCGGGGGCGGACAGCACGGAACCGATTTTTATTTGGCGCAGACCCCTCCTTCCTGAGTCACCAGAAAATCCCAACGATCCTTGAGCGGAGGCCGCCTTGGCCACTTTTCCGGCCTCTCCGGAGAATATGGGATAATTAACCCCTAAACGGCTACCGAAACGGGGTGCCCGGAAGGGCGATATCACGGCGGCCTAACTGTGCCTCCGTGCGCTCGCCACATACCCCCTGCTGCCCGAGGGTCGTGTTAGCACTTTATTGGGCACATACAGAGGCGGTGGGAAGCCACCACGTTCCCTTTAAATTTTCCGCCACAGAGCTCCGGAGCGCGCTCTGCAGACTGCACGAGCTCCTGGAGGACGCGGTTTCGTCTTTCGATCCCAGACGGTCGTCGCACGTCGGCGCCCCAGTGAGGTCCGCCGTCATAGGTGTAGCACGCTACTAGACACACTGCCTCCAAGTTGAGCGGTGGAAAATTGTGACGAAGCCACGCACCGAAGCGCCGGCGTCCCTGTGGCAATCTGCCACCGACAGCAACACACGCCTTTGATCACCGGCTGCTTGCGCTCCGCATACTCTCCAGAAGCTGTTGGTTGTGTGGCTGGTGCTACTTCTATCAGCCTTCCTCATGCACAATGTTGCCGTTGAGCTACGAGGCTGCAACCCGTCGTCATTTGAGTTTGCTGCCAGCCACACACAGCGCGTCCCTGCTGCACGAATGGTTGGACAGGTGTGAACAACACCTCGTGGGGGCGGCACCGCAGGCGTCCATTGAGGGGTCCAGGTGATAGCCCTGGGCGGGCAATCCATACGCCTAGTTGGACTTCAGATCGCCCGATCGCGTCCCGGTGAACTGACGTCGGATTTGTGACGCCGCCGCACCGCGCCGCGGCCAGGGGCCCTCCGGAGGCTGAGGATGGCCGTGGCGGACCGAGACGAGCTCTGGGAGGTAAAGTGTCAGCGTATATATTGTAGAGGCTGACCATGTGCACAATATCTCTCAGTCTAGCTAAGCCAGGGGAGGCTATTCTGGGCGTCCACACGGCTTGCACAGGTGACCCTCGCGACAAAGCGAGCGCGTCCGGCAGAGCGACTGAAGAATCGAAGACAGAGTCACAAATCCCGCTTGTTGTGCATGTTTTGAGGTCGGACAGTGCTGCTGTCTTCTCCACGCAGCAGCCGACGCCACCAGGCCTCGGTAGCTGAGCAGCAGGAGCCTCCTCGCTGCTGGCAGAGTTGCGCCTCTGTTTGCCGCCGCTAAGAGATCGTTGTTGCGGGAATCCAGGGAATCTAAAGGAATCTAGAATCTGTGGGTCCGAGATTCGATCTGGGACCTGAGCCGCTCGGGACCAGCTGCACATGACCCGGGGCCACTACCATGTCGCAGAGACGACTGCTGGAACGGCCGTCGCTCCGACCAGCCGTCCTGCAAAGGAATAAAATAACAATGAGTTCCTTTACATATGTAAAGGAACGCCGTTTAGGGGTTAATGGCTACCATAGCCTAGCATGGCACCCGCGGGCAAAGCTGCCCCCAGGTCCCTAAAGCCCATGGGCATTCCCAAAGGATATGTCAGCGTGAGGTGAGGGCGCAACGGTGGGGGCTCTCACCAGCCCCTCAAAGTTGGGCCTCTCGGGCGGCGGTCAGAGGGGCGGGCAAGGGCACGTGGGAGAAGGGGCAGTGCGGCCCACAAGGTGTGAGCTACCCCTCTCCTAGGTGTGACTCTACAGCCCCTGAGGCCCTCTGGGCTGGGCACCATCAGCTTGGGCAGAGGTTCTCAGGGTGGGCAGAGAGGGAGCTCCCCTTTTCAGGCCCTTAGAGCTCCCTGACATTCACCTTTGGTGTGAAAAGCTGGGATCTACCGCGGTCTTGCTCGATCTACCCACCTCGTCAATCGCGCGGGACCGCGCTCGATCCCCGCGGATCGCGATAGAACGGGGAGCTGCAGTCGTTCGCGATCTACTGCAGTCTACTGCAGTCTATTCCAATCTATGGTGTTGCCGCCGCAGGCGTAAACCGCGCAAAATTGGGGTAGATGGGAGTATATCTGGCAATCAGAAGAAATAGAGGTATTCAGCAGTCTACAGGGGTATTCCGCAATCCACAGCAGTCTACAGCAGTCTACAGCAGTCTACTGCAGTCTACTGCAGTCTACTGCAGTCTACCGCAGTCTACTGCAGTCTACTGCAGTCTATCCGCCGATTTCTCGTTACTGATGGCCGTGTGTGTGGCAGAGATGTGCGTAGCTCAGAGGGTGTCTGGGGGCGACGAGAACCATCCAAAGTCCACAGCAGGCTGCACCGGCTGCACGAATTCGTTCAGAGGCTGAACCACTGCTCGCCGGCGGTCGCAGGCTCCGCACGTTCAGCTATGCAAAACGGCGGCGGCGGGCTGGCTGGGGCACCTAGCGGGTTAGCAGAAAGCCCTGGTATACGGTTGACAAGAGATCTACGTCGAGTATTCCCGACGATGCGCCCCCGCTCCGCCTGAGAGTAGGTCTCAGCGGAAAATGCGTCGGCTACGGGGATGCAGCCCGCGATGTCCATGCAGCCTGGCAGACGCGCGCGGCAATGTCATCCGGCACGGCATCCGTTAGTAGCACGCGCCTCTGCCGTATTTTGAAGGCGGCGGCTTGCGTGAACTCATGCTGCATGCCCGCGTCCTTGAGCTCTCCGGCGAGGGCATCCTCAAACTCGGGCACAACGCATACCCTCCCACGGCCGCCCACGCGGCAGAGGACCGTGCACTTAGTAAATCTGGTCTCTCCAGGAAAGAAGACGTTTGTCTGCCCGCGGTGCCACTCTGTCACCACACCTCGACGGGCGAACGCTCGCTCGAGCTCGGCGACGCTCATACACAGATTTGACGGCGGGCAGAAAAGAAGGGAAAAAATCTCGCGGGCAAAAACTCTTTCAACGCGCGTCCCGTTCGTTCGCTCGGCTGGACTGACGTATGGGCTTCAAGAGCAACATCTCGAAGAAGCGCGCCGCCGCCGGCGCCGCCCGCCGAGACCGCCAGCCGGGCTGGTCAGCGACGGAGCCGAGCGTCACCCCTCCTCTCCCGACGTTGCAGGGCAGCGACGCAAAGCTCTCAGAGCCATCCCTCCTTGCATCACCAGTCTGCCGCACCACGGCCGGCGCCAAAGTAATGATGGGGTTGGTGATCAATGTGCCGTTTTCGGTGTGGGGCGGCGAGTGGGCCGCGTCCACGGAGCACCTCCCTGGAATGATCGTCAACTACAGGCGCGGCATCTTCACCCTCAAATTTGCCACGTGTCGGCATGGCTCGGAGGCTCTCTACTTGAAGTGGAGACACGTGCTCGGCGAGGAGAGCTATTGTGGGGCTCTTCTGACGCTGCGGCAGTTCCAGCGCTTTCGCTCGTATGGGCCGTGGTTCCACTGTGAGCTCAGGGCTCTTGCCGCAGGCGCTTTCGCTCGTGCGCCTGTGGCGGCGGCTGCGGTGGAGTGGGCGGTGGGTTGTGGGTGGTGAGAGGGGGGGGGGGGGGGCTGCAAGCAGATGGTAATTCTTTCTCGTTCTCAACGGAGTCGCTTAGGCGGCTCCGGTGGTGTGCCGGTGATAGTACTAGCACGCGCCAGTTCGCACCTGTGTCGAGCCTGTCTGCTGTGAAGAGAGTTGTTTTGTTTAAATTCTTTCTCGAAAAAGTTGTTTTGAAAATCTTTTGCTAGGAATACCCGGCCCGCGCGAGGGCAAAGACACGCCCGCTCTCTTCCTGCTTTGCGCACGTGGACATACACGAACAGTGATCAACCGCAAGACCGTCTCGGCCGCCACGGCCCAGATCGCGCTGGCTGACCGGGAGATCAGGCGCTCGATTCGAGATCCCGGCTCTCGAATCGTCGTCCGCCGCCGGAGCTGCTCGCTGCAGGAACTCTTGCATGCACGCATTTCCTTGCGCGCAGCGTGATGGATGGATTTATGGTGATGCATGGTAGGCGCTACACGGTGCTGCGTCCGTCGGACTCACCTCTCGTGCCGTCACTGATGCAGCAGCAAGCAGAGCGGCCAGCGCACGAGCGCTGCATGTGCACCTCCCAGCGTACGTGATCCTCATGGCGCCGCCACCCTCCTGGGACAGATCGTGCGACCCTCCGCCTCCTGCCGGCGCCCACTCCTGTCACATGGTGAGAGGAGATATTGACAGGCACCTCGTCCATTTGCACGTCAGAGCGCGCATGGGAGAGGGAGCGGGGAGAGGCGGGATGGGAGCTGCAGCCTCTGTGTGGCCTCCGACTTGTCCGGCGGCAGCAGTGCTGCCGGGGGCGCCCGGGCGGTTCCCCCAGCGGCGCGCGAATGCCGTGGGGCTCGCGCGAGCTCTCTGACGCACGAGCGGTTCTCCAGTCTACTGCAGTCTACTGCAGTCTACTGCAGTCTACTGCAGTCTACCGCAGTCTACAGCAGCCTCCAGCAATATTCCCGAGTTTTCGCCAATCTATCCCGATTTTGCGCAGTCAACTCCAGTATGGCCAAGAGGCTGTGAGGACTATATTGGAGTAGATTGCGGTAGACCGGCCATGTGAAGAGCCTGTCCAGTCTTCAGCAGTCTTCAGCAGTCTACCACAGTCTACCGCAGTCTACCACCTTGCAATACCGCGCAATATCGCTATAGATCTGAGTAGGTCGCGATAGATCTGGCCCCTGCGGTCTACCCCAGTCTTCCCCGATCTATTCACACCGTATGGGTAAATGTCAGGGAGCTCTTACAACCGCGCATTCACTCGCACCCCAGTGTAGCAGGCGTGGACTGTACTCGCCACAGCACGGCGCGGCACACCCGGGGCAGCGCAAATCCCCTCTCCTTCTCGGCGAGGGCGCTGTCCAGAATGGCCTCCTTTGACCTCACCGTCCACCTACGCAGCGCAACGCCGCCGCACGAGCTGGACTCCCTCTTCTGGAGCGTTTCGACGCCTGGCTCGCCACGCTACCTCGACTTCTACAAGTCGGCCGAGGCGCTTGCGCACCTCTTTGGCGCAGCTCCCTCCAGTGTTGACGCGGCGACCCAGTGGCTGTCGAGCCTCAACGGCACCCAAATCCGCCTCAGCCCGATGCGCGACCGGCTCACCGCCAAATTCTTCTCCGCGCCTGCCGGCTGCTTCTCTTCGCGTGGCCTGCCACTCCGTCCGCCTGCGGGAGTGCACCTTGTGACTCGCAGCGACGCCGGCGCTGAAACTTCGGGCGGCGATCCGTCGCCTCGCGCCCGGCGTCGGTCATCAGGGTACGGTGTCGGAGAGCAAAAGGCGGCGTACCAGATCCCCGCCAGCCTCGCGGTGCCTTTGACAGCATCCTCGGGGTAACTCCTCCCTGCTGAGGCAGCCTTCATCGACTTGTTTCGCCGTGAACAGGCGACCAACCCAGCCACGCTGCAGATGGTGTGGGGGCCCGGCACCTTTGGCTACTCGCCCCTCGGCCTGCAGGCCTTCCGCGCGACCCAGTGCCCAGGCATCAACCCGTCAAAGGTGCGCTTCGACACGGATCACCACGGCCGCTTCGGCGGCGACAACTTCATGGAGGGCAACCTCGACACGCACATGATCAGCGCGTTTGGGATGAACGTCTCCACGCTGGTGAGCAACACCAACGCCTCCCTCACGACCGAGGAGGGCGACGGGTTCGGACTCGCCCTCCTCGACTTTGTGACGGGCCTCGCCAATCGTGCCGTCGTGCCGCACGTGCTCTCTCTCTCGCTGGGCAGCCTCTCGGCCTACTCCTGCGACCTGCTCTGCGCCGAGGCGGCCAAGACACGAAAGGTGTCGCGGGGGGAGTGCGAGGCGTTCCTGCAGTCGCAGAGGCAGGTTTGCATGTTCAAGTCGGAGGCGCAGGTGGCACGCATCAATCACGGCCTGATGGCTCTCGGACTGCGCGGTGTCTCCGTCCTCGGCTCGAGCGGCGACGGCGGCTCGCACTGGTCGTTTGGCCCGTTCCGCGGCGCCGGACGTGTGCCGTCGGTGCTCAACGAGGTCGGCTGCGCCTTCAGCTTCCCCATCTTCCCCTCCCCTTCGCCGTACATGGCGAGCGTGGGGGGCACCGCGTGGGAGGCGGGCGATCCTCGCCGCCCGGTGGCGTGGGAGGGGAGCGGCGGAGGGTTCAGCTGGCAGTTTGGGCGGCCCGAGCACCAGGAGGCGGCCGTGGCCGCCTATCTGTCACGCACGGCGGGTGCGGCGCCTGTCACCTGTGGCCGCAGAGGGCATGCCGGGTGCAGCACGCCCGTCAGTGCCGCGTGTCTCTGCTTGCGTAGGCTTGCCACCGGCCGCGTCGTTCAATGCGAGCAACCGCAGCCAGCCCCTAGATGCGCCATCTAGATATCAGTCAGCCAGTCCCGCAGCTCTTCGAAGCACCCACCGCTTCCCATCGCACGCGCCGCACGCTTCCTCCCAGGCGCCTACCCAGACATGTCCGCCGTCGCCGTCGAGGGGACAAGCGAGTCGGCCCCCACCGTTGCGGGCATCTTCTCGCTGCTCATCGATGCGCGCCTCAACGCCGGCTTGCCGCCGCTCGGGCCGCTCGGGCCGCGCATCTACGAGGTGGCGCGGGCCTTTCCCGGCGAGGCGTTCGACGACGTCGCGACGGGCAACACAAAGACGTCCTGCGCGACGGGCTTCCCCGCAACCAAGGGGTGGGACCCGGCGACCGGCTGGGGGCGGCCCCGCTGGCCGGGGCTGCTCGAGCACTTTGGCTCCGACGAGTCGATCCGGGGGCGAGCGGCGGTACGGTCGAGGTGATGTGTCGAGGGCGCCCCGAAAATCTTGCTTCTTGGGCGGGTTGGCATTAATTATACATGATACGGGACACATATACATATAGGTTAATCGCGCACATTAACACTGCACAGGAAACCTGGGGAGCCTCGCACCGATAGCGCATGGCCAATGAGATGACGGCAGTTGCCGATTCGCTCTGCGCCCTCCTCGGCTCGGCGGGCACCTCCGGGCCTGCTGCGGCTCGCGTCGGGGGGTGGCCGACCAGCCCGGACGCGGACCCAAACTACGAGTAGCTACGACGACGAGGACGACCCGCGCGTATTCCATCTGAGATGCCGTGGGTCTGCCATCTTGTTGTGGCGGCGAAATCACCTCGCTGTCATGTCGCGTAGGCTTCCCGGTCCTCATCCTCTTCGACTTGCTCTCCGGTGGACTGGGCGGATTCGGCCTCTCCCGAGTTCCCTCAGGCGGCGTGTTGGGCCCAGAAGGCCCGGCCTCGGAAGACTGATGCTGCCTCACTTGGGGGCTGAAATTGGGTCTGCGGGGGGGCGTGCCCAGGGCGTGATGCGTTTCCCACTCTGCATTCAGCATGTTGACCACCTCGACGTGTGATTCGAGCGTCGCGTGAATTGGGGATTGTGCAGCCAGTCGCATTGCAGTGTCGCCGTGGAAGTTCTGGAGGGAATACTTAGCGCCGTGCTTTAGCAGTTTCCTCACCATGTTTACGTCGGCGCCCTTGGCAGCGTGCATAAGCGGCGTGTTGCCCTTCTCATCCTGCATGTTCGGGTCAGCGCGGCCCTGCAACAACAGGCTCGTGACGATGTCCTCATATTTCGTGCTATCGTTTCCCCATCCACGTTCCTCTTGTCCCTTTACGACGGCGTACAGCAGAGCGCCCCGGCCCTTGCTGTCCTGTTGGTTGACGTCGGCGCCCTTATCCAGCAGCGCCTTGATGACATCGTTGTGGCCGTTGTCGGCTGCGATCATCATGAGCGTCGATCTTGAATCAAGACTATATCCGAAGGTCGTATTGATGTAACCTCCGTTGCGGAGCCAGTACCTGACACCCTTTCTTTTCTCTGCCGTGTACCGCATCGAGTTTCACTGCCTGACGCTGCCCTGCGCCCTGCATTGCGCACGGGACTCGCTCGGAAAGCAGGTCGCACTTTTCCATCCGCCCGCCGAGATCAGGGTCTTTTTTTCAATCAACCTTCAGCGTACGCTGTAGTGTGTGTGTGTGCGCCTGACGGATATGCAACGGTGGCATAAAGTGAATGATACACCGTCGCAGGGAGTGTTGTTAGAGAAGGGGTAAACGGGGGAATTGATTGATTGGGAGGTGTTGTTCTGATTCTACACAACCTCCACAACCACATCCTGCTCAACCCCTCCATCGAGCTGCAGCGACGACACGACGCACGTGGCGAAGCCTCCCATGGCCAGCACCCCCGCGCTCGACAGCCGCTTTACGACGATGGGCGCGAAGCCCGGCTCCGACAGCCCCGCGCCCACCTCGACGCACGAGGCCTCTCCGCCCGTGAGGCCGGTCAGCGCGGCGGTCGCGGGCGCCTGCCGCTTGTTGACGAGCAGCAGGCTGCGCGCGTGGGGCGGCGCCGTCGCCGTGAAGGCGAGGGCGTAGAGCGCGGAGGGGTCGCTCGTGTTGGAGGGGCTGAGCCGCTTGGCCGCCTTGCTGCCGACGCCCGCCGCCAGCAGCTGCGTCACCCAGTACTTGGCGTTGGGCTCGCCGCTCTGCCAGTCGAGCATGCTCACAGCAGGCTCGTTGTCGGGCCACGTGCCGCCAATCAGCTGGTCCTGACCGACGAAGAGGTAGCCGCGCTCCGCCAGCGTGCCAAACGCGTACGCAAAGAGGCTCGCCGCCGCGTTCCAAGAGACGGTCGTGCGGTTGATGCCGATGCCTTTCGCGTGCTGCAAGTCCGGGTCGCCCTGCGCGAAGCGCGGGTCCATCCAGCCGCTGTAGACGTCAGCCGCCTCGCTGCACACGTCGGCGGGGACGCCGTTGCAGTCGAAGTAGTCCTTCACAAACGGGATGAACTCGTTGAGCCCCAGCTGCGTCTTCGCCGGGTCCACCAGCGCGCCGATGGGATCGATTTTGTTCTTGAGGGCGCCGTCCCACGCGGTGAAGAAGGTCTCGGCGGTGGCGGCGTCGTGCGACGAGGCCCAGTGGTAGGTCACGAGCGGCGGCGGCGCGCCGTCGGCGTGGTTGCTCGCGTTTAGAAAGTAGCCGAGCACGTCGACCGCCGGCACCGCCCATTCGGGGCCGGCGGGAACGATCTGCGGGTTGACCTTGGCGACCGCCGCCCTGACGGCGTCGTAGCACGTCGTGTACGCCGGGCCGCCGTCGGGCTGCAGGTGGTGCTCGTCCTCGTTGAGGATCGACAGCCCGTACCACGCGTACCGCAGGCTCGACGCGTGCCAGTGGCCGCACTCGTCGTGGAAGCCGCCCGCCGTGTACCAGCCGGCCAGCCGCGCAAAGTAGCGCGCCATCTCCGCGCAGCTCGGGTCCTTGAGCGCGCTGCCGGCCGTGTAGACGTCGAACGGGTCGGGCGTGTTCCACGGGTCGGCGGGCAGCTTGGTGTAGTCGTAGCCGTCGACAAAGAGCCACGACGGCATCGTCGAGAGCTGCTGCACGACCGAGCGCTCGCACGCGCCGTCGGCCGCGCCGGGGCCGCACACGGCCGAGTAGAAGTTGCTCATCACCTCGTCGAAGGCCGTCGAGTCCCAGTTGGTCGCCGCGTGGGTGGCGTTGCAGTTGGGCGGCGTCAGCTCGGTCACGACGACGCGCGGGTTGGGGAACCACGGCGCGAAGCGCACGAACTCGGCGCCGAGACCGGAGAGCGCCTCGTCTGTTTTTCGGTATGTGCGGGGCGTGAGGAGCAGATACCTACTTCGCTAATCGAAGGTTTGAGCTGTGCGTCAGCATACAGTAGGCTCCAAAGGGGCCGCCGCTCGACGTGCGGCCCAGGAAGGGCATCACGTCGACCTCAACGGTCGCGGCAGTGTTGGTGGTGCGCGTTGCGGTGGAGAAGTCGAAGGTGACGGCGTAGTTGGGAGGAGGAGGAGGAGGAGGAGCGGCTGTGGGCGAGAGGATGGAGGCCAACATGTCAATGCCGACACAGCTGCGCTGGCGAGAGGCCCGCGACACGCGCGCCGATGCGGTGGGAGGCCATCGGGAGGAACGTGCGTGTCATCAAACTTGCTCCCCGGCCGTCCGGGGTGTCACCCACCGGTCATAGATTTATGCAGCCCACTCTTTCCTTTGCACCTGATGCTACAGAGGGCTGACAGCGCGCTGACATCTCCCCGCGGGAGAGAGCCCATCGCACCACGACTCCCCAACTCAACAACTTTTTTTGCTGGCCGACGCCGCCGCCAGGCACTTTGCTGCTGCACAAAGTCCCACAGCGCTCCTTCTCCCTCCACCCACCACAACCGCACGGCTGGAAACGCCCGCGCGTACGCACACCCTCCGATCATGAGCGTTCGGGACGTGGCCCCAGAGCAGCGCGAGCGCGCTTCAGCGGATATGGCGCAGGGAGAGCATGTGCACACGTTGTTGTGACCCAATGGGGGGGGGGAGTGGGACCGGAGCCCCTCGCGTTTGCGTTCCGCACCGCGGGCTGCCAGCGCACGCGCTCTCCTGGCGAGTCGGTCGCATCCACTACAGCCAGCGCTTGCGGCGCGCGCAGAGACGCTCCCTGCGCGGCCTCCTCCATGAGAGTTCACGGGCCCCGCGCACACGCGCCCTACCGTCCCGCCGCTCGTCACGCACAGGCGCGCCGCAGCCATGTCCACCTGGCGCCACGTCGGCATGACGTACCTCAAGTACGCCGACCTCTGCGCGACTCACGTGACCAACTGCCTCAAGGAGCCGAGGAAGTCGAAGGCTCTCTCGAGCACGGCGATGCATGTGCGGGTCACGGCGTGGGAGGGCGGCAAGAAGGGGAAGCCAGGCGCGCGCCCCCCACACCGGGCGAGGGCGGGAGGGGTGCCTGCGCGCAGGGCCCTTCTGTCCCGCTGTCGCCGAGGCCTGGTTCGCTCGCTCACCCTCGTCGCCGCCCCACCCCCGCCCCGCAGAGATTGTCGAGAAGGTGGCGGCGACCGGCTAGCCGATTTCCTCAACGCAGCGTGTGTCCGCGGCATGCCGGGGCGAGCTGGGTCCGTGTGTTCGAGAGGCGGCGCTGGCCGGGTGTCGGGTGTGGGAGTTCGAGTTTTTCATGTTTGCACACGCTTTTGCGTTTTGGAGCGTCGCCCTCCATACTTCGCGTCACACGTACAACCGACGATACACACACACACACACACTCCTCACACTACAGACTACACACATACGGGTCACATGGAGAGCCTCGCTCCCGTCGAGGGAGTCCCGGCGGCCCCGGCGACGGAGCACAGGCCACAGCCGTAGAGCTCAGAGGAGAGGAGAGAGAGCTCAGAGAGAGCATAAACCAACAGCAACACGAACTCTCGACATTCAGCGCAGCTCTCTCACGCAGGCGAGGCTGCACGCCGTAACTACGGAGCGATCGCCTCCTCGTCGGACTGCGTGTGGATGTGCTCCGGTGGGTCCCCACCCCACGGGCCGGCGGAGCTCACGCTCCAGTCATCGGCCTCGGTCGGCGTCACACCTGAGGAGTCGTGGCCCGCGAGGTGGGAGTCGGTTTGCTGTGGCTGTCGGGAGTGTCGTGGATGTGCGACGAAACGGCAAGTCTCGGAAGTGTCTCGCGTATGCACAACATGCACCTCCTCCACGGCGGCGTGCGATGCGGATGGCGACGTCGCCGACGGCGGCGCGTAGGATCCGCTTCGCCGCCTTCTCGTCCGAGACGGCGACGCCATTGATCACCTCGATCCGGTCGCCCAACCTCAGCCGTGCGGAAGCGAGTCCGTGAGGCTGGATGTTGACGATGACTGGCGGCGCTGAACGTCCCGACAGTGCGACGCCAAAGGCCTAGCGCGAGGGCGGACCTCTATGGCGGCACTTCGCGTGTGTGCGCGAAAATCAGTGCGGGACGGTGAAGCAGCGGCAGTGCTTCGCGCTCGTGGTTCACATACATACCTGCTTTAGCGTGGCTCGGTGAAGATGGACCCAGACGGTTTGGGTGTTGGCGGGAAAGGAGAACGTCCTTTCGAGGCCCGCCACGTTGGCAGCCGTGATCGCCGCCATGGTCGCAGGAATGAACTATCGCAGGAGTGATTCAGCGCCACAGATTCAGCGCCACAGTCGGCGATAGTGCAGCGAAGTTGGGGGGGGTCGGCGCCCCCGGGGGGCCGCGGAGATAAACGCCGGGATGGCATTTTTTCTTGATTTTCACAGAGCGCAAACGCCACCACCTTACATTCGTTTCCTTTTCTCCGGCGTACTCGACGTACTGAAAAACGCGCGTCCCCTATCCCGCCGGGCGTAACGTAACGGCTTCACCATGCGGACCATTCGCGTGCGCTCGCCTCGCCCTGCACCGCTCGCACTGTTGCACGCGCCGGCTGACCCCGCGCCGACCCGTCCAGGTGTCCGTCCGCGGCGCGCGCGGGCTCGCCGAGGACGCCTCGTCGCGCGCCGTCCTCACCCTTCCCGGCTCAGAGCCGGTGGAGAGTGAGCTCGTGTCGGGGTCTGCAGAACCAGCCTTTGGGCTCGAGGCGGAGTGGCGAGCCGGGACGGACGACGCGAGCCTGACGCGACTCGTGACCACCCCCGCGCTCGTCCGCCTCGTCGACGCGACCGGCGCGTCCCTTGGGGAGTGCAGCCTCCCGCTCGAACCAATGCTGGTGTGCAACTCCCTAGTGCAGCTCGCCAGCTCTCCAAACCCTCGCTCGCTCCACACCCTCCGAAAAGGTCAATATCACCTCTCTTTCGCACTCTTCGCGGCGCCGCCGGACCTCCCGGGCTCTCCGCGTGCTCTCTGCGGCTGACCTCGAGCCGACCATCCACCCCTCGATTGGCATAGGCTTGCTCCTCACTGGAGGAGACCTGGCTGCCTCTGGGCGACAGCGAGGACGGCCCCGCGGTGCTGGTCGCGGCGGTAGCGGAGGACCAGCCCCCAGCGCGAGCGCGCGCCCTCCTCACGGAGGACGAGCGCGACGAGTCGACCTGCATCTCTTTTGACCTGCATGCGCTGCACCGGCTGCCAGAGGCGTGGCGCCTCGAGGAAGGGCAGGCGAGTGGTCCGAGATAGGGAAGGGGGTGATAAAGCTGGCCGCTGACCGGCCGCTGCCCGCACACGCGACGGCGCTCTTATCCCCTCCTTTACTCCTCGCCGCCTTCCACTCTCACCGGCCCGCACCTCACTCACCACCACAACCGCAGACCGAGGACGACCACGCCTTCACGTACACTGCGACCGTGCGCTGCGCCGTCGCCGACACCACCTTCCGCTTCGAGGGCGGCCGTCTCGTCGTTCCGCCTGCTTCAAAGGAGGAAGAGGAAGCGCCAGCTTCCGATACCTCCCCAGAATCCCGCGAGAGCGGGCCGCCGTCTCCAGCAAAGGAGGAGGAGGACGCGGCGGCAGGTCGGGTCGAGTGGCTGCAGACTGCGGAGGGAGGCGGCCTCACCAAGACCGAGGCGGAGGAGCGGGTGGCCAGGGAGACGGAAGAGAAGGAAGCGCTCGAGGGGCAGCACATTGCTTGGAGCGGCGCCACCGCCACGCTCTTTCTCGGTGTCGAGGCTTGCCGTCGGCTGCGCAGCGGCGTCGCGGAGCGGGAGAAGGCGATGGCGAAGCGGGTGGAGCTGGAAGGAAAGAGGCAGCTGAGCAGCGAGCAGGAGGCAGAGCTGGCGGAGACGAAGCGACTGCTTGACGAGCTCGAGCCTCCCCTTCGCGTCTCGGTGCTCCGGCTACTCAAGGACCCGGCCAAGGCGTCGGACCCGAATGCCGCCCGCTACGCCGCCATCTGCACGCCGGACCTCGCCAAGCTGGCGGCGGTGGGCTCGACCTCCTGCGAAGGCCGCTTCAGGATCACTCACGACCTGGCCTATGCGCCTGACGAGGGCGACGAGGCCGCCAAGCCTCCCCCGGCCGTCGAGCCGCTCGAGGAGCCCGCCGAGGTGACATCCGAGAAGATTCTGAGTCCCGCGCTCTGTGTGCGCTGACCGAAGCCCGCGAACCTTATCCCCTCCTCGCCTCCTCGCCCCGCCCAGGGAGCTCCTCACCCCTACGAGGTGGCGGGGACGCTGCTCCGCCTCGACCTGCGAACCTCAGCGCCGCTCAACCCGCGGCCACCTCCACCGCCACCGCCGCTGCCCAAGACGAGCGACATGATTCCGAGGCGCACGCTGCCTGCACTGGCGCCCAAGACGAGCGGCGCGGAATTTGAGGCGCAGGTCAAGGGCGTGGTCGAGGAGCTAGCGGCGGAGTGGTCGGTTTTGTTCCCGGAGGTGCCTCCCGACACCGACGACGGCTCAGAGGCGAAGGAGACGCGCAGGCGGGAGCTGCTCCACCAGCTGGACGCGAGCGGCAAGTTCTTCGCCTTCAAGGAGCGGCTCAAGCGGGCGGTGGTCCGCCTAGCGCGCGAGAGCACCGCGCGTCCGACGGGCGAACCGCCCGACGAGGCGCAGCAGCGCGTCTTTTACAACGACTTGTACGTTGCGCTCCTCCGAAGGATGCACGCCGCGCTCGACGCCACGTTCTTCCCACCCGCCGTGCCGCCGTCAGCCCCATCGGCGCCCTCCGCGCTTGACGGAACGCCCCCCGAAGCCGCCCTCGCAACGCTCGCCTCTGAGGCGGAGGCAGAGTTCCGGCTCGAGGCGGCGGCCAATTACCACCATGAACGAGTCGCGACAGCCCCCACTATTGCGGCGGCCTGGCTGGCGTACGGCACCTTCCTGCTGCGCACCGGCCGCGGCGCCAAGGCCGAGGAGTGCTCACGCGAGGCAATCGCCGTCGACCCCGAGTACGCCGAGGCGATGCTCGTGCACGGGGTCACGCTTGCGAGTCGCAGCAACCACGAGCAGGCCGAGCCCTTCCTCCGGGCGGCGCTCGACGCCGCGCCAGAGGACGCGCAGCTCTGGCTGCTGATGGCGGTGGTCTACGAGCGGATGGAGCGGGGGCGCGACGCGCGAGTCGCGCTCAGGCAGGCCTCGACATTGCTGGGCGAGGGTAGCGAGACCGGCCCGCACTACCTCGCCCTCGCCCAGCGTTTGCTCCCGTACGCCGCGTCGCCGCTCATCGACGAGGCGCTCGAGCGCGCGGGCGGCACCGACACCCTCGCGGCAAACCTCGTCCGTGCGGAGATGCTGCTGCAGCGAGGAGAGCTCGCACCCGCCGAGACAGTTTTGCTGGCCGCCTCTGAGGCCGCGCCCCGCCCCCGCGCGGCGCCCGCGCTCACGCTGCTGGGCCACGCGCAGCTGCGTCAGGGCAAGGCGGCAGAGGCGCGCGCCACCTACGAGCGGGCGCTGTCGCTCTGCGGCGCCCCGCTGCCGGCACCACTTCTCCTCCACCTCGGCGCCGTCTGCCAGTCCGAGGGCGACGCTGCGCGTGCACGCCACCTCTTCCTTCACGCCTCGCGCCTCTCGCCAAGCTGCACCTCGTGGCTCGGTGCGGGAGTCGCGTGCCTGGCGCTGGAGCTGTACGACGAGGCTGAGCAGTGCCTCTGCGAGGCCAACATACTGGACAACCGCCGCCCAGACGTGTGGGGGCAGCTCGCCTTGCTCTGCCAGCGGCGCGACCGGACTGTCGAGGCAGAGGAGGCGCTTGAGCAGGCGACAGGCCCACTCTGATCACTCTTATACTCCTCGCGGTGCTCACGCCGCCCCGTTGGTTGTTTTTAGGCCACGCGCCTCAACCTCGCCGACGGCAAGCTCCTCGTCGCCATCGGCGCCGCTTTCTTCGACGGCGGTGTGTGGGCAGCCGCCGAGGGGTGCTTCCGCCGCGCCCTTGCCGTCGATGCCACGCCGCTGACAATGCAACGGCTCGCTGACTCGCTGCTCGAGCAGCAGTCATACAAAGAAGCCCTCGCGGCATACCGACGAGCGATGCAGGCCGTGGCAGAGGACGCAGCTGGCGCTGTTGCCCAGGCGTGCGGCAGACAAATCAAGCGGGTGCTGGCGCACATGGGCCTCCCCGAAGATGACCAGGACGACAGCGAGCAGCTGCCACTAGACGGCACCACGGGCTAGGATCCGGCCCGCGAGTGGCGCTCGAGTAGAGCTCTGATCGTGATGTGGCCCGATCGAGGAATATTCTCAAGCCAAGTGGCCTCTTTACTATATGTGTGAGAGAGGACTTCAGTGTCTATTGTGTCTGGTTCCAGTTTATCACGCAGTTTATTGAACAAAAGAGGCTCTAGTGATACACCCAATAGACGACACAGTGGGATCGTATGATCTCGAGAGAGTCAGACTTCGAATCTGTTCTCGATGAATACGTCCTTGAGAGCGGAGTTCAAATCGCGAGTCCAACGGGGCGGCGGCGTGCACGTCGGGCCGAGGACAGAGACCACCGCTCGCCCGCGCCCCGCTGCTCAGCGGCCCATCAGCATGTGGTGGTGGCGGCCCGGCTCTTCGTAGCGCCCGTACCGCTCCTCCTCGCGCCGCTGCTCCTCGCGCCGCTCGCCGTGCTCGATCGCCGCCAGGCCCAGCACCGGGTGGCCCTGCGAGGCGAGGGCGACGCCCGCCAGCTTGTCGTGGCCGGTCGCCAGGAGCGCGCCGTCGAGCAGGGGGCGGAACCTCTTCTCCTCAGGCGGCGTCGCCGCCGCGGCGCCGGCCATGCCCTCGGATAGGGTGCCGAACGCGTCGCCCGTCGCCGCGCCGGACGCCTGGTACGCCTCGCCCTCCTTCTGGAAGTCGAAGTCCGGGTCGGTGAAGAAGCGGAAGGCAGTGTCGGCGCCCTGGGAGGCGAAGCCGGCGCCGGTGGCGGCGCCCTGCTGCGCGAAGGGCATCCAGCCGCCCTTCTCCGCCGGCGCCGCCGCGGCGGCCGGCGGCGAGACCGCCTCGGCCGCCTCGGCGCCCTCCGCCGCCTGCAGCCAGCGGCCGCCGCCGTGGCGGCCGTGCTCGCCGCGGCCGTACTCGCCGTACTCGTACCGGTCGTCGCGGCGGTACTCGTCCTCGCGGCGCTGCTCCTCGCGGTGCTCGCCCATCTCCATCGCCGCGAGGCCCAGCATCGGGTGGCCCTGCTCCGCCAGCTCCATGCCGAGCAGGTCGTCGTGGCCAGTCATGAGGAGCGCGCCGTCGAGGAGCGCGCCGCCGCCCCGCTTCTCCTCGGGCGGCGTCGCCGCCGCGGCGCCGGCCATGCCCTCGGACAGGGTGCCGAACGCGTCGCCCGTCGCCGCGCCGGACGCCTGGTACGCCTCGCCCTCCTTCTGGAAGTCGAAGTCCGGGTCGGTGAAGAAGCGGAAGGCAGTGTCGGCGCCCTGGGAGGCGAAGCCGGCGCCGGTGGCGGCGCCCTGCTGCGCGAAGGGCATCCAGCCGCCCTTCTCCGCCGGCGCCGCCGCGGCGGCCGGCGGCGGGCTCGCCCCCAGCTTGCGGCGGCCCATCGACCCGCCGGCCACCAGGTTGCCAAAGTCGGAGGACGTGTCCTTGTTCAGGTCGGAGAAGCGGTTGCCGGTGTTGGAGGCGGAGTCGGAGCTCGCCTGGAAGGCGCCGCCCGTGATCCAGTCGAGCCCCGTCTCGACGCCCGCCGCAGTGTACTTTGCCCCCGTGAGGAGGCCCATCCCGGCGAACTGCGTCCACGAGGCGGGGCCGCGCTGCTCGTCGGGCGGCGAGGTGACGGCGCCGCCGAGGAAGCCGGCGTCGGTGGTGAGCGGGTCGCCGCCCGACGCCGTGGGGACGGGCGCCGCGGGGCCGGAGGTGATGGCGAGCGCGAGCATCGGGCTGGGCTTGGCTGGCTGGTAGGGAGAGAGGGCGGCGAGGAGCAGGTCCTTTGCGTGACTTGAGGAGGTGAAGGAGGGACGCGTCCCAGAGGGTCCACGCCCTAGAGCGCGCTCGACTGCTCCTTGGCGGGAGCTCCGGTATGTGGCTTATTCTCCATGATTGTTAACGTGCATCGTTTCGATACCCTACGCGTTTCTCTACGCCTCCCCCCCCCACCGTCCTTCTCTTTGTATTCGCGTCTCTAGCAAGCAGCCAGCACTGCACAAGAAGAGAGAGATCTCTCTCTAGAGAGATAGAGAGAGATCTCTCTCTGCACACGACGCGAGAGAGATTTGCTGTTTGTTGAGATTGGTTGTTTAGAGGAGGGGAATAACTAAATAGTCAAACCCTGAGACGAGATGGGAATTAAGATGAGTCCCCGCCCTGCACGATCTTGGCGAGGGATCTTCAATCCCTCCTCACACCCCGACGACACAGAAGGCAAGAGTGTGAGTGAGTGTGAGTGAGTGTGTGTGTGAGTGACCACACACAGAAGGCAAGAGATAAAAGAAAATTTGTGAGTTCGGCGCCGCTTTTTCTTCTTTTAATCCTTCCTGCTCCTCAAGCAAGGCGCTGGAGGGCGCGACTGCACCATGCGTCAGCGGGACTTTCTACCAGCGGCGGTCATCTGGGCGACAATCATCTGGGTCGCAAACGCGGCGCCTGTGGATCCTGCTGCCACTACTGCCGGTTCCACTGCTGCACCTGAGGAGAAGAGACTCGGCGATGGCAAGATCCTGATGGCCGGCATGCAATACATGATGGGCGATCAGCAAGGTGCGGAGGCCATTGTGCAGGATAAGGCTGGGGAAGTGGCGGATGCCATGACAGGAGCCGACGCTCCCGCGGCACAGCAAGCCGCCGACTGGGGGCAGCACGAGAGCTGGGGCGGAAGCTCGGATTGGGGACAGCCTGAAAGCGGCTGGAGCAGGCCTCAACGGCCTGGGAAGGGGGCTGGCGGCTCGTGGGTGTGGGTGCCGAGCCAACAGGGAGGCAAGGGTGCGGGCTGGGGAGGCAAGGGTGCGGGCTGGGGAGGCAAGGGAGCGGGCTGGGGAGGCAAGGGCGCTGGGTATGGTGCCTACCAGTACGGAGGCTACCGCTACGGCGGCCCGTCTGATCGTCCCGGTGGCAATTTTGCTGGCCAAGACGAAGGCTGGGGCCGTCGCTCGTAGGATGTACACTGGGTGGCGAAGCTTGCCGCGGAGCTTCAATAGAATTCAGTTAGGTGAGAGTAGGAGCAACAACACCAACGTGTGCGCGCGGAACGATATGTCGGTGCTGAGACCTGAGAGTGCCTGGGTGTCTGAGTGCGGGATAGAGAGTGTGTCAGTGTCAGCGCCTGGAGACGGGCGCTGAAATTGGTGTGAGAGATACGTACCTCGACAGTGTGCTCTCTGTACAACATCAACAATATAGTACTTTCTTCGCGCGTGTTTCGGTTACCGCGCTATGTGTTCAACGAAGTCTCGCCGAAGTGTTTTCTCTCTCTCGCACGCTGTGTAACGCTGACCGCTTGCTGCCTGACTGATCGCTCACCGACGGTCACGCCTCACAGAGGCTCACACGCCCCCCCCCGCCCGCGTGGGTTGTGTAGCGCTCGACACGACTGACGTAGAGAGAGAAGAAGACCGCCGCCGTACACACATACGGCTCTAACAGTGGCGGCAGTGCAGAGTGTGGGGCGCTTGGGGCGGTGTCAAGAGATACAACCGGTCGTGTTCATTGCTCAATGGTCAAGAACATGGATTACCGATTACCGTACTGGCACGCTCTTAAGAGCTGCTTCGCGCCCGCCCCAACGGGCAGCCGCAAGTTCATCATGCCAACTACTCTAATCCGCAAGAGAGAGGCGCTAGAGGGAGCTCAAAGTCTGATGACCTCTTTATCCGCAGCTGGTCCCACTCCACTCCATGCTCCTCCCCGCCCCTCAGCCGCTCTTGGCAGCGTGCAGGGCGCACGGGCGTAGCGTCTCAAAGACGTAGTCGCCGAGCCGCTGGAGCGTCTCGCGGTCGGCCGGCTCGCCAGACACGGAAGCGACCCAGGCGAGGAGCTGGTCGGGGAGGTCGAAGAGCGCCGCCGTGTGCTCGCCCATTCGCCGCCGCAACTCGTTCTCATCTTGCCCGCGTGCGGCGGCGCCGTCGAGGGCCGCTCGCAAGTGAGAGCGGCCCTCGAGCTTTTCCGAAATCTCGCGGGCCGCAGTGAGCGCGAGGCACTGCTTCGCCGCGGCCTCGAGCGGACCACGCCCGGGCCCGTGTGCGGCGCGGGCGCAAGTGGCGAGGCGGAGCGCGTGGACGCAAGCAATCAAGGCGCCTAGAGCGGCACCTCCCGTGGGTGAGAGTCGATACGCTGGAAGTGACGAGGGCCACTGGGTTTGAATGCGCCTTCGATCGCCTCGTGCCGCGCCAGCGGGAGCGGCAGCACGGGGAGCAGCGAGCTCAGGCTGCCCTCGAGCACGCCGCGCAACTCTGCCGAGTAGAGCGTGTCAGACATGGAGGCGTTGTTGCCACTGCTCTCCGCCCCGCCTGCACCCCCGTAGTCCATCGCCACGTCCGCCATCGTGGCGTCCCCGTCGTTGGGGCGCGGCGTCAGCGCGTGCGGAACTGGCGCCCCGCCGGCGCTGCGTGCGCCCCGCGCGCGCTCAGACCGGCTGACCGGCGGCATCGCAGCCTGCAGCGCTGCAGGTGAGAGCAGCACGGCCCGCGAGAGAGAGTTGAGGCCGCCCGTGAGGCTGTCCCACAGATTGAGCCGAGGCACCTGCGGCAGTGCAGCACGCCCATCGGGTGACGCCCTCAAGGGCTGTCCCGAGCCCCCCCCCCCCGCCGCGCGCGCGCGCGCCCCCCCGCCCTCCCCTCCGGCGCACCTCCAACCCGCCGATGCGTCGAATCTGCGCGAAGAAGCGCAGTGCTGCACGCTGCTCGAGCACACCCGCGAGAGACGTGTGCTCTCCGGCGATGGCCGCGCCGAGCCGCCCTCCAAAAGCGTAAGCAAACTCCGCCGCTTGAGGGAGCCACGCGCAAGCGACCGCCTGGGGCAGCGCGGCGAGCGCCGCGGAGGCGATCATCAGGGCAGAGCACCAGCAAGCGTGCATCGGTGAGCGCTCCCCCGCGGCATCGTACCCTGGCCGGCAATGCCCCGCGCTCTCGGCGTGTCTCGGTACGAGGACGGCCAGCCTCGACAGCAACCCAGCGCCGAGCAACGCCTCGGCCGCGGTGGGGGCGCTGCAGAGCGGGAGGAGAGCGGCGAGCGCCGCGCTCGTGACGCGTGGCACTGCCAGGCCGGCAGCGGGGCGTAACGCCGAGAGGAGCGCGTGCTCGAGCCCGTGAAGCTCGTCGCCCCTCTCGCCGTGCCCGAGGCCCGTCTGCGGAGGCAGGAGCGGCAACAGCGCCGCGAGGAGCGACAGCTGCAGCTCAGCAGTGGTGGGGGCCGAGTCGCTACTCACCTCGCCCCTTGCCGATTCGGCAACGTCGACGGGCAACGAAGCGACGAGGCCGACGACCAACCGCTGCGCGAGCGCCGCCAGCTCGGGCGGCGCGGCCTCGCCGGCAGAGGAGGTGCCGTCGGGCGGTGGGCGGAGCAGCAGCAGCAAGCACGAGAGTAGCGGCGCGAATGCGATGCCCTGCGTGGCTGGCGCGGCAAGCACCACGCGCACGACATGCGAGGTGAGCGCGCCCCGCTCCGTCAGAGGCAATGCGGCCGCGTCGAGCGCCGCCGCCTCCGCCGCGGTGCTCGCGTCCGCCTCGACAAGGCTGAGAAGCATCGCCCCGCCCTCGCTCCAGCCGCTGCTAGCCTCCGCCGTCGAGGCTGCTGGTGCCCGCCGCTCGAGCTGCGCCGCAAGCGCGAGCGCGAGGGCGCGCATCGCGCCCAACACGCCCGGCTGCAGCGCCGCGTGGACGGGGACCGCCTGGCGTGGCCAGAGGAGCAAGCACAGGGCGGTCGGCGCGCGACGCAAGGGCCGCGCGTCATCGTAGAACCAGCCGTTCGGGCGCAGCAGCGAGTGGGTCTCTCCGCTCGAGACGAGGTACGACCGGCTCGGAGGCTCGTCCACCATGCGCACCATCACCTTTGACGCGGCCGGTGCGGCGGCCGCCGCCGCGGCCGCCGCCGGCTTTGGCCGGTCCGAGCTGACTTCGTGATGCCGCGCGAGTGCGAGCACGGCAAGCACCTCCTGCACCTCCGCCTCGCGACGCAGCAGCGTCTCAGACGGGCCATCGCCGCCGCCGCTGGTGGCCTTGCCGGCCACCGGCGCGCCGAACACAGCCACGGCAGAAGAAACGGCGCCGGCCGGCAATAGCGGATCGCCTCCCTCCTCGCCCTTCTCCTCGATGCGCAGAAGCACCTCGACGACGCGCCGCGCGGCGTCGAGTGGCGCGCTCGTCTCAGAGCTCGCTGCCGTGCCGCCCTCGAGCTTGGCCGCCGCAGCCACCAACCGCGCCGCCAGCTCGCGTGCGCGCACGTCGTCGGATGCGGGGAACTGGAGCAGCTCCGCCACCGCGCCACAAGCGTCGTGGCGGAGCCACAGCCCCGCCGCGGCCGCGCGGTGGCGCTGCGCCTCCCCAACCAGCCGATGGGCAGCTGAGAGGGCTTCGGCCGCCTCCGCAAACTGCTCGCCGACGGCTTGTGCGGCGGCCTATTCCAAACTGGAGATGTGACGAGGCGCTGTGCACACCTCGCCGACCCACGGCTCGCGCGGTCGCCTGGCTCCCCTCGCGTGCGCCCCCTGCGGTCGCCGTGGCGGCGGCGGCGCTCTCCGCTTCCGCACGCGCCCTCAGCAGCGACAGCACCTCGCCGCAACCCGCGCGCGCTCCCCCGCCGCCGTGTCGCTCCTCCGCCGGCTCGCCAGCCTTGAGGGCGAGCAAGATCTTGCGCAGCAAGCCCGCGCTCGCGTGCGACGCATCACGCCGCGAGGCACCCCGCGCCTCGCCCGCTGCACGCACGGCGCGGAGCGCTGCCCCTTGCTGGGCGAGCCCCGCCTTGGCCTCGGTCAGCTGCGTCACGGACGCGTCTAGCAGCCGTCGGCGCGCCGAAGCGTCCAGCCCCGCCGAAGCTGCGGTGGCGCCGCCGGTCACGGGCGCTGGTGGAGGCGACAAGCGCGCGAGGAGCTGTGCGGCACCGCCACCGCCGCTGCCGTGGGGCTGTGCGCCGAGCGGCTTGAGCGCGGGGGACGACGGCGCCATCTGCGGCTGCGGCGCCACGGAAGCGTCGAGCAGACTCCCGACCCGCCGCGCGTGCGCCTCGGCGTCGATCGCCTCGGCGTCGGCTGGCGTCGCGAGGCCGAAGACGGCGCAGCCAGCCGCCTCCAGCTCAGAAGCGAGCGCACGCACGCTGCTCGCCTCGCCGTCCGCCTCGACGAGCAAAGCGACGGCGGCGGCGTCTGCCTCGGCATCGACGCCGGTGGCAGGCGCGCCCGCAGCAGTAGTCGGGAGCGGCAGACCGTGCTGTGATGCGACGCGCCGGCGGAGCAGTAGCTGCCGCTCTTTGAGCGCCGCCTTTGCAGGCGCTAGCGTCGCGGCGAGGGGCGCCTTGGCCGCCTGCACAGCGCCGGGCGTGCGCTCGACCTCTTCCATCTTCCTGCACAAGTGATCGACCAGCTTGGCGACGGCTCCCGCCTGCTTACGCCGCCCGCCGCCGTCGTCGAGCAGCGCACACAGCGCCGCACCGCGGCGCGCGTCCTCCGCGCCGTGCCGTGGCCGCTTCGGCGGCGAGCTCTCGCTAAGAGCCACCCCGCCGGCGCCGGTGGCCGCCGCTGCTTCGTCCATACTGCGAGGTAGCGGCATCAGGTCTGCCGCCTCCCAGAGGAACGCTGCGCCTCCGCGGAGGGCGACCACCTGCTGCTCGAGCGCCATCGCCACGGCGCGCAGCAGCCGCGCGTGGCGGAGGAGGAGCATGGCGCCGTCGCACTCGTCTGCCCAGCCGTGCTGCTGTCGGCCGAGCTGCGCGGTGCGCTTCGTCAGCTGACCGTCGAGCGGCGCCGCGTCGGTGGGCACCGACAGCCAGCTGGGCGCGGTCGCCTTGTCGAGAGTGGCGCTGGCGGAGCGAGGAGGCAAACGCGCGGGCTGCTGCAGCAGCGCGAGCACCAGCCTCCACTGGCGCACGAGCGCGCGGTGCGACTCGCGGCGCAACATCGCGACGTTTGAGGCGGCAGCCGCGGCGAGCAAACGCCGGTGCGCGGCCGCCGCATCGGCGGTCAGTCCAGCCTGCCCACTGTGCACGGCGCGCTGCGAGAGCGGTGGCCTGCCGGCAGACATCCGCTCGAGCTGCAGCAACATCCCCGCGCCGAGGTCCTCGTGGAGCCTCCCCTCCGCCTCCCGCAGCGCGAGCAGCTCCTCCTCGGCGATCCGGCCTATGAAGCGAGACCAGCCCCGCTCAACGGGATGCCGCGGGCCCGACCCTCCTGTTGAGTGTGGCTGCCACCGTCCATTCCGCCGCCGGCGCGTGCGGCGCCGCGTCGTTGCGCGACGCGCTCATGGAGCCGCCACACCCGCACCTGCAACGCCTCGACGTCGGCAAATCGCAGCCGCGGCAGCAGCGGCAGCTCATCGCCCCCTGCCCAAAGCGGCAGCAGCCCGGGCAAGTCGTCGGGCAGGGAGAGGCCCAGCCGGAAGAGCGTGCGGCCGGCGCTGTCCGGAAGGCGCCCGCAGTCGACGAGCAGCGGCTGAGCTCCGCCCTCGAGGCCGCGAGGCACCTCGCAACTCAGGGCGGCGGCGGCGGCCCGCAGCTCCGCCGCGTGCGCGGCGGCCTCTTCGCGGGGCGGCGAGACGACGAGCGCGGCGAGGGACTGCGGAGAGCTCTCGATCCAGCGCGCCAGCGGCTCGAGGCTGCAGCCGACCTGCGTCGGCTGCGGCGGAGGGCTCCGCAGCAGCTCCTGGCTGACAAGCGAGAGGGCGAGCGCCGAGCGTAGCCACAAAAGGCCCGCGGCGGTGGCGTCGGGACTGTCCTCCTCCGTGCCGTCGGGCGGCGGCGCCGCCTTGACGAGGCTCGCCAAGCAGGCCCAGAATGCGTCGCCCGCGCGCAGCTGCCGGCTGTGCGCCGCGAGCACCGCCGGCCTCTCCCACACCACGCGCAGCACGCCGAGCGCCAGCAGCTGCAGCCGGAGCAGCGCGAGGCTTGGAGGCGCCTCGCCGGAGGCACCCGCACCGCCCGGCGCCTCGAGAACCTCCCGCAGGAGAGCAAGCGGGCCCGCCGGCGCTGCGGCGCGTGCGGCCGACGCGTCCTGCGCGGCGGAGCCGTCGGCCGCCTTCTTCTTCCCAGCATTCTTCTTGTCGGAGACAGACTTGATCTCGTCCTTGAGGTCTGCCCACACGACCCATGCGCTCGACATGGTGCTCGGCGCCGGCGCGCACAGCTCGAGCTGCTCGGGGCGGCCGCAGTACCACGCCTCGTGCGAGCTAAAGTTGAGCGTCACACCTCCGCCGCGCGCGTACTCGATGACCGTCGCTGTGTCGCCGGGGCGCGCGAGGCCCCAACCGCCGTCGGGCACCGCCACGTGGCAGCCCACGCGCACCGTCTCGCCCGCGCGGAAGGGGCCGCGGCAGAGCGCCGCAAACAGCTCCGGCTGCGCCTGGGCCGAAGCACCCAGCAGCTCCGCCGCCGCCGCCGCGTGGCCCGCGACCGCTGCGAGGGGCGTGCCGTCGGCGGTGGTGCCGCCTCCCTCGGCAGCCTCCTGCGCGCGGGCAAGCCACGCGCACAGCCGGGTCGAGATCGCCGGGGCGAGGTCGAGCAGCTGCGATGCGGCGCGCGCGGCGAGCCGGTCGCGGGACGCAGCGTGGCACAACAGCGCCAGGCAGCGCGCGGCAAGCACACCCATTGGCAACCCTCCTCGGTCGTCGGCGGCTCCGTCGCCTTGGTCGCCCTCCGTCTCTGCGGCGCCCTCGGGCTCGAGCATGAGGCAGAGCGCGAGCCACCGCAAAAGCCCTTGGGGCGCCTCGCCGCCACGCCCCGCCCCGCCCTTCTGGCTCGGCGTGCCAGCGGCCGGAACGCCGCCGCCAGCCGGCTCCGCCGTCCGGAGCAGTGCGGCGTGGAACGGGCCAGCGGTGCCCGGCACCACGTGCGCTGCGCAAAGGAGCCGCAGCAGCAACCCGAGCACGGCTGGGCAGAGCTCGGCGCGCACCGCCTCCAAGTCCGCCGCCGAAGAGTGCGCTGCAGCAGCTGTGAGGCCGCGCCGCTGGCGCTGGCGCTCCCACTCGCCCGTCGCACTGCGCAGCGTATCGAGGACGAGCTCGAGGACGGAACCGCTCCCGCAGAGGAATCTGGCGAGCTGAGCGTCGTCACCGCCGCCGCCGCCATCGTGCATGGGGTCCAAGTCGGCCGCAGCAAGGTCGGTCGCCGCCGCCGCCGCGCCCGCATGGTCGAGCAGCGAGGTGAGCAGCGAGACGACCCGCAACCGCAGCCGCAGCGAGGGCAACGACGCGTCGGCGCGTGCGGCGGGGAGGATCCGCTCGAGGACAAACCTGAGCGGCGGCACTGCCGCGGCGGGAGGAGGGGCGAGCGCCTCGCTGGCGCCTGGCAGCGAGACCTCCGAGACGAGGCGCACCAGGAGGGAGGAGGACGCGTCGAGGGGCAGGGGCACCCACGGCGAAGCCTCGGCGCGAAGCACGTTGCAGCGGCGCAGCTCGGCGCGCACGGCCGTGGGCGCGAGCGGAGCGACCGAGACGAGGAGGCGCAGCGCGCCGAGCCGCAGCGGCGGGCACTGTGCGCTCGCCTCGAGCCACGCCACGAGCTCGGCGGGCGGAGGAAGGACCTCGCTCCAGAGCTCGCCTACAGCAACCGTAAGGGCGGCGTGAGCCGGGCGGCTCGAGCGACCGGCGGTCAGCCAAACCCTCAGCGCTCGCCGACACTGTGGGCGAGGGCGGCGCCCGCGAGGAGCTCGAGCGCTGCAGCCGCCGCGCGGACCTGCTCGGCGGCCGCGCCGGCGGCCGCGCCGGCGCGGGTGACGGCGCGCACCGCGGCGACGAGGCGGGGCGCCATGTCGAGCGGCGACTCGCGTGGGAACGACCACGTGACAAGCCCGCCGCCGAGCCGTTCGCCCGTGGCGCCGGCGGGCAGGCGGAGCGGCGGCACGCCGAGGCTGGCCTGCGCCGGCTCGGCGCGCAGGAAGCGGCCGTCGGCGGAGGCGCGCGCCTCGAAGAGCGACGGCTGCTGCGGCAGCGAGTGCGTGGCTCTGCCGAGGGCGTGAGCGTAGTCC